>NC_092086.1:49563900-49913305 GCF_045679555.1 Salvelinus alpinus | reverse complement strand
ATAGGTCAATGCAGCATCCACCAAGAGGCTCTTGCTGCCAAGGGAATGCCTGACAGCTTGAAAGACGTTTTGGACACTACAGTGAAAATGGGTAACTTTGTTAAAGCAAGGCCCCTGAACTCTCGTGTATTTTCTGCATTATGCAATGATATGGGCAGAGACCATGTAATTATTTTACAACATGCGTCTGGTTATCAAGGAGCAAAGTATTGACACGTTTTTATAAATTGACAGACGAGCTTAAAGTTTTCTTTACTGACCATCATTTTCACTTGTCTGACCTCTTGCATGATGACGAGTTTCTCACACGACTGGCCTATCTGGGTGATGTTTTTTCTCGCTTGAATGATTTGAATCTAGGATTACAGGGACTCTCCGCAACTATATTCAATTTGCGGGACCAAATTGAGGCTATGATTAAGAAGTTGTAGCTCTTTTCTGTCTGCATTAGCAAGGACAACACACAGGTCTTTCCATCATTGTATGATTTTTTGTGAGCAAATGAACTCAAGCTTACGGACAATGTCAAATGTGATATAGCAAAGCACCTGAGTGAGCTGGGTGCGCAATTACGCAGGTACTTCCCGAAATGGATGACACAAACAACTGGATTCTTTATCCCTTTCATGGCCTGCCTTCAGTCCACTTACTGATATCTGAACAAGAGAGACTCATCGAAATTGCAAGAAGCTGTGCTGTGACAATTTAATTTAATCAGAAGCCACTGACAGATTTCTGGATAGGGCTCCGCTCAGAGTTTCTTGCCTTGGCAAATCGTGATGTTAAGACACTGATGACCTTTGCAACCACGTACCTATGTGAGAGTGGATTCTCGGCCCTCACTAGCATGAAACTAAGTACAGGCACAGACAGTTTGTGGAAAATTATTTAAGACTAAGACTCTCTCCAATACAACCCAACATTGCAGAGTTATGTGCATCTTTTCAAGCACACCCTTCTCATTAACCTGTGGTGAGTTATTCACCATTTTTGACGAACAAATAAGGTTTTATATGTAAGATGGTTAAATAAAGAGCAAAAGTATTGATTGTTATTATATTATTATTTGTGCCCTGGTCCTATAAGAGCTCTTTGTCACTTCCCACAAGCCGGGTTGTGACAAAAACTTCAAACTCATTCTTATGATTAATAAACGTATCGTATAGTGTGTGTGTGGCAGGCTTACAATGATGGCAACAAAACAACATTTGAGAGTGCGCTGACCCTGGTGCTAAAGGGGGCACGCAGCTGGAGGTTGAGTGTTTGAAGGGGTATGGGACTACAAAATGTTTGAAAACCACTGGTGTAAAGAATCATTGTACCATCTAAATCGCTGTCAAATGTCTTTTCAATAACACCTTTTTTTATTTTACAGCTGTTTGAAGCTGGTGGACCAAAACCGAAAGTAGAAGGCTCCAGCGTGAGTCTCTAACATGTTATGGGGAAATGGGACACAGGGAGTTTGAATGCAGCTTCCACGTAGGGGAGAAATTCTGAGAAATTTTAAGTGTAACACCTTTAAGGCTAGAAGCCATTTCACTGTTATTTTTTACTGTTAACCTACAAATCATTACATGGACTTGCTCCTACTTATCTCTCCGATTTGGTCCTTTCGTACATACCTACGCGTACGCTATGGTCACAAGACGCAGGCCTCCTTTTTCTTCCTGGAATTTCTAAGCAAACAGCTGGAGGCAGGACTTTCTCCTATAGAGCTATGTTTGTATGGAGTGGTGGTGGGGATGGGGGATGGGGGATGGGGGATGAGGGGGGTTCTACTAAGCTAACATATGGAATTGTTTAAAGATGGTCATACCATGGATCATTTAGCTATTTGATTTAGAATTTTAGGACCCCTTTAGATAACAATAAAATATATACACAAATTATTTGATAAAATATTGAATTGGCCTTTATTACTGTAGCCCGTAGAAACGCATTGAAAAACACATTCATAAATGGCAAAAAAGACAATAGAACTATTTATCATGAGGAATAAGGTTTTGAGGTGTCTGTCCTATATCTAGGAGTCATAAGAAAGCTCAGGAAATATTTTTGTTCTTTTGGACATACATATTTAACCCTATAATTTTGTTGGCAAAAAATACCTTCATACTTCCATTCATTTGTATGGGTTACATTCAAATGGGTTCGTGACACTTGTGGAGAAGATTATAAACGTTCGTGAGTGTCTCATCTTTCCATAGAGGGGTCATATTAGTTTGTGCTACAAACGGTTCAGACGCTACAGACAGAAGTTGGCACATCAGCGTTACCGACTTCAGATGAGTCCCGTTGGGCTTGTGGGAGTCGTAGAGCAAAACAGAGAACACTTTCATGTTCGTACCAGTCTTATCTTTCCATAGGGTGGTCATATTGTACTGTTCTACAGACGTTTTTGTGAGAAGACCGACTTTCGGGATGTTTCACCTTCCACCGCAGATACGGAAGGCCGACATGGGCTGATTCGGTGGGTTGAGACGCAGCCCATGCAAGAAAACAGATATCTCTAACTTAAACTGAAGAATTTTGATGGGGATTTTGTTATTATGTTACTGACTGTAGATTGACGCACGGGTGCGTCAATAGACTCTTAAGGATTATGTCTTTACTGTCTTCAGTAGGTCCTATGATTGAGTGTAGTCTGGCCCAGGGGTGTGAAGGTGCACAGCAAGGCACTGCAGTGAACAACCACTCTTGCTGTCTTTGCCTGGCCGGCTCCCCTCTCTCCACTGGGATTCTCTGCCTCTGACCTTACTACAGGGGCTGAGTCATTGGCTTGCTCGCGCTCTCCCATGCCGTCCCTAGGAGGGTGCATCATGCCATGCCAGGTTTTTTCGCTATACTTAACTTGAGTGGGTTGAGTCACTGATGTGATCTTCCTGTCCGGTTTTGCGCCCCCTCGAGCTTGTGCGCTGGGGGAGATGTGCTATACTCAGCCTTGGTTGGCCCTGTCCGGGGGTAACTTTGGACGGGGCCACAGTGTCCCACGACCCCCCCCCCCCCCCCATCTTAGTCCCCAGTAGCTATTCTGCAATAGTCTATCTGCCGGGGTGCTAGGATCAGTCTGTCCTATCTTGGTGTAATTCTCCTGTTTTATCTGGTGTCCTGTGTGATCTTAGGTATGCTCCCTCTAATTTCCCCCTTTCTCTCTCTCTCTCTCTCTCTCTCTCTCTCTCTCTCTCTCTCTCTCTCTCTCTCTCTCTCTCTCTTTCTCTCTCTCTCCCCCCTCCCGGAGGACCTGAGCCCTAGGACCATGCCTCAGGACTACATGGCCCGATGACTCCTGGCTGCCCCTGTCCCCAGTCCACGTTGTCCTGGTTCTGATCCAGTTTCTGCTGCTCTTAATGCGGCTATGGAACCCTGACCTGTTCACCGGATGTGCTACCTATGAAATACATGATAAAATACGCACAGGCACGCACACAATCTTCTCAACTCAATGATCAAACAATATGAATGTAATTTGCTAGTTGCCACGGAAACAGTTCAATTAAATGAGCCCTACCTAACACATGAACACTCTGCTAATGGGGTGCCTTCAGAAGGCAGAGCTTTGAAGAACCAAACACACACCTGGTTTCTCATGTAGATGATTAACGAAAAGTAGACGCTAAGCACTGAGTCCTTGCTTTGGCCTCCGTCCCTCTTCTCTGTGACTAACTAATCTTCTAAATAAAAAAGTAAAGTGAAGCCAAATCAAAAAATATCAATGCATGCCAGACACATCTGTTAGTGTCTAAAAGCACGGATCATGGATGCAACATGGATGTTTGGTGATGATGATACAGGTTTGTGTTCAATTTTTTGTTTTGCAGTTTGTCCAGCAGCTTCTAACTCAGAACAGCACACAGTCAAAATTCGTAAAATATTCAAGAGAGGTGTGCAGGAGAGAAATTACATTTACAGAGATGTATTTAAAACAAAACACAGTTAAACAAGAATTGAGTTCTAGAGAAACAGAAACAAAACTATGAGCATGGCATTTTTTTAAATTATTATTATTATTTTATTTGAATCCCAGCCCCCGTCCCCGCAGGAGGCCTTTTGCCTTTTGGTAGGCCGTCATTGTAAATAATAATTTGTTCTTAACTGACTTGCCTAGTTAAATAAAGGTTAAAACATATAATAATAATAATAATTATCTCGGAATATTCCCAAACTGTCCCTGCCTGAGAAGAAGACCGGCGTGCTGGCGTACCAGTACCACGGTAACAGGGCCCCGGACATAAATGGAATTAAGATAAGCCATCTGCTTGCTCTCATAAGCCTGAGAGAGAGATAGAGAGAGACATTGTTTATGGGCGTACGTCCTTCCTGTTGACACCACCCTACCACCACCACCGCCTCCACAGCCAGGCCTGGTTAACACATGAGAGGAGAGATGGGTAATTGTCAGGGCTGCTGTGTAGAAAGCGCTGCTTCAGCAGAATGTGTTCCTCAATATTACAACAACAGCCCAGATTACCACTGCCTCTGCCTGGGTCTGCTTCAAGGTGGGGTGTTGGTAGGTTGAGGTGAAGATGGGTAAAACTGAACTGATGCCTCAGCCCAGGACTGGCGTTATGGGCGGGTCTTAGGGGGCCTGACCCACCTTACCATACCTCCTTACCCGTCCAAATAAAATATTGAAATATTGATCATATATTTGTCGACAGAAAGACTCATCAATCTCAGATAAAGCATCCGAGCGAGCAAAACAGCGTCCCGCTGTCCCCGCATGTGTAGACCATGTATCAGATGCTGTCTGGACCAAAAGAGCATGGCATGTCATACTATTTCTGTCCAGACAGCATCAGATACATGGTCTACATATAGTGAGACAGAGGGGCGCTGTTTCGCTCACTAGTTTCAGCAGAGAGGAAGAGGCGAAGCGAGAGGGCTCACTCTCGTTTTTACGCTTCCACTACACCGACAGTGTCAGACGCTAAATAGTATGCAGCATCATCTGGATATGTATGCAACAAAAGTTCAACGTTCACCTTCTGCTATCATTTCTGTCAAGCAGTTTGCGCATACAGTTTGACGCATACGCTCGATAAATACAACGTATGCACCACACCTAACGCACTGCAACTGCCTCTGCAGTTGCTGCAAGGAAAACGCAGCATTTCATTGGAAATGAATGCAATTCTCGTGTACCAAAATGCAATGACGCTGTCGGTGTGTTCGAAGCGTTAGGACAACGAATCAGACTCTTAGGGCGGAGACATGAGCCTCTCGTCATCATATACACATCTGTGGTTTCAGTCTCTTGCGAATTGGAAAGGAAAGTTGGCGATGCACAGTGCACTGTTAGGATGCTGGCTTCACCTAAAGTAAAATGATGTTTTGCGCAAATTATATAATTACCCCTGTCTAAATGAAAACATTCAAAATACTTCACCAAAGAGCATGACTTAGCCACAGATGATCGATCATTAGCTTCTTTAAAAAAAAAATAGCTCTGGATTATTTCAAATCACAAGATGTGTAGGCCTATGGCCATTTGGGAAGCCCATGTAGCAATATGTTTAGCTGATTGAGTTGCGTCTGTCAGTGAAAAGCATCTAAAATATTTATGAAGATAATGTGTCTTGAGTATAATTAAAAATGTGGCAACAAGAAGAAGGGGGGGGGGGGGTGGGAGAAGACATGGCTTGTCTCGCTCCAGAATGCTCTCAGTTCTCCAGAATGCATGCTCTCAGCTCTCCAGAATGCATGCTCTCAGCTCTCCAGAATGCATGCTCTCAGCTCTCCAGAATGCATGCTCTCAGCTCTCCAGAATGCATGCTCTCAGCTCTCCAGAATGCATGCTCTCAGCTCTCCAGAATGCATGCTCTCAGCTCTCCAGAATGCATGCTCTCAGCTCTCCAGAATGCATGCTCTCAGCTCTCCAGAATGCATGCTCTCAGCTCTCCAGAATGCATGCTCTCAGCTCTCCAGAATGCATGCTCCCAGCTCTCCAGAATGCATGCTCTCAGCTCTCCAGAATGCATGCTCTCAGCTCTCCAGAATGCATGCTCTCAGCTCTCCAGAATGCATGCTCTCAGCTCTCCAGAATGAACTCAGCTGTCTCCTGCCAATTCTTGTTCGTTCATTGTTTCATTCTGTGAATTGTTTGCCCTTTGATTGTTTTCTTGTTGTTTTATAAATTCCCCATTACATATGTCACCAGTAAGCCTAGTAAATGTACCATTAATCCCCCGTCATTTGGTTACATACATTTCTGTTAAAGCATGTATTAATTACAGTCATGTACCTGGCCTGCTGTGTGCACATGTAGGACAGTGCCCCTTTGGCAATGTCTGTTTGTCTTAACTCACCACAATAGAGAGATGAATGTGATTGAAAAAAACTGAATTTTCATCAGGATATTTTTTTACTGTTTTTGCTTATCGGATTTAGGCCTATGTACTTTACTTAGTTAAAGATGGACGTTATAGACTCGAGACCAAAACTGCTACAGACCTATATCTATCCTACCCTGCCTTTCTAAGGTCTTCGAAAGCCAAGTTAAAACTTCTTGCAACTATAGGGGGTGCTGTTCCGCATTAGCATTTTTTGGTCTCCAAATTAAACTGCCTCGTGCTCAATTCTTGATCGTACAATATGCATATTATTGTTATTATTGGATAGAAAACACTTTCTAGTTTCTATAGCCGTTGGAATTTTGTCTCTGAGTGGTACAGAACTACTTCTACAGCACTTTTCCTGACAGGGAGTCAGATTTCAGAAATTTTGACCCCTGATCTGGGGTCGGTTTTAAGGTGCCTGTAAATGCTATGGAGAAACCGACACTGCCTACGTCTTCCTCTGGGTGTCAGTACGTCATCACGCTTTGAATGGAGTCGATTGCACAATCAGAGCCACTATAAAACAACAAAACGTGGAAGTACCGTTCTTTCCCTTCACGCGTCTTACGCAAGATGGACATCGGACTTGCCTCCTTCCAAATGGTTGTTTAGCCAGTGATATTTCTCCGGTCATGTTTTTACTCGTTATAGTTGTTAAAAACATCATAATGTAGTTAATTTGAACCGTTTTATAGCAATTTATATCCGTTTAGTGCGATTTTGAGGAATTTCTTTGTCGTGCACTTTGAAGCTTTGGGCACGTTTCGGGGTCTCGGTCGATGTTAGTGGACATTTCGAAGGACAGAGGACATCTATCGACCAAAAGAAGATTAGACCCAAGAAAGGATACATTGCCCAAGAATCTGATGGAAAATCACCTCATAGTAAGAAATATTTAATATGATAAATCGTTGTTCTGTCGAAATATTTTAAACGCATAATCCGCCATTTTGTTTGTTATCGCTTCACTTGGCGAACCCTGTATTGCACAGTAAGGATAATTTTAGAAATGTAAATCAGCGGTTGCATTAAGAACTAATTTGTCTTTCGATTCCTGTCAACCCTGTATTTTTTAGTCAAGTATATGATTAGCTTTCGATTAAACTAGATCACTCTGAAAGATGACGTCCGACATTTTGAGGCTTGATTTGCTAGTATTTTCATTGTATAACCACGGTTTTGTATGGCTAAATATGCACATTTTCGAACAAACTCTATATGTATGTTGTAAAATGATGTTACAGGAGTGTCATCGGAAGAATTCTGAGAAGGTTAGTGAAAAAATTAATATATTTTGGCGATGATTACGTTATAGCTCTCTTTGGCTTGAATCGATGCTCTGGTAACGTTTGCACATGTGGTATGCTAACTTATCGATTTATTGTGTTTTCGCTGTAAAACGCTTAGAAAATCTGAAATATTGTCTGAAATCACAAGATCTGGGTCTTTCCATTGCTATGCTTTGTCTATTTTTATGAAATGTTTTATGATGAGTAAATTGGTCATACACGTTGCTCTCTTTAGTAATTCTAGTCGAGTTGTGATGGTCGGTGCAATTGTAAACTGTGATTTCTACCTGAAATATGCACTTTTTTCTAACAAAACCTATCCTATACCATAAATATGTTATCAGACTGTCATCTGATGAGGTTTTTTATTGGTTAGTGGCTATTTATATCTTTATTTGGCCGAATTTGTGATAGCTACTGATGGAGTAAAAAACTGGTGGAGTAAAAAAAGTGGTGTCTTTTGCTAACGTGGTTAGCTAATAGATTTACATATTGTGTCTTCCCTGTAAAACATTTTAAAAAACAGAAATGATGGGTTTATTCACAAGATCTGTATCTTTCATCTGGTGTCTTGGACTTGTGATTTAATGATATTTAGATGCTACTATCTACTTGTGAAGCTATGCTAGCTATGCTAATCAGTGTGTGGGGGGGGTGGGGGGTGATCCCGGACCCGGGGGTAGAGGCTCGTGAAAGGTTAACAAACAGTTCACCGACCATTTCGAATCCCACCGTACCTTCTCCGCTATACAATCTGGTTTCAGAGCTGGTCATGGGTGCACCTCAGCCACGATCAAGGTCCTAAACGATATCATAACCACCATCGATAAGAGACAATACTGTGCAGCTGTATTTATCGACCTGGCCAGGGCTTTCGACTGTCAATCACCATATTCTTATCGGCAGACTCAACAGCCTTGGTTTCTCAAATGACTGCCTCACCAGGTTCACCAACTACTTCTCAGACAGAGTTCAGTGTGTCAAATCGGAGGGCCTGTTGTCCGGACCTCTGGCAGTCTCTATGGGGGTGCAACAGGGTTCAATTCTCGGGCCGACTCTATTCTCTTTATACATCAATGATGTCGCTCTTGCTGCTGGTGATTCTCTGATCCACCTCTACACAGACGACACCATTCTGTATACCTATGGCCCTTCATTGGACACTGTGTGACCTAACCTCCAGACGAGCTTCAATGGCATACAACTCTCCTTCCATGGCCTCCAACTGCTCTTAAATGCAAGTAAAACTAAATGCATGCTCTTCAACCGAACGCTGCCCATAGCTGCCCGCCCACCGAGCATCACTACTCTGGACGGTTCTGACTTAGAATATGTGGACAACTACAAATACCTAGGTGTCTGGTTAGACTGTAAACTCCTTCCAGACTCACATTAAGCATCTCCAATCACAAATTAAATCTAGAATCAGGTTCCTATTTCGCAACAAAGCATCCTTCACTCATGCTGCCAAACATACCCTCGTAAAACTGACTATCCTACCAATCCTTGACTTCGGCGTTGTCATTTACAAAATAGCCTCCAACACTCTACTCAGCAAATTGGATGCAGTCTATCACAGTGCCATCCGTTTTGTCACCAAAGCCCCATATACTACCCACCACTGCAATTTATATGCTCTTGCTGGCTGGCCCTCGCTTCATATTCATTGCCAAACCCACTGGCTCCAGGTCATCTATAAGTTTTTGCTAGGTAAAGCCCTGCCTTGTCTGAGCTCACTGGTCACCATAGCAGCACCCACCCGTTGCACACGCTCCAGCAGGTATATTTCACTCATCACCCCCAAAGCCAATTCCTCCTTCGGACGCCTTTCCTTCCAGTTCTCTGCTGCCAATGGCTGGAACGAACTGCAAACATCACTGAAACCTCATATCTCCCTCACTAGCTTTAAGCACCAGCTGTCAGAGCTGCTCACAGATCACTGCACCTGTACATAGCCTATCTGTAAATAGCCCATCCAACTACCTCATCCCCATACTGTTATCTATTTTATTTATTTTTTGCTGTTTGCACCCCAGTATCTCTACTTGTACACTCATCTTCTGCACATCTATCACTCCAGTGTTTAATTGCTATATTGTAATTATTTCGCCACTATGGCTTATAGCCTTACTTCCGGTATCCTACCTCATTTGCAAACACTGTATATAGACATTTTCTACTGTATTATTGACTGTACGTTTGTTTATTCCATGTGTAACTCTGTGTTGTTGTTTGTGCCGCACTGCTTTGCTTTATCTTGGCCTGGTCGCAGTTGTAAATGAGAACTTGTTCTCAACTAGCCTACCTGGTTAAATAAAGGTGAAATAAAAAAATAAAATAGGCCTACTGCTGCATTGGCCTATAGGAGTTCTATGCGCTTATTTCTTTAGCTGCCAATGGACCACAGTGTATCAATGTGTCCATATGGCAGAGGCTGGTGCTCTCTCTTTAGTTTAATTTTAACTTATAGATTTTTATAATTTTCCTTCAGATTTGCATGATTAACCACGTGACAACGATTTTGAGAAACAAAAACATTTTTAGTAAAAATTTAACTGTTCCACAAAAATGCACATATCACAATACTCATAACTGTCAATTAGATCGGCAGAAATGGTAGGCAAATTATAAGCTTAGCAAACCTGAAACTCACAGGCTGCCATGGTCTACTATAAAACCCATGAAAAATAATTGTGAACACGCCAGCGCGTGCACACATAGAAGGTCCCGTGAAAAAACATCCGCACCTATGGATATCAAAGGCCCGTCCAAATGATTCGTTCTGTCGCCTCAGACTCTAACCGAGCCTCATTTATCCTGAATGGACGAGGCATCAGGACCACTCTCTACAAACTGCAGAAACAAAACCAATTGTAGTGGTGCAGGCTTCTCAAAAAATTCAACCACTCTATGTGTCACGCCCTGACCTGAGATATCTCTGTTTTCTTTATATTTTGATTAGGTCAGGGTGTGACTAGGGTGGGTACGTTAGTTTTTGTATTGTCTAGGGTTTTTTGTATGTCTAGGGTTTTTGTAGGTCTAGGTGATTTGTATGTCTATGGTGGCCTGATATGGTTCCCAATCAGAGGCAGCTGTTTATCGTTGTCTCTGATTGGGGATCATATTTAGGTAGCCATTTTCCCTTTGGTGTTCGTGGGTTCTTGTCTATGTGTAGTTGCCTGTCAGCAATCATTTGCATAGCTTCACGTGTCGTTTTGTTATTTTGGTTCATTTTTTCAGTGTTCATTCTTATTATATTAAAGAATGTACGCATACCACGCTGCGCCTTGGTCCGATTCATACGACGAACGTGACACTATGTAAAAAGAAGTGAGTCTGACGCAATAAAAACATTCAGAAGTTTCTCCGTTTGACCTTTTATATAGTAATATATAGTAATATAGAAAAGTTTACAATGAAAATGAATTTAACATGTTCAAAAACTGTATTCTTCTCACCTACTGATTCAAGCAGTGATGTCAGGGATATAATGTCATATGGATTAAACTAAATGGAGCATGGAGCCCTTAACCAACAATGCAGTTTTAAGAAAATACCTTAAAAAAAGTAAGAGATAAGAATAACTAAGTAACTAAAGAGCAGGCTGTTTGGCCTAAAAACTAATATGACCCCGCTATGGAAAGGGGAGACTCATGAACATCTAAATTTTGTTCTACGACCCCTACAAATGTCACAGGACTCGTCTGAAGGTAACCAAGTACCAATTTAAAAAATGAATGGAAGTAGTTTTGTGCCCCCCCACAAAAGAGGGTTAAGTACAGTATGTGTACAAAATATATACAGTTGAAGTCGGAAGTTTACATACACCTTAGCCAAATACATTTAAACTCAGTTTTAAACAATTCCTGACATTTAATCATAGTAAAAAATTCCCTGTCTTAGGTCAGTTAGGATCACGACTTTATTTTAAGAATGTGAAATGTCAGAATAACAGTAGAGAGAATAATTTATTTCAGCTTTAATTTCTTTCATCACATTCCCAGTGGGTCAGAAGTTTACATACACTCAATTAGTATTTGGTAGCATTGCCTTTAAATTGTTTAACTTGTGTCAAATGTTTTGGGTAGCCTTCCACAAGCTTCCCACAATAAGTTGGCTGAATTTTGGCCCATTCCCCCTGACAGAGCTGGTGTAACTGAGTCAGGTTTGTAGGCCTCCTTGCTCGCACTCGCTTTTTCAGTTCTGCCCACAAATGTTCTATGGGCATGAGGTCAGAGCTTTGTGATGGGCACTCCAATACCTTGACTTTGTTATCCTTTATCCTTTTTGCCACAACTTTGGAAGTATGCTTGGGGTCATTGTCCACTTGGAAGACCCATTTGCGACCAAGCTTTAAACTTCCTGACTGATGTCTTGAGATATTGCTTCAATATATCCACATTATTTTTCTCCCACATGATGCCATCTGTACATATCCAAGAATGGCGTAGCAGTCGGATGTGTCTTTGTCCTGTCTTGTCCCGTGTAAATAGTATTCGTATTTTTCGTATACATTTCGTATTTATTTTAATTTCACTTTCCATCTAGGAACTGAATATACATTCCTACATTCCGCCTCACCCAATGTGGTACGGACCTGCTATTTTTTATATACTTTTGAACCGTAACCCCAATCAGAAGCTAGCCAGATAACTAGCTACTAGCTAGTAGTCAGTTAGCCACTGCTGCGGTCTTCGCCCTTAACTCGGACACAGCCAGCTTCAATACCGGGCCGATACCTGCCAGTCTGCAAGCGCGATATCAACCCAGAGCATATAGGACTGCTTTTTCTCTACCACATCACCGGATTCCTGACGCAAGCTCTGGACAATTACACCGTATTATCACAGCTAGCTAGCTGCAACCGAGTGGCTACTACTGGCTAACACCTCTGTCCCGAAGCAAGCACCAGTTAGCCTTGAGCTAGCCTCGAGCTAGGCCCATCTGCCGGCTAGCTGCAGCGCGATATCAACCCAGAGCATATAGGACTGCTTTTTCTCTACCACATCACCGGATTCCTGACGCAAGCTCTGGACAATTACACCGTATCATCACAGCTAGCTAGCTGCAACCGAGTGGCTACTACTGGCTAACACCTCTGTCCCGAAGCAAGCACCAGTTAGCCTTGAGCTAGCCTCGAGCTAGGCCCATCTGCCGGCTAGCTGCAAGCGCGATATCAACCCAGAGCATATAGGACTGCTTTTTCTCTACCACATCACCGGATTCCTGACGCAAGCTCTGGACAATTACACCGTATCATCACAGCTAGCTAGCTGCAACCGAGTGGCTACTACTGGCTAACACCTCTGTCCCGAAGCAAGCACCAGTTAGCCTTGAGCTAGCCTCGAGCTAGGCCCATCTGCCGGCTAGCTGAAGAGCTAGTGCCACTGCCACTGCCACGAAGCTAGCACCAGTTAGCAAACACTATTCTACAATTCACAACCTCTCTTTCGCCATCGCCATCTGGCTTGGATTCTCTGTCGACACAACCACGTCTGAGCAGACCCCCTCCGTCTGAGCAGACCACCCCCCGGGCTACTAACTTTACACGCCGCGTGCTAGCTTAGTGGAGGCCTCCTCTGCTCCATCTACGGCTGCCCCCTGGACACTATGATCACTTGGCTACATAGCTGATGCATGCTTGACTGTCCATTAATTCACGGTACTCCATTCTGTTTATTTGTGTCTTATCTGTCGGCTCTGTGCTTTAACTCAGGATCTGTGTGTAGTTAATCCGACCCTCTCTGCCTAGTCATCGCCATTTTTTACCTGTTGTTGCTGTGTCAGACTAGCACCCTGTTATTGCTGCTGTTATCTTACCTGTTGTTTTAGCTAGCTCTCCCAATCAAGACCTGCAATCACTTTATGCCTTATTGTATGTCTCTCTCAAATATCAATATGCCTTGCATACTGTTGTTCAGGCTAGTTTTCATTGTCATTGTTTTGGTTTGCAATGGACCCTGTAGTTCCACTCTCCGTACCTCTGATACCCCCTTTGTCCCACCCCCCACACATGCGGTGACCTCACCCATTGAGACCAGCATGTCCAGAGATACAACCTCTCTTATCATCACCCAGTGCCTGGGCTTGCCTCCGCTGTACCCGCGCCCCTCCATACCCCTGTCTGCACATTATGCCCAGAATCTATTCTACCACGCCCATAAATCTGCTCCTTTTATTCTTTGTCCCCAACGCTCTAGGCGACCAGTTTTGATAGCCTTTAGCCGCACCCTCATCCTACTACTCCTCTGTTCCTCGGGTGATGTGGAGGTAAACCCAGGCCCTGCATGTCCCCAGTCACCCTCATTTGTTGACTTCTGCGATCGAAAAAGCCTTGGCCTCATGCATGTCAACATCAGAAGCCTCCTCCCTAAGTTTGCCTTACTCACCGCTTTAGCACACTCTGCCAATCCTGATGTCCTTGCCGTGTCCGAATCCTGGCTTAGGAAGGCCACCAAAAATTCTGAGATTTCCATACCCAACTATAACACTTTCCGTCAAGATAGAACTGCCAAAGGGGGAGGAGTTGCAATCTACTGCAGAGATAGCCTGCAAAGTTCTGTCATACTTTCCAGGTCTATGCCCAAACAGTTCGAACTTCTAATTTTAAAAATTAATCTCTCCAGAAATAAGTCTCTCACTGTTGCCGCCTGCTACCGACCCCCCTCAGCTCCCAGCTGTGCCCTGGACACCATCTGTGAATTGATCGCTCCCCATCTAGCTTCAGAGTTTGTTCTGTTAGGTGACCTAAACTGGGATATGCTTAACACCCCGGCAGTCCTACAATCCAAGCTTGATGCCCTCAATCTCACACAAATCATCAAGGAACCCACCAGGTACAACCCTAAATCCGTAAACATGGGCACCCTAATAGACATTATCCTGACCAACCTGCCCTCCAAATACACCTCTGCTGTCTTCAATCAAGATCTCAGCGATCACTGCCTCATTGCCTGTATCCGCCACGGGTCTGCGGTCAAACGACCACCCCTCATCACTGTCAAACGCTCCCTAAAACACTTCTGCGAGCAGGCCTTTCTAATCGACCTGGCCCGGGTACCCTGGAAGGATATTGACCTCATCCCGTCAGTTGAGGATGCCTGGTCATTCTTTAAATGTTACTTCCTCACCATATTAGACAAGCATGCTCCGTTCAAAAAATGCAGAACCAAGAACAGATATAGCCCTTGGTTCACTCCAGACCTGACTGCCCTCGACCAGCACAAAAACATCCTGTGGCGAACTGCAATAGCATCGAAGAGCCCCCGCGATATGCAACTGTTCAGGGAAGTCAGGAACCAATACACGCAGTCAGTCAGGAAAGCAAAGGCCAGCTTTTTCAAGCAGAAATTCGCATCCTGTAGCTCTAACTCCAAAAAGTTCTGGGATACTGTAAAGTCCATGGAGAACAAGAGCACCTCCTCCCAGCTGCCCACTGCACTGAGGCTAGGTAACACGGTCACCACCGATAAATCCGTGATAATCGAAGACTTCAACAAGCATTTCTCAATGGCTGGCCATGCCTTCTTCCTGGCGACTCCAACCTTGGCCAACAGCCCCGCCCCCCCCGCTGCTACTCGCCCAAGCCTCCCCAGCTTCTCCTTTACCCAAATCCAGATAGCAGATGTTCTGAAAGAGCTGGAAAACCTGGACCCATACAAATCAGCTGGGCTTGACAATCTGGACCCCCTATTTCTGAAACTGTCCGCCGCCATTGTCGCACCCCCTATTACCAGCCTGTTCAACCTCTCCTTCGTATCATCTGAGATCCCCAAGGATTGGAAAGCTGCCGCGGTCATCCCCCTCTTCAAAGGGGGAGACACCCTGGACCCAAACTGTTACAGACCTATATCCATCCTGCCCTGCCTATCTAAGGTCTTCGAAAGCCAAGTCAACAAACAGATCACTGACCATCTCGAATCCCACCGTACCTTCTCCGCTGTGCAATCCGGTTTCCGAGCCGGTCACGGATGCACCTCAGCCACGCTCAAGGTACTAAACGACATCATAACCGCCATCGATAAAAGACATTACTGTGCAGCCGTCTTCATCGACCTGGCCAAGGCTTTCGACTCTGTCAATCACCATATTCTTATCGGCAGACTCAGTAGCCTCGGTTTTTCTAATGACTGCCTTGCCTGGTTCACCAACTACTTTGCAGACAGAGTTCAGTGTGTCAAATCGGAGGGCATGTTGTCCGGTCCTCTGGCAGTCTCTATGGGGGTACCACAGGGTTCAATTCTCGGGCCGACTCTTTTCTCTGTATACATCAATGATGTTGCTCTTGCTGCGGGCGATTCCCTGATCCACCTCTACGCAGACGACACCATTCTATATACTTCCGGCCCTTCCTTGGACACTGTGCTATCTAACCTCCAAACGAGCTTCAATGCCATACAACACTCCTTCCGTGGCCTCCAACTGCTCTTAAACGCTAGTAAAACCAAATGCATGCTTTTCAACCGTTCGCTGCCTGCACCCGCACGCCCGACTAGCATCACCACCCTGGACGGTTCCGACCTAGAATATGTGGACATCTATAAGTACCTAGGTGTCTGGCTAGACTGCAAACTCTCCTTCCAGACTCATATCAAACATCTCCAATCCAAAATCAAATCAAGAATCGGCTTTCTATTCCGCAACAAAGCCTCCTTCACTCACGCCGCCAAACTTACCCTAGTAAAACTGACTATCCTGCCGATCCTCGACTTCGGCGATGTCATCTACAAAATAGCTTCCAACACTCTACTCAGCAAACTGGATGCAGTTTATCACAGTGCCATTCGTTTTGTTACTAAAGCACCTTATACGACCCACCACTGCGACCTGTATGCCCTAGTCGGCTGGCCCTCGCTACATGTTCGTCGTCAGACCCACTGGCTCCAGGTCATCTACAAGGCTATGCTAGGTAAAGTGCCGCCTTATCTCAGTTCACTGGTCACGATGGCTACACCCACCCGCAGCACGCGCTCCAGCAGGTGTATCTCACTGATCATCCCTAAAGCTAAAACCTCATTTGGACGCCTTTCCTTCCAGTTCTCTGCTGCCTGCGACTGGAACGAATTGCAAAAATCTCTGAAGTTGGAGACTTTTATCTCCCTCAACAACTTTAAAAATCTGCTATCCGAGCAGCTAACCGATCGCTGCAGCTGTACATAGTCCATCTGTAAACTACCCACCCAATTTACCTACCTCACCCCCCATACTGCTTTTATTTATTTACTTTTCTGCTCTTTTGCACACCAGTACCAATATCTCTTCTTGCACATGATCATCTGATGATTTATCACTCCAGTGTTAATCTGCTAAATTGTAATTATTCGATTTATTGCCTACCTCATGCCTTTTGCACACATTGTATATAGATTCTCTTTTTTTCTACCATGTTATTGACTTGTTTATTGTTTACTCCATGTGTAACTCTGTGTTGTCTGTTCACACTGCTATGCTTTATCTTGGCCAGGTCGCAGTTGCAAATGAGAACTTGTTCTCAACTAGCCTACCTGGTTAAATAAAGGTGAAATAAAAAAATAAAATAAAAAAAATCTATTTTGTGAAGTGCACCAGTCCCTCATGCAGAAAAACACCCCCACAACATGATGCTGCCACCCCCGGGCTTCACGGTTGGGATGGTGTTCTGTGGCTTGCAAGCCTCCCCCCTTTTCCTCCAAATATAACAATGGTCATTATGGCCAAACAGTTCTATTTTTATTTCATCAGACCAGAGGACATTTCTCCAAAAGTACCATCTTTGTCCCCATGTGCAGTTGCAAACCTTAGTCTGGCTTTTTTATGGCAGTTTTGGAGCAGTGGCTTCTTCCTTGCTGAGCGGCCTTTCAGGTTATGTTGATATAGGACTTGTTTTACTGTGGATATAGATACTTTTGTACCTGTTTCCTCCAGCATCTTGGTCCTTTACTGTTGTTCTGGGATTGATTTGCACTTTTTGCACCAAAGTACGTTCATCTCTAGGAGACAGAACGCGTCTCCTTCCGCGGTATGACGTTTGCGTGGTCCCATGGTGTTTATACTTGCGTACTATTGTTTGTACAGATGAACGTGGTACCTTCAGGCATTTGGAAATTGCTCCCAAGGATGAACCAGACTTGTGGAGGCCCACCATTTTTTTCTGAGGTCTTGGCTGATTTCTTTTGACTTTGTCATGATGTCAATCAAAAAGGCACTGAGTTTGAAGGTAGGCCTTGAAATACATCCACAGGTACAACTCCAATTGACTCAAATTATGTCAATTAGCCTATCAAAAGCTTCTAAAGCCATGACATAATTTTCTGGAGTTTTCCAAGCTGTTTAAAGGCACAGTCAACTTAGTGTATGTAAACTTCTGACCCACTGGAATTGTGATACAGTGAATTATAAGTGGGAAAAAAATCTGTTTGTAAACAATTGTTGGAAAAATTACTTGTGTCATGCACAAAGTAGATGTCCTAACCGACTTGCCAAAACTATAGTTTGTTAACAAGACATTTGTGGAGTGGTTGAAAAATGAGTTTTAATGACTGTAAGTGTATGTAAACTTCTGACTTCAACTGTACAGGGGATACCGGTACAGAGTCAATTTGCGGGAGCACCGGTGTTGAGGTAAATAAGGTTTTATGTACATTATACAGTGGGGCAAAAAAGTATTTAGTCATCCACAAATTGTGCAAGTTCTCCCACTTAAAAAGATGAGAGAGGCCTGTAATTTTCATCATAGGTACACTTCAACTATGACAGACAAAATGAGAAAAAAAATCCAGAAAATCACATTGTAGGATTTTTTATAAATTTATTTGCAAATTATGGCGGAAAATAAGTGTTTGGTCACCTACAAACAAGCAAGATTTCTGGCTCTCACAGACCTGTAACTTCTTCTTTAAGAGGCTCCTCTGTCCTCCACTCGTTGCCTGTATTAATGGCACCTGTTTGAACTTGTTATCAGTATAAAAGACACCTGTCCACAACCTCAAACAGTCACACTCCAAACTCCACTATGGCCAAGACCAAAGAGCTGTCAAAGGACACCAGAAACAAAATTGTAGACCTGCACCAGGCTGGGAAGACTGAATCTGCAATAGGTAAGGAGCTTGGTTTGAAGAAATCAACTGTGGGAGCAATTATTAGGAAATGGAAGACATACAAGACCACTGATAATCTCCCTCGATCTGGGGCTCCACGCAAGATCTCACCCCGTGGGGTCAAAATGATCACAAGAACGGTGAGCAAAAATCCCAGAACCACAAGGGGGGACCTAGTGAATGACCTGCAGAGAGCTGGGACCCAAGTAACAAAGCCTACCATCAGTAACACACTACGCCGCCAGGGACTCAAATCCTGCAGTGCCAGATGTGTCCCCCTGCTTAAGCCAGTACATGTCCAGGCCCGTCTGAAGTTTGCTAGAGAGCATTTAGATGATCCAGAAGAAGATTGGGAGAATGTCATATGGTCAGATGAAACCAAAATATAACTTTTTGGTAAAAACTCAAATCGTCGTGTTTGGAGGACAAAGAATGCTGAGTTGCATCCAAAGAACACCATACCTACTGTGAAGCATGGGGGTGGAAACATCATGCTTTGGGGCTGTTTTTCTGCAAAGGGACCAGGACGACTGATCCTTGTAAAGGAAAGAATGAATGGGGCCATGTATCGTGAGATTTTGAGTGAAAACCTCCTTCCATCAGCAAGGGCATTGAAGATGAAACGTGGCTGGGTCTTTCAGCATGACAATGATCCCAAACACACCGCCCGGGCAACGAAGGAGTGGCTTCGTAAGAAGCATTTCAAGGTCCTGGAGTGGCCTAGCCAGTCTCCAGATCTCAACCCCATAGAAAATCTTTGGAGGGAGTTGAAAGTCCGTGTTGCCCAGCAACAGCCCCAAAACATCACTGCTTTAGAGGAGATCTGCATGGAGGAATGGGCCAAAATACCAGCAACAGTGTGTGAAAACCTTGTGAAGACTTACAGAAAACGTTTGACCTCTGTCATTGCCAACAAAGGGTATATAACAAAGTATTGAGATAAACTTTTGTTATTGACCAAATACTTATTTTCCACCATAATTTGCAAATAAATTCATTAAAAATCCTACAATGTGATTTTCTGGAATTTTTTTTCTCATTTTGTCTGTCATAGTTGAAGTGTACCTATGATGAATTACAGGCCTCTCTCATCTTTTTAAGTGGGAGAACTTGCACAATTTGTGGCTGACTAAATACTTTTTTGCCCCACTGTACCTACATGTTGGTGGAGTTATTAAAGTGACTATGCATAGATAATAAAAGAGAGTAGCAGCAGTGAAGAAGAGGGGGGTCAATGCAAATAGTCTGGTTAGCCATTTGATTAGCTGTTCAGGAGCCTTATGGCTTGGGGGTAGAGGCTGTTTAGAAGCCTCTTGGACCTAGACTTGGCGCTCCGGTACCACTTGCCGTGCGGTAGCAGAGAGAACAGTCTATGACTAATGTGGCTGAAGTTTTTGACAATTTGTTGGGCCTTCCTCTGACACCGCCTGGTATAGAGGTCCTGGATGGCAGGAAGCTTGGCTCCGGTGATGTACTGGGCCGTATGCACTGCCCTCTGTAGTGCCTTGCGGTCGGAGGCCGAGCAGTTGCCATACCAGGCAGTGATGCAACCCGTCAGGATGCTCGCGATGGTGCAGCTGTAAAACCTTTTGAGGCTCTGATAACCCATGCCAAATCTTTTCCGTCTCCTGAGGGGGAATAGGCTTTTGCCCTCTTCACGACTGTCTTGGTGTGCTTGGACCATGTTAATTTGTTGGTGATGTGGACGCCAAGGAACTTGAAGCTCTCAACTGCAGCCCCGTCGATGAGAACAGGGGCGTGCTCTGTCCTCTTTTTCAAGTAGTCCACAATCATCTCCTTTGTCTTGATCATGTTGAGGGAGAGGTTGTTGTCCTTGCACCACATGGTCAGGTCTCTGACCTCTTCCCTATAGGCTGTCTCATCGTTGTCAGTGATCATTCCTACCACTGTTGTGTCATCAGCAAACTTAATGATGGTGTTGGAGTTGTGCCTGGCCATGCAGTCATGAGTGAACAGGGAGTACAGGAGGGGACTGAGCATGCACCCCCGAGGGGCCCCCGTGTTGAGGATCAGCGTGGCAGATGTGTTACCTACCCTTACCACCTGGGAGGTGGGAGGTGTTTAGTCTCAGGGTCCTTAGCATAGTAATGAGCTTTGAGGGCACTATGGTGTTGAACGCTGAGCTGTAGTCAATGAATAGCACTCACATAGGTGTTCCTTTTGTCTAGGTGTGAAAGGGCAGTGTGGAGTGCAATAGAGATTGCATCATCTGTGGATCTATTGGAGTGCAAATTGTAATGGGTCTAGGGTTTCTGGGATAATGGTGTTGATGTGAGCCATGATCAGCCTTTCAAAGCATTTCATGGCTACAGATGTGAGTGCTATGGGTCGGTGGTCATTTAGGCAGGTTACCTTAGAGTTCTTGGGCACAGGGATTATGGTGGTCTGCTTGAAACATGTTGGTATTACAGACTCAGACAGGGAGAGGTTGAAAATGTCAGTGAAGACACTTGCCAGTTCAAATCAGATCAAATCAAATTGTATTTGTCACATACACATGGTTAGCAGATGATAATGCGAGTGTAGCGAAATGCTTGTGCTTCTAGTTCCGACAATGCAGTAATAACCAACGAGTAATCTAACCTAACAATTTCACAACAACTACCTTATACACACAAGTGTAAAGGGATGAAGAATATGTACATAAAGATATATGAATGATTGATGGTATGAGTTGGTCAGCGCATGCTCACAGTACACGTCCTGGTAATCCGTCTGGCCCTGCGTCCTTGTGAATGTTGACCTGTTTAAAGGTCTTACGCACATCGGCTGCGGAGAGTGTGATCACACAGTCGTCTGGAACAGCTGATGCTCTCATGCATGTTTCAGTGTTACTTGCCTCGAAGCGAGCATAGAAGTTATTTAGCCCGTCTGGTATGCTCGTGTCACTGGGCAGTTCTCGGCTGTGCTTCCCTTTGTAGTCTGTAATAGTTTGCAAGCTCTGCCACATCCGACAAGCGTCGGAGCCGGTGCAGTACGATTCGATCTTAGTCCTGTATAGACGCGTTGCCTGTTTGATGGTTCGTCGGAGGGCATAGCGGGATTTCTTATAAGCTTCCGGGTTAGAGTCCCACACCTTGAAAGCGGCAGCTCTACCCTTTAGCTCAGTGCGAATGTTGCCTATAATCCATGGCTTCTGGTTGGGGTATGTACGTACAGTCACTGTGGGGACGACATCGTCAATGCACTTATTGATAAAGGCAGTGACTGATATGGTGTACTCCTCAATGCCATCGGAAGAATCCCAGAACCTATTCCAGTCTGTGCTATACAAAGGGGGATTCATATACAAATATCTATAATGGAATGATCTAAATAGATATCAATATTCTAAATATGAACAAATGTACAAACATTCACATAAATAATCATACTGTAATAACTTAAAATATACAAATGCTATTTTCTACATTATGGCTCTTACATCAATACCACTAACAGTGTAAAATATTTAGGCAGATGAGTTTTGACAGGCAGTCTAAGTGAGATAAACGACTCAGACGTTTAGTTTTCTCTCCCTGCAAGAGAAACAATCTCTGTTTGATTTGGGATGAGTGATTCCCTCCCTACACAGACGGAGAGGTGTCTCGCTTGATTAGGGCGCAAAAACAATCTGCCTAAATACCTATATTAATCCAAGTGTTATGCCTAATCACTACACCCCTGGTCCATTGGTCCATGGAACAAACCCCTGGACAGACACCTAGGTCAATTAATTTGCCAAACAGTGTACCCCTGTCCAGTGGATAGAGCCGTCGGACCTCATGTCTGCTTGGCTGGCACGCTCAGTCTGACACACTGATTGTCTCAGTCTTAAAGGGCTCCAGTTGAACTCATTACAATGGCTCACAGCACATTAGTGCTCCAGCTACAGCTACGGGCAGCCAGTCACAATGCCTCGCTGCCAGATCAGCCGCAACAGGCAGGCGGCACATAGACAAGCTATTGGTGCCTGCCAAGCCATACAGAAGGAGTCCCAGCCAGAGCAAAGGTAGAGGCCCTCGTTTCATTCTCCTCCAATGAGGTGTTGCAGATCAGGATCACAGCCTGAACTAAGAGTCTTACAGACTGGATGGAGACAGAGCTGCAGACATTCAAGGACACATAAACATGCACATACAGTAGATATGTATGGGGTGGAGAGACAGAGAGAAAGACAGAGATAGAGAAAGAATATGGTGCATCAGACCAGGAAAGTGAGGAACTCATTAATATGGCTGCAATCCCGGTAACGGGATGATATGACAACAGCCAGTGAAAGTGCAGGGCGCCAAATTCAAAACAACAGAAATCTCATAATTAAAATTCCTCAGACATACATGTTTCTTATACCATTTTAAAGGTAATCTTGTTGTTAATCCCACCAAAGTGTCTGATTTCAAATATGCTTTTCAGCGAAATCACTACAAACGATTATGTTAGGTCACACCAAACCACAATAAGCACAGCCATTTTTCCAGCGAAAGATAGCAGTCACAAAAAGCAGAAATATAGCTAAGATTAATCACTAACCTTTGATGATCTTCATCAGATGACACTCATAGGACTTCATGTCACACAATACATGCATGTTTTGTTTGATAAAGTTCATATTTATATAAAAAAATCTGAGTTTACATTGGCGCGTTACATTCACTAGTTCCAAAAACATCCAGTGATAGTGCATAGCCACATCGTTTCAACAGAAATACTCATTATAAATGTAGATGATAATACAAGTTATACACATGGAATTATAGATATACCTCTCCTTAATGCAACCGCTGTGTCAGATTTAAAAAGCAAACCATGCAATAATCTGAGACGGAGCTCAGAACAAGAGTCAAATTAGCCGCCATGTTGGAGTCAACAGAAACCAGAAATTACATGATAAATATTCCCTTACCTTTCATGATCTTCATCAGAATGCACTCCCAGGAATCCCAGGTCCACAATAAATGCTTGATTTGTTCGATAATGTCCGTTATTTATGTCCAATTAGCTACTTTGGTTAGCGCGTTTGGTAAACAATTCCAAAGTCACAAAGCGCGTTCACTAAAACGTTACGAAATGTCCAAAAGTTTCGTAACAGTCAGTAGAAACATGTCAAACGATGTATTGAATCAATCTTTAGAATGTTGTTCAAATAAATCTTGAATAACGTTCCAACCGGAGAATTACATTGACTTCAGATGAGCGATGGAACGGAGCTGCCTCTCACGTGAACGCGCGTGGTCAAAGCATGGTCACCTCATGGCAGTGGTGACTCATTCCTGTCTCCTTCGACCCCCCTTCACAGTAGAGTCATGAGACAAAGTTCTATTGACTGTTGACATCTAGTGGAAGCCGTAGGAAGTGAAAACTCATCAATATCTCGCTGTAATTTCAATGGGAGCTTGGTTGAAAATCTACCAGCCTCAGAAAAAATCCAAACAGGAAGTGGAACTTCTCAGGTTTTTGCCTGCCATATGATGTTATACTCACAGACATAATTCAAACAGTTTTAGAAACTTCAGAGTGTTTTCTATCCAATACTAATAATAATATACATATATTAGCAACTATGACCGAGGAGCAGGCCATTTACTCTGGGCACCTCTGTGCACCTTTCATCCAAGCTACTCAATACTGCCCCTGCAGTCATAAGAAGTTAAACAGTTTAAATGAGCTGTTATTGTGAGCAAGACCTGCCCTCTGGTGGGGGTTCTTCAACATCACAACTATTTATCTTACTAGTTCAGTCAAGGCAACAGTAAACATCTCGTTCCCCCACAATAACATGCATATACTGGTGTAACTAAAGTACAAAAAATTAAAACAATGAAATAATTCTATTGACAGTCATTTAGCCAACATATATTTTATTCATTTCATATAAAAACAACAAATATTTAAAAAATCAAAACAGGTGCTTATTTGAACCTTTCTTCACAGGGACTCAAATGTAAAAGCCCACCACAGTCACACAGTCAGTCCCAGAAAGGGCAGTACATCAGGGCCAGACTCACATCATCACTTAGTAGGCAACTCCAACTTGTAGGCAGCTCAAATTCATTACAACCAGTTAGGCAGTCATTTGGAAGCAGGGTGCTACAGCAACCCTCCACTAGAAGGCAGGGTGAACCTAGGACATTTCACTTCTCTTCTCTCATCTCCATTCCTCCCTCCCTGCCCCATTCTTCCCACATACGTGCCTGCCTGTCAGTCTCTCTCTCCCTCCATAATTTTTTCCCCTTTTCTCCAATTTTCTCGCCCTTCTCTTTCGGCCCTGAGCTCTTCTGCTCTGATCGGTTCCAGACCTGCCACTGAGCTCTTCATGCCGACTCAACATTCCACAGTTGGAGACGATAACACACACACGATCCCCCTCACTCCTCCGTCTCCTTCCATCCTCCCTCCCCCCTCTCTCCTCAGCCCCATTCGTCCGCTTTACAGAGCAGAAAAGAGCTGGTTTTGAAGCGTGGCTCACTGGCCCACCAGTGAGTTTTCTATCTAAAACTTCTCCAAAGCATTCCACGGAGCAGGACAGAAATCTGGTCATGAGAAGGAGCGAACTGTAGGAGGAATGTTATGAGGGGGAAGAAAACATCTGTCTTTGCCTCCTATTCAAACGGGAACCCAGAGGTCAGGGTTTTGGTTGATTCCCTGCATTAAATCTGGTTGTGACCTGTTAGAAACCTTACTTTCCTCCTTCCAATAATGTACTACACAAGTTTAAGACATGACAAGGGGAAATAATATGGATGAGTTGATCTTTCTATTTCTAAATATTTGAATTATGTGGTGGATCATTTCCCTTTTCAAACTAGTTCTTTGGTTTTCCTAGCTGTATTTTGCATTGATATGGAGAGTAACCCTTAAGTAAGGTTCTCTAGTACCTTGTGGAACATACCACATACAAAAGTGTGTTGCAACATCCAGAAATGTAATACTGTATGCTATTTGATAGTTTTGATGTCTTCACTATTATTCTACAATGTAGAAAAAAGTAAAAAATAAAGAAAAACCCTGGAATGAGTAGGTGTGTCCAAACTTTTGACTGCTACTGTACATGTTGACTCATGTCAGATGTGTCACTTTTCAAGTGAATGACCTACAGGTGACCTAAGTTACACAACATGACCAAAGGTATGTGGACATCTGTTCATCGAAAATCTTGTTCCAAAATAATGGGCATTAATATGGAGTTGGTCCCCCCTTTGTTGCTATAACAGCCTCCACTCTTCTGTGAAGGCTTTCCACTAGATGTTGGAACATTGCTGCGGGGACTTGTTTCCATTCAGCCATAAGACCATTAGTGAGGTCGGGCACTGATGTTGGGCAATTAGGCGTTGCTCGCAGTCGGCGTTCCAATTCATTCCAAAAGTGTTCGATGAGGTTGAGGTCAGGACCTCGCTTTGTGCACAGGGACATTGTCATGCTGAAACAGGAAAGGGCCTTCCCCAAGCTGTTGCCACAAAGTTGGAAGCACAGAATCGTCTAGAATGTCATTGTATGCTGTAGCGTTAAGATTTCCCTTCACTGGAACTAAGGGGCTTAGCCCGAACCATTAAAAACAGCCCCAGACCGTTAGTCCTTCTCCACCAAACTTTACAGTTGGCACTATGCATTCGGGCAGGTAGCATTTTGCTGGCATCAGCCAAAGCCCAGATTCTTCCGTCGGAATGCCAGATGGTAAAGCGTGATTCATCACTCCAGAGAATGCATTTCCACTGCTCCAGAGTCCAATGGTGGCGAGCTAAACACCACTCCAGCCGACGCTTGGCATTGAGCATGGTGATCTTAGGCTTGTGTGCCGCTGCTCGGCCATGGAAACCCATTTTCATGAAGCTCCTGACGAACAGTTCTTGTGCTGATGTTGCTTCCACAGGCAATTTGTAACTCAGGAGTGAGTGTTGCAACCAAGGACAGACAATTTATTTCTACACGATACGCGCTTCAGCACTCGGCGGTACCGTTCTGTGAGCTTGTGCGGCCTACGACTTCGCGGCTGAGCCGTTGTTGCTCTTGGAGTATACCACTTCACCCTATCAGCATTTACAGTTGACCAGGGCAGCTCCAGCAGGTCAGAAATTTGACGAACTGACTTGTTTGAAAGGTGGCATCAAAGTCACTGAGCTCTTCCAGTAAGGCCATTCTACTGCTAATGTTTGTCTATGGAGATTGCATGGCCGTGTGCTCGATTTTATACACCTGTCAGCAACGGGCGTGGCTGAAATAGCCGAATCCACTAATTTGAATGGGTGTCCACATACTTTTGTATATATAGGGTATGTTTTCCATGGCTGCAGGTCAGTGTGTAATCGTACCACCAACAAACACAGACATTAACATGGGAAATCTAACCATCCGTACCAGTCATGAGACGAACACTGACGTTCACCTACTTCACACCATGTTACTAATCCAAAAGCCAAAGGAAGGAAATAAAACAAAAACAATTGAAAAGTATCTTAGTAATAATGCATAAACAAAGGAGTGAATGCACTGTCCTTTGCTTAAAGTAACTGTCTAGGGGCCTCCCGAGTGGCGCAGCGGTCTAAGGCACTGCAGTGCAGTGCTTGAGGTGCCACTACAGACCTGGGTGCGATACCAGGCTGTGTCACAACTGTCCGTGACTGGGAGTTCCATAGGGCGGCGCACAATTGGCCCAGCGTTGTCCGGGTTAGGGGAGGGTTCGGCCGGGGGTGCTTTACTTGGCTCATCGCGCTCTAGCAACTCCTTGTGGCAGGCCAGGCGCCTGCAGGCTGACTTCACTCATCAGTTGAACAGTGCAGCTGGCGGGTGGGTGTTGAAAAGTGTGGTTTGGCGGGTCATGTATCGGAAGGCGCATGACTCGACCTTCGCCCCTCCTGAGCCCTTTGGGGAGTTGCAGCGATGAGACAACAACAACAAAGTAACTGTCTAGTGAAAATCTCACTTTTAAAAGTTCACATTCTGTTAACTCATAACCTAGTAATGTTGTTGACTTATCCTATATTCGTATTTGTGGTCAAAGCATGAATTGGAGAAAAAATACTTCAAAAACCCCCACCTCAAACCTGTATCTCAAACAGACTGTCTAAAAAACGCTTGCTATTTCCTCATAGAGGAGGATTTTATTCTCCTGTGGAGGATGGGCTGGCCAATCAGCGGTGTACTCGCATTAATATGTTTAATGACCGGTACACTCCCGCACCATTCTGTTGTTGGTGTACACCCACACCATTCCAACACAGAAAAGCTGCTTTTAAACACACCTAATTAAAAATGATTTGAAGGAAAAGTATTTCACTCATAGTGTAATTAATTATAGGTCCAATTTCATAGAAATCTGGAAACACTGGACAGTTACTTTAAGTAATACATGTTGGCTCTTCTCATGATGGTGGTAGAAAGTACTAAAACAAACCCTCTAAAACCCTCTAGAATGTTACATACTGAGATATAATACCCTTATCTACCCCATTACACTGTACCAAGACAACAAAAGACGGTATCAGCCTGTATCAACGTCAAATCTCTGCCCCTTCCCCCTCTCTCTCTCCTACTGTATGTGCAGTTGTGGTGAACAGGCCAGGGACTCTTTAAAATCACTCTAAAATCGTCTCTCTAAAATCCCTGTCCTCTTCTCTTCCACACTGAAGTAAGTATTGCTTTCCAACCAGTCTTTGCTGACGTGTCAGTCAGAACAGAAGGGAGGGAGGGAAGGGGACGGGCAACAACAAAAGCTTCACCACAACAACCAGAATTAGAAGGAGGATTCACTACATATTCACTACAGCTGCACTGGACAAAAAACACACAAACAAACCAAAAGGAAATATACAAAACAAACCTGATGTTAACCTCAGGTAAATACTGTCATGGTCTCGATGGAGGTTGTGTTGATATTTGGATGATACTGAGTCTCCTGACAAGGGAAGAACTGGTGCAACGCATTAGTCTTTGGCTTTCGGCATCTGCCTTTTAGACATAGCGACCAAAAAACAGGAAGTGTTTGAAATGAAATGTGAAACTAACATTAGAAACATTATTGCTATACTACTAAAAAAAAGCAGTTCATATTGTAATTTGCATATTATTAACCACATTGGAGAATGACTGTATAAAGGGAATTTGATTGGCATCTGCTGCGCTCTACACAGCACAGACCTTCAGCATCTTCAACATCTTTCCGAACAGAACAGGGACATAAAACGTAGAAGCAGAATGTGTATCAGTCAGACAGTATTAGGTACTCCCAGGTGTCTCCTGCCCCGGGGGGAGGGGCCAGTCCTGGTTGGCTGTGCTACTCCGGCTGCTCGTTGAGCTCCATGTCAGACACCAGGATGTTCTTCTCGGCCTGTTCGGAGGGGTTGGACTTGGTGCGGCTGTAGCGCGCCCCCTCGTAAGATCCCCGGGAGCCTGCCTGGTGCCGGCGGTACAGGTAGATCACGCCCGCAATGAGGATCACCAACACCAGACCCGTCACCATGATCACAATCAGAGTGGGCAGGTGGTCCTCTTCAGCTGAGACAAACAGGGAGGGAGGGGGAGAAAGAGTGAGAGCGGGAGAGAGGAAGAGAGGGACAATTATTATTATTTTTTTTACAGATTAGCATTACCGATTTAAACAAATCTAACATTTGATGACTTGAACAAACAACATAGGATATCCTAACCATACTTACAGACTACCGCCAAAGCCTCAGCACCTGCAACGGAAAAGATAACATTCGAGTTGTGTTGTCAGCTCAGAGATTGCTGTTTGCAGTTATAAATGAAGCACAGTAAGTGGTTATACAGCTTTGCTATCACTGTATCATGCTTTGTATCACTCTACATGTATGACATTGTCCATAGTGTTATTTGTCTGCGCTACAGGGTGAGGCCTTCCTTACTGCGTGGCCGTTTGCAGATGACTCCGTGTGTGCGGTTCTTGCAGGTGCCTGGTTTCCAAAGGCCTGTGTTGCTCTGGATCCAGAAGCAGGTGTTGGGAAACAGCATGCTCAGGTTGGTGCCCTGCACCTCCCAGTTAGTGAACTTCACCTCTGCACTCTCAGACCACATCAGACTGCCCCCTGCAGGACAACACCAGGAACAACACACACACACACACCTGTCTGAAGAATATCTTGAAATAGCCCTGGAATACCTTAATGCAAAAAGGTGTGTACAAATCATGTATGTAATATATGAATGAGTATATGGATAGCATATGTCACTCTGATAAATGACTCTTCTTACAGTACCCATTAGATTATATGACCTTACAGTATATGATATTTACATGTTTTTAACAGTCTGTGTATACTTTTCACTGTGTACATCCTGAGGAGTTCCTTACCTTTGGAGTTAAAGGTCATACCCAGCCAGGCTCCGTGGGCCTGCTCCTGGTAGCCCTGGATGTGCTCCCACACAAAGCCATTCTCTGTTTCATCCAGGACCGACAGCAGCTGGCCACCCACTGGGGGGTGAGAGAGAGAAAGAGAGAGATTCCCAAACCTTCCATAACAAAGCCATCACCTACAGAGAGATGAACCTGGAGAAGAGTCCCCTAAGCAAGCTGGTCCTAGGGCTCTGTTCACAAACACAAACACACCCCACAGAGCCCCAGGACAACAGCACAATTAGACCCAACCAAATCATGAGAAAACAAAAAGATAATTACTTGACACATTGGAAAGAATTAACAAAAAAACAGAGCAAACTAGAATGCTATTTGTTCCTAAACAGAGAGTACACAGTGGCAGAATACCTGACCACTGTGACTGACCCAAACTTAAGGAAAGCTTTGACTATGTACAGACTCAGTGAGCATAGCCTTGCTATTGAGAAAGGCCGCCGTAGGCAGACATGGCTCTCAAGAGAAGACAGGCTATGTGCACACTGCCCACAAAATGAGGTGGAAACTGAGCTGCACTTCCTAACCTCCTGCCCAATGTATGACCATATTAGAGAGACATATTTCCCTCAGATTACACAGATCCACAAAGAATTCGAAAACAAATCCAATTTTGATAAACTCCCATATCTACTGGGTGAAATTCCACAGTGTGCCATCACAGCAGCAAGATTTGTGACCTGTTGCCACAAGAAAAGGGCAACCAGTGAAGAACAAACACCACTGTAAATACAACCCATATTTATGTTTATTTATTTTAACTTGTGTGCTTTAACCATTTGTACATTGTTACAACACTGCATATATATAATATGACATTTGTAATGTCTTTATTGTTTTGAAACTTCTGTATGTGTAATGTTTACTGTTCATTTTTATTGTTTATTTGACTTTTGTATATTATCTACCTCACTTGCTTTGGCAATGTTAACACATGTTTCCCATGCCAATAAAGCCCCTTGAATTGAATTGAATTGAGAGAGAGAAAGAGAGAGAGAGAGAGAGAGAGAGAGAGAGAGAGAGGGAGGGAGGGAGAGGGGGGGAGAGAGAGAGAGGGGGAGAGAGAGAGAGAGAGAGAGAGAGAGAGAGAGAGAGAGAGAGAGAGAGAGAGAGAGAGAGAGAGAGAGAGAGAGAGAGAGAGAGAGAGAGAGAGAGAGAGAGAGAGGATCAGATAACCATATTGAGATAATTAAATGCGGTCGGAGAGGAGTTGACAGACAGAGGGAGGTGTGAAACAGAGAAAAAGCGAGATGATGATGAGGGAAAATTAAACTGGGAAATCAGGAGATGATAAAGCGAGTGCATTTCAATAAAAGCTCAATGAATCACAACTAACTCAGACTTATTGACGTATTTGGTCATTGACGTCAGTACTGAGGGCTGAAAGCTCTCTCCATGATAACAGCGGTTGAATGGATAGAACTGTAATGTACTCTGTGTTCTTTTTGTGTCACAATGTGCATGTAAAGTGTCACATATAGAGACTGTTTGTATTTGTATTTATTATGGATCCCCATTAGCTACATACAGAGACTGTTTGTATTTATTTTGGATCCCCATTAGCTAGATATAGAGACTGTTTGTATTTGTATTTATTATGGATCCCCATTAGCTACATATAGAGACTGTTTGTATTTATTATGGATCCCCATTAGCTAGATATAGAGACTGTTTGTATTTGTATTTATTATGGATCCCCATTAGCTACATATAGAGACTGTTTGTATTTGTATTTATTATGGATCCCCATTAGCTACATATAGAGACTGTTTGTATTTATTATGGATCCCCATTAGCTAGATATAGAGACTGTTTGTATTTATTATGGATCCCCATTAGCTGCTCTTCCTGGGGTCTGGCAAAATTAAGGCAGTTATACAATTTTAAAAACATTACAATACATTCATAACAGATTTCAGAACACACTAAGTGTGTGCCCTCAGGCCCCTACTCCACTACTACATATCTACAACAGAAAATCCTAGGGTATGTGTGTGTATAGTGCGTATGTTATCATGTGTGTGTACGCATCAAATTAAAACAAACTTTATTTGTCACATGCGCCGAATACAACAAGTGTAGGCTTACTTACAAGCCCTTAACCAACAGTGCAGTTCAAGAAGAGTTAAGAAAATATTTCCCAAATAAACTAAAGCAAAAAATAATAAAAAGTCACACAATAAAATAACAATAACGAGGCTATATAAAGGGGATACCGATACCGAGTCAGTGTGCGAGGGTACAGGTGAGTTGAGGTAATTTGTACATGTAGGTAGTGGTGAAGTGACTATGCATAGATAATTATGTGCATGTGTCTGTGTGTATGTGCATGTGTCTGTGTGTATGTGCATGTGTCTGTGTGTATGTGCATGTGTCTGTGTGTATGTGCATGTGTCTGTGTGTATGTGCATGTGTCTGTGTGTATGTGCATGTGTCTATGTGTATGTGCATGTGTCTGTGTGTATGTGCATGTGTCTGTGTGTATGTGCATGTGTCTGTGTGTATGTGCATGTGTCTGTGTGTATGTGCATGTGTCTGTGTGTATGTGCATGTGTCTGTGTGTATGTGCATGTGTCTGTGTGTATGTGCATGTGTCTGTGTGTATGTGCATGTGTCTATGTGTATGTGCATGTGTCTATGTGTATGTGCATGTGTCTGTGTGTATGTGCATGTGTCTGTGTGTATGTGCATGTGTCTGTGTGTATGTGCATGTGTCTGTGTGTATGTGCATGTGTCTATGTGTATGTGCATGTGTCTGTGTGTATGTGCATGTGTCTGTGTGTATGTGCATGTGTCTGTGTGTATGTGCATGTGTCTGTGTGTATGTGCATGTGTCTGTGTGTATGTGCATGTGTCTGTGTGTATGTGCATGTGTCTGTGTGTATGTGCATGTGTCTGTGTGTATGTGCATGTGTCTGTGTGTATGTGCATGTGTCTGTGTGTATGTGCATGTGTCTGTGTGTATGTGCATGTGTCTGTGTGTATGTGCATGTGTCTATGTGTATGTGCATGTGTCTGTGTGTATGTGCATGTGTCTGTGTGTATGTGCATGTGTCTGTGTGTATGTGCATGTGTCTGTGTGTATGTGCATGTGTCTGTGTGTATGTGCATGTGTCTGTGTGTATGTGCATGTGTCTGTGTGTATGTGCATGTGTCTGTGTGTATGTGCATGTGTCTATGTGTATGTGCATGTGTCTATGTGTATGTGTCTGTGTGTATGTGCATGTGTCTGTGTGTATGTGCATGTGTCTGTGTGTATGTGCATGTGTCTGTGTGTATGTGCATGTGTCTGTGTGTATGTGCATGTGTCTGTGTGTATGTGCATGTGTCTGTGTGTATGTGCATGTGTCTGTGTGTATGTGCATGTGTCTGTGTGTATGTGCATGTGTCTGTGTGTATGTGCATGTGTCTGTGTGTATGTGCATGTGTCTGTGTGTATGTGCATGTGTCTGTGTGTATGTGCATGTGTCTATGTGTATGTGCATGTGTCTGTGTGTATGTGCATGTGTCTATGTGTATGTGCATGTGTCTGTGTGTATGTGCATGTGTCTGTGTGTATGTGCATGTGTCTGTGTGTATGTGCATGTGTCTGTGTGTATGTGCATGTGTCTGTGCCTAAGTTTGTGTTGCTTCACAGTTCCGCTGTTCCATAAGGTGCATTTTATCTGTTTTTTTTAAATCTGATTCTACTGCTGCATCAGTTACCTGATGTGGAATAGAGTTCCATGTAGTCATGGCTCTATGTAGTACTGTGCGCCTCCCATAGACTGTTCTGGACTTGGGGACTGCGAAGAGACCTCTATGTCTTGTGGGTTATGCATGGATGTGCATGGGTGTCTCGGTGCTCCCGAGTGGCGCAGCGTTCTAAGGCACTGCATCTCAGTGCTAGAGGCGTCACTACAGACCCTGGTTCAATTCCAGGCTGTATCACAACCGGCCGTGATTGGGAGTCCCATAGGGCTGCGCACAATTGGCCCAGCGTCGTCCAGGTTAGGGTTTGGCCAGGGTAGGCTGTCATTGTAAATAAGAATTTGTTCTTAACCTCTTGAGAATACAGGGTGTAATATTTTCGCATTAGCATAATTTGCTCTACAGATTAAACTGCCTCTTATTCAATCATTGCTCTTACTATATGCATATGAATCATACCATTGGAAAGAAGACAATCTCTAGTTTCTAAATCCGTTTCAATTTTGTCTCTGAGTGATACAGAAGTCATTTCACAGCACTTTCCATGACCAAGAACATAAAATCAAGATGTTTTGTGCTGGCTTCAAAGCTCTGCCTATATATGGTCATGCCTCCTATGACCCGAAACACAACTCACTGGCCTTCCTCTGGGTGTCTAGAGGACGTCAGAGGAAAAATTTCTTGTCTATCTGGGACTGACGTGAAATGAGAGCAAAATCTTTGGCATGACCGACAACTTCCGGTTCTCGATTGGATGGAATTTGAGCTACGTTTTTCTTGTGTTGTGCGGCCATTATTATCTCCGTGTCGAAGTTTGTTTGATACATGTGACCAGATCATCGTAATGTATGTTTTTTCAATATAGTTTAATCAGATTATTTGATTTTTTTAGGGAGTTTTGCGGTGTTCAGTTGTTAGATTTTAGTATCGTTTGAGAAATACGTGCCACTCGACCGGTACCTGTGCTAAATGGAGTGAGAAAGGAACATTTCTGAACGGAACCAACGACTCATCTTGACAAAGGACACTTTGATCAACATTCTGATGAAAGATCAGCCATAGTAAGACCCAATTTACGATTTTATATCATATCTGTTGTGCATGTGAACTGGACGTGGGCGCCTAGCCGAATCTGCCTGGTAAAAATATCGTGTCCTCCGCTAACGTGGTTAGCTAATAGATTTACATATTCTGTCTTCCCTGTAAAACATTTTGAAAATCTGAAATGGTGGCTTTATTCACAAGACCTGTATCTTTCATCTGGTGTCTTGGACTTGTGATTTAATGATATTTAGATGCTACAAGTTACTTGTGACGCTATGCTAGCTGTGCTAATCAGTGGGGTGAGTTGGGGGGTGCTACCGGATCAGGGTTGCTGACTCGTGAGAAGTTAACTTACTTGGCTAGTTAAATAAAGATTTTTTTTTAAAGTCTGAGCTGTGTGTTAGTTGTTTAAACAGACAGCTCGGTGCTTTCAACATGTCAAACCTCTCACAAGTACTAGTGATGAAGTCTATCTCTCCTCCACTTTGAGCCAGGAGAGATTGATTATTAATGTTTGGTCTCTGTGTACATTCAAGTGCCAGCTGTGCTGCCCTGTTCTGAGTCAATTGCAATTTTCCCAAGTCCCTCTTTGTGGCACCTGACCACACGACTGAACAGTAGTCCAGGTGCAACAAAACCAGGGCCTGTAGGACCTGCCTTGTTGATAGTGCTGTTAAGAAGGCAGAGCAATGCTTTATTATGGACAGCCTTCTCCCCATCTTAGCTACTGTTTTATCATTATGTTTTGACCATGACAGTTTACAATCAAGGGTTGCTCAAAGCAGTTTAGTGACCTCAACTTGCTCAATTTCCACATTATTTATTACAATATTTAGTTGAGGTTAAGGGTTTAGTGAATGATTTGTCCCAAATACAATGCTTTTAGTTTTTTAAATATTTAGGACTAACTTATTCCTTGCCACCCATTCTGAAACTAACTGCAGCTCTTTGTTAAGTGTTGCAATCATTTCAGTCGCTATAGTAGCTGACGTGTAGTGTTGAGTCATCCGTATACATACACACACTGGCTTTACTCAAAGCCAGTGGCATGTTGTTAGTAATGATTGAAAAAAGTAAGGGGCCTAGACAGCTACCCTGGGGAATTCCTGATTCTACCTGGATTATGTTGGAGAGGCTTCCATTATAGAACACCCTCTAAGTTCTGTTAGACAGGTAACTCTTTATCCACAATATAGCAGGGGATATATAGCAGGGGATTTAAAGCCATAACACATATGTTTTTTAGCAGCAGACTATGACCAATAATGTCAAAAGCCGCACTGAAGTCCAGCAAAACAATGTGTCAAGTGCAATGTCTGTTCGCTCCTCATTACACACCATGGACCAACAAATATTCTTTACATCAACAACATAAGGTCACTATGACCTCTCCTACACTATATTAGGCCCAGCCTTTGGAACTTTGTTTTTCCTAGATATGGCTACTATATTGTGATCACTACATCCGATGGATCTGAATACTGCTTTCAAGCACATTTCTGCAGCATTAGTAAAGACGTGATCAATACATGTTGATGATTTCATTCTACCCTGGTAGGTTGCAGACGGAAGGTTGCCGACGCCGACTTTGAAACCGTAGGGGAAGGAGTAGGAGTAGGCACAGCGGGCCTCTCGTTGGGAGAGCTTTGCGGGAGGACTGCTTTGCGGGAGGCCGCTGTCTTCGGCTTCCACGGCTCAAGACATGCGACCATCGTTGATTGCCATGCTCCTCTTGCTGTGCTCCTTCGACTCCGCTATCAGATGGGGAAAGTGAGGCAGGAGATGGCTCCCCTGGTGAACGAACTCCTGGCAACACCGGCCAGTCGGATAACGACAAACGACAAGGCTGAGATGCATCCAACAAGTGCGAACGCCGTCCAGCCATCGGCGTAGGAAAGGAAAACATTTCACTCTGCGTTTTCCCTAGTTTTTTTTACTTAGGCTGGTGACCTGCATAATCAAGGAAGCAACCTCAAGCCTTTAATCCTCGGCAGCAAACAATTGCCGCATTGGAACTCTGAGTGATCTGGTTTGTCCCAAAACAAAGCGTAGTAGATAGAGCTCCTACAGGGCTGGAACCATTAATTTACTTCTCCAGATAAGGAGGGTTCCATTGGAAAACTAATCTGGGACTAACTTTGTTAGCTTGATGGCTAGCAGCTTAGCTAGGTTAGCGGCTCTTTCAAGCAGACTTTAACCTGTCAGTTAAGCGGGATTCCAGGACAAGAAATAGCAGTCCTAGCTACTAAAGTCTAACCGCGTCGCAGAATCCACTGGTGTACGTCCAAAATGGCATCCTATTCTCTATAGGGCTCTGGTCAAAAGTAGTGTACTACATAGGCAAAAGGATACCATTTGGAACACAGCCGATGTGCATGTAAAAAGACTAAGGAATGTCTGGCTGACTAAGGGCATTGGCTGTTGACAGAGTGTCCTCCTTACCCTTCCTGCAGGAGGAGTGGGCGTCGGTCTGCAGCCGGAGGTTCTGCAGGTTGAAGGAGTAGCAGTGGTTCCTGAAAGTCACCCAGGCCCAGTCGCCCAGAGAGTGAGGGCACTGTCCTGGGAAACTCCACTTGTGCACCACAGCCTCCTCTGGTGGAGAGAGAGAGAGAGAGAGAGAGAGAGAGAGAGAGAGAGAGAGAGAGAGAGAGAGAGAGAGAGAGAGAGAGAGAGAGAGAGAGAGAGAGAGAGAGAGAGAGAGAGAGAGAGAGAGAGAGAGAGAGAGAGAGAGAGAGAGAGAGAGAGAGAGAGAGAGAGAGAGAGAGAGAGAGGTGGGTCACGATCAGATGAGCTCCTGCATTTTTCAGCATTTTCTTTAAAAAAGATAAATTTAGAGTTAGATAAACTTGGATTTTTTGTCAGGAACCCATACAGGATGCTACCCTCTACAACATAACCTTCACTTCAAATCAAAACTCAAAACCTACAACCTGATTTTGGACGGATTTACGGAATCACCTGGAAGGTTCACATCTACCAAGGATTAATTATTATATTCAGCAAATCCTCTGGAAAACAACAGAAACCTGAGAACACCACCCAACCTGGAACTGAGTGAGTAATGTTTAGTCTGAAACTATATTTGATTTCCAAAAGCCAAGAAGAAAAATACATGACACTACTTTATAAGGACTGAATAGTAATATAATTCTGCCAAGCTTGATACAGCTTCAACTAGCACTTAAGTGTCAAGTGAGAGGTGTCAAAGCCCATTAGCCCAACAATGGCAGGAGAGTCGAATAGTCTACCCCAACCAAATGGAGAGGCCTTAGAAGCTCCCTCCTGCTGTTCAGAGGTAATTAAAATACAGTACCCTGTGCATGTAAAAAATGACAAGACAAGAAAAGATCACAAAATGAAGCTCCTTATGGAAAATCAAGAGACACTTTTTGCTGACTATTACAAAAATGGGAACATCAGCAACCTTATCTTCCACACAAACCATCCCCAGGCATGGCACAGTGCTATATTAGCACACTACCCCTCTGTTAAGAGAGGGGGGGTTAACGAGGGGTGGAAACTCAGGATTCTTGACAATGAGGACGAGGAGTCAGCTAATATAAATCTCTATAAGTCTGGAACAGTATTGGTACAGGGCAACCACAAACAGTTTCAGCTGGACTTTCACCTAATCAAAGAATTAGCCCAGCAGGAGAAGCTCTCCCTTGATAAAGATACCCCCACCCCAAGTGGGTCAGACCAAACCTCTTCACCATATAACCCCACAGACGAGCAACCCTCAGCAGACAGTCAACCTCCCAGTACAGAGTACTTCTCCCTCATTGAAATGAAGGATAAATTCACCCAGCTGGAGGTAAGGCAGGTGGAGCTGGAACAGCAGGTGATCACACTCCAGTCAGCACAGACCCAGACAACAGTCCAGCACAACAACACCCCCTTAACCAGACCTGGAGAGCTGGAGGTGGATAAAGACATATCTGCACTATGGACAGTGGTGAGACAACATCAACAGGAGAAAGAACAGGAGCAGGAGAAGAACAGAGCACTAGAGGAGAGGATCAGACTACAGGAGGAGAGGGAGAGGGGGATGGAGGAGAGGATCAGACTACAGGAGGAGAGGGAGAAGGGGATGGAGGAGAGGATCAGACTACAGGAGGAGAGGGAGAAGGGGATGGAGGAGAGGATCAGACTGCTGGAGGAGAGGTTGAGGGGGATGGCATGTGACAGAGAACAACCCACTAGGGAGGTGGCCATCCCCACAGAGACGCCAGCAGAACAGCCCACCTCAGCACCCGACAAAAGTCTCGACACCACAGCAGAACAGTCCACACCAGACCCTGACCATAGAAACGACATCACAACAGAACAGACAAAAGAAAAACCCCAAGCCCAGCAGCTCTCACCCCCTCTGAGCACCCCCCCTGTCAGCCACCCTGATAGCCCTCCTGACAACCCCCCCACACCCACTGAGGACAAACACAAGACACAGATTGTCCTTCTTATGGACTCAAATGGGAAATATATAGAAGAAAAAAAACTTTTTCCCAAACACAGTGTGTCTAAACTCTGGTGTCCAAACACCCAGCGCGCCCTAGACCTTCTGTCTGAGGACAAACTAGGCTCACCTAGCCACATAATAATACACACAGGCACAAACGACCTGAGAGCACAGCAGGAAAGGGTGGCCACAGCACTGAAGGGAGTGATTGAAAAAGCTTCTTCTACTTTCCCCAACGCACAAGTGGTCATCTCCACCCTGCTACCACGAAAAGACTTCCACCCTGCTACAATACAGCGGGTAAACGCAAGCATTTCCCGTGACTGTGCCTCAAAACCAAATGTTTTTCTGGCCCACCACTCCACCCTGGACTTGAACAGCCTCTATGACCAGGTCCACCTCTACAAGGCAGCAGTGCCCACCTTTGCCCGGACTCTAAAGGACATCGCTCTCAAACGTAGCCCCAACACTTCACACAGGAGCAACAGATCAATAGACACCCCACCCAGACCAGCGAGACACCCTCCAAGACCTCCAGGACCCCCCCCTGGACCTACACACCCCCCCCACATCAACCATGCCCACACCCAATTTAGGCCCCCTCAGATCAGACCCATGCCACTCCTGCCCACCCCACCCCCGCAAAGAGGGCATCAACATGGAAGTCACACATACGCCCAGGTAGTGAGCGGGCAAACAGGCCCAACCCCCACTCTTACACTCGCCCAAGCCAACGGCATGTACCAGATGCTCAGCAGGCTCTGCTCACACTTACTGGCCTGAGGCCAAACCCCGACCAACAACATTGGACACTTTATGGAACAAAAAGCCTTCACTATATCATCCTGGAATATCCAAGGTCTGAGGTCATCTGCCTTTGGCCTAAAGAGCAGGAACCCGGACTTCACCAAAGAAATCGGTAATGCAGACATTGTCATCCTGCAAGAAACATGGTATAGAGGAGACGGACCCACTGGTTGCCCTCTAGGTTACAGAGAGCTGGTAGTCCCATCCACCAAACTACCAGGTGTGAAACAGGGAAGGGACTCAGGGGGAATGCTAATTTGGTATAGAGCAGACCTAACTCACTCCATTAAATTAATCAAAACAGGAACATTTTACATTTGGCTTGAAATTCAAAAGGAAATTATCTTAACAGAGACAAATGTCCTCCTGTGTGCTACCTATATCCCCCCACTAGAATCCCCATACTTTAATGAAGACAGCTTCTCCATCCTGGAGGGGGAAATCAATCATTTCCAGGCCCAGGGACATGTATTAGTCTGTGGCGACCTAAATGCCAGAACTGGACAGGAACCTGACACCCTCAGCACACAGGGGGACAAACACCTACCTGGAGGTGACAGCATTCCCTCCCCCATATGCCCACCTAGGCACAACTATGACAACATAACCAACAAAAACGGGTCACAACTCCTGCAGCTCTGTCGCACGCTGGGTATGTACATAGTCAATGGTAGGCTTCGAGGGGACTCCTATGGTAGGTACACCTATAGCTCATCTCTTGGCAGTAGCACTGTAGACTACTTTATCACTGACCTCAACCCAGAGTCTCTCAGAGCGTTCACAGTCAGCCCACTGACACCCCTATCAGACCACAGCAAAATCACAGTCTACTTGAACAGAGCAATACTCAATCATGAGGCATCAAAGCCAAAGGAACTGAGTAACATTAAGAAATGCTATAGATGGAAGGAATGCAGTTTGGAAACCTACCAAAAAACAATTAGGCAACAGCAAATTCAATCCCTTTTAGACAACTTCCTGGGTAAAACGTTCCACTGCAATAGTGAAGGTGTAAACTTGGCAGTAGAAAATCTTAACAGTATATTTGACCTCTCAGCTTCCCTATCAAATCTACAAATCTCAAATAGAAAACCGAAGAAAATGAACAACAATGACAAATGGTTTGATAAAGAATGCAAAAATCTAAGAAAGAAATTGAGAAACCTGTCCAACCAAAAACATAGAGACCCGGAAAACCTGAGTCTACGCCTTCACTATGGTGAATCACTAAAACAATACAGAAATACACTACGGAAAAAGAAGGAACAGCACGTCAGAAATCAGCTCAATGTAATTGAAGAATCCATAGACTCTAACCAATTCTGGGAAAATTGGAAAACACTAAACAAACAACAACACGAAGAATTATCTATCCAAAATGGAGATGTATGGGTAAACCACTTCTCCAATCTTTTTGGCTCTATAACAAAGAATAAAGAGCAAAAACATATACATGATCAAATACAAATCCTAGAATCAACTATTAAAGACTACCAGAACCCACTGGATTCTCCAATTACCTTGAATGAGTTACAGGACAAAATAAAAACCCTCCAACCCAAAAAGGCCTGTGGTGTTGATGGTATCCTTAATGAAATGATCAAATATACAGACAACAAATTCCAATTGGCTATATTAAAACTCTTTAACATCGTCCTTAGCTCTGGCATCTTCCCCAATATTTGGAACCAAGGACTGATCACCCCAATCCACAAAAGTGGAGACAAATTTGACCCCAATAACTACCGTGGAATATGCGTCAACAGTAACCTTGGGAAAATACTCTGCATTATCATTAACAGCAGACTCGTACATTTCCTCAATGAAAACAATGTACTGAGCAAATGTCAAATTGGCTTTTTACCAAATTACCGTACAACAGACCATGTATTCACCCTACACACCCTAATTGACAACCAAACAAACCAAAACAAAGGCAAAGTCTTCTCATGCTTTGTTGATTTCAAAAAAGCCTTCGACTCAATTTGGCATGAGGGTCTGCTATACAAATTGATGGAAAGTGGTGTTGGGGGTAAAACATACGACATTATAAAATCCATGTACACAAACAACAAGTGTGCGGTTAAAATTGGCAAAAGACACACACATTTCTTCTCACAGGGTCGTGGGGTGAGACAGGGATGCAGCTTAAGCCCCACCCTCTTCAACATATATATCAACGAATTGGCGCGGGCACTAGAACAGTCTGCAGCACCCGGTCTCACCCTACTAGAATCCGAAGTCAAATGTCTACTGTTTGCTGATGATCTGGTGCTTCTGTCACCAACCAAGGAGGGCCTACAACAGCACCTAGATCTTCTGCACAGATTCTGTCAGACCTGGGCCCTGACAGTAAATCTCAGTAAGACCAAAATAATGGTGTTCCAAAAAAGGTCCAGTCGCCAGGACCACAAATTCCATCTAGACACCGTTGCCCTAGAGCACACAAAAAACTATACATACCTCGGCCTAAACATCAGCACCACAGGTAGCTTCCACAGAGCTGTGAACGATCTGAGAGACAAGGCAAGAAGGGCATTCTATGCCATCAAAAGGAACATAAATTTCAACATACCAATTAGGATCTGGCTAAAAATACTTGAATCAGTCATAGAGCCCATTGCCCTTTATGGTTGTGAGGTCTGGGGTCCGCTCACCAACCAAGATTTCACAAAATGGGACAAACACCAAATTGAGACTCTGCATGCAGAATTCTGCAAAAATATCCTCCGTGTACAACGTAGAACACCAAATAATGCATGCAGAGCAGAATTAGGCCGATACCCACTAATTATCAAAATCCAGAAAAGAGCCGTTAAATTCTACAACTCCTAAAAGGAAGCGATTCCCAAACCTTCCATAACAAAGCCATCACCTACAGAGAGATGAACCTGGAGAAGAGTCCCCTAAGCAAGCTGGTCCTAGGGCTCTGTTCACAAACACAAACACACCCCACAGAGCCCCAGGACAACAGCACAATTAGACCCAACCAAATCATGAGAAAACAAAAAGATAATTACTTGACACATTGGAAAGAATTAACAAAAAAACAGAGCAAACTAGAATGCTATTTGGCCCTAAACAGAGAGTACACAGTGGCAGAATACCTGACCACTGTGACTGACCCAAACTTAAGGAAAGCTTTGACTATGTACAGACTCAGTGAGCATAGCCTTGCTATTGAGAAAGGCCGCCGTAGGCAGACATGGCTCTCAAGAGAAGACAGGCTATGTGCTCACTGCCCACAAAATGAGGTGGAAACTGAGCTGCACTTCCTAACCTCCTGCCCAATGTATGACCATATTAGAGAGACATATTTCCCTCAGATTACACAGATCCACAAAGAATTTGAAAACAAATCCAATTTTGATAAACTCCCATATCTACTGGGTGAAATTCCACAGTGTGCCATCACAGCAGCAAGATTTGTGACCTGTTGCCACAAGAAAAGGGCAACCAGTGAAGAACAAACACCATTGTAAATACAACCCATATTTATGCTTATTTATTTTAACTTGTGTGCTTTAACCATTTGTACATTGTTACAACACTGTATATATATAATATGACATTTGTAATGTCTTTCTTGTTTTGAAACTTCTGTATGTGTAATGTTTACTGTTAATTTGTATTGTTTATTTCACTTTTGTGTATTATCTACCTCACTTGCTTTGGCAATGTTAACACATGTTTCCCATGCCAATAAAGCCCCTTGAATTGAATTGAATTGAGAGAGAGAGAGAGAGAGAGAGAGAGAGAGAGAGAGAGAGAGAGAGAGAGAGAGAGAGAGAGAGAGAGAGAGAGAGAGAGAAAGAGAGAGAGAGAGAGAGAGAGAGAGAGAGAGAGAGAGAGAGAGAGAGAGAGAGAGAGGGGGGGGGCTTACACACACTATATAACTTACACACATGTTCATATACTGTATTACCCTATTGATAAGGCACACACACAAACATGCACACACACACGGATGCACACAGACACACACACACACACACACCTGTATTAATCTGACAGATGGCAGCGTCCAGTTTAGCGTCACAGGGGGTCATAGTCCACTGCCCCACCGTGGTCATGTGACCACATCCAGACAGTGTATTAGGCTCCCCATCCCGCCAGGCAGTGTAAATCAGGTCCTCCTCGCCCAACCAGCTGAAGCTCCGTCCCTGAGTGTGGAACAGAGGAGGAGTTCATCCTAATATTCTGACCCCAAGTCTTACCTCATTGGTCAATCTAGTTAAATCAATCTTTGAAGATCTGATTATATCAATGTAATATTGATTTGTCGTGAAACAGTGATCTCACCCTACATGTTACCATGTTGTTGTATCAAAACAAACCAATAAAAGATCTTGTAGAAGTGCATAACTCCTCCCAGCTTGTCATGTCCAGGGCCTCACCCCATAGTTGTAAAGGCCGATCCATGCTGGGAGGTGTAGGCTGTTCATCAGCAGGGTGAGGTAAGCCTGTTGGTAGGGGTCTCTCACTGAAGCCAACGTCCCGTTCAGAGACTCGCACACATGCAGCGCCCCCATCCAGTCCAGGCGCTTCTTCACTATGCGGTACGACACCCCACCCAGGTCCAGGGCTCCGGACAGGGAGGGGGGCAGGAGGGCAGCGCCAGGGGGCAGAGCTGGGTCTAAGGAGACAAAGTTATATCAGTATATAAAGGAAACTGTTTCTGCTGACTGATATAAACACAACTGTTTAATATATCAGGTATGTGTTTCAATAGGTACAGTACTATGTAATAGATTCACACAGGACTGCTTGTCAGTTACATAATTCACTGGTTAGTTATGTTATGCACTGTTGAATTGTGCGTGGCTGTGCTGTTTGGAGTTGTGACATGTCCTGTACCTTGTTTCTTCTGGCAGATGTAGCCATGGTTCTCCATCTCACAGTCCCGGGATGCCCACATGCCCGTATTTTTTGTTGGGTTCCCATGGATCATCACCACACAGTTCCCCTGTTAGGTGACAATGATGTCATCAACAATGGACATGACAAAGACTGGACCCACGGACCAAATATGTGTCCCAAATGGCACCATATTCCATATATAATGAACTACTTTTGACTAGTACCCTAGTTCTGAAGTAGTGCACTATGTAGGGAATAGGGTGCCATTTGGGATGCCACCAAAGACTGGATTAATACAGAAAAAGATTAGACCAGGGTGGTATGTACCGGAGTCTTGTTGTGGAGTGGTCCACTGTTGTCCAGGGGTTCTCCAGAGGCCCAGTTGGTGTAGCTGAGGAGTCCAGGACGAGCCCACTGGAAGTGGCCTTTAGAGTTAGACGTCAACCCCACCCACAGGTCAAAACTCACATTGGACAGCAGAGTGGTGACAAAGGCTGTGGGAGACAGCATGCATGATGTCATTCAGTGCTTCCCAAACTTTTTCAATCATGCCCCCCTTTCATCACTGGGGAACTGGACAAGTTCTAAAAAGCTCTCTAAGGTCTGCAATAACTGACATGAAACCCCCACCACCCCACCCCCCACCCCCCCCCCCCCTGCCGAACGCCGACAGTTTGGGAACCACTGATGTTATTGATGGTGTATGTGATGGAACCGCCACCTGTCCCGGACCTGCTATTTTCAACTCTTGATGATCGGCTATGAAAAGCCAACTGAAAATTATTCATGATTATTATTTGACCATGCTTGTCACTTATGAACATTTTGAACATCTTGGCATAGTTCTGTTATAATCTCCACCCAGCACAGCCAGAAGAGGACTGGCCACCCCTCATAGCCTGGTTCCTCTCTAGGTTTCTTCCTAGGTTTTGGCCTTTCTAGGGAGTTTTTCCTAGCCACCGTGCTTCTACACCTGCATTGCTTGCTGTTTGGGGTTTTAGGCTGGGTGTCTGTACAGCACTTCGAGATATTAGCTGATGTACGAAGGGCTATATAAAATAAACTTGATTTGATTTGATTTGATGTGTGTGTTTGCTCTTGTGTATGTGAAACCGTGCGTGTGTTTGTTTGTTTGTGTGTGCGTGTGTGAGTGAGCGCGTGCGTGCGTGAGTGCGTGTGTGAGTACGTGTGTCAGTTGAGTATAAAACTACCTTGCTCCACGTGATTGGGCACCACAGCCAAGGCTCCTCCTTGAAACTCACACATGAGCCTGGCTCCTGACCATTTGGCCCTCTGGCTCTCCTCATGACCAAACACCTTATAACACTACACACACACAAACAGGAAGGTCAGAGGTCAGGTCAGGAAGGACCATCATGCTCTCACACGTAACATAACCCAGGAGAAACCAGTACCTCAGGTCAGAGGTCTGTTTGAGATCTAACGTGAGATCTGATAACAACTGAGAGGCTAAAACGGAAGATCAAATCAAAACATAACACAGTAATGTCACATTCATATAACTGGCATATCTTTATCAGCACCGTAGAAACTACATAACCCAGGAGCCCTACCTTGTGCAGGAAGGGGGCCCAGCCATTGGGGCAGCCCGCAGGGGGCAGCGGGGTGGAGGGTGTGGGTGGGATGGTGCCTGTGACATTCACTCTCTTACAGACGTAGGGCAGGTCTGAGTGGCATTTCTGATCTGCCCACTCCGCTGTAGAACGTTTTAGAATGAAAGAGGAAATAGTGTTAAAAAATAATCACAAAATATGCTATTTACAGGACAAACTGCACAGTATCCCAGAATCCTCACCTTTGCTGACTGACATGTGGACACACTTGCGGTCGCGGCTGAGTGGGTGTGGCCTGCCGAAAGCCCAGGACACATAGTTGAGCACAGAGTGGTCTGACCAGTGGAAACGGCCATCGTTCTCATACGTATGAAGCCCCACCCACCAGTGGTCCCCCTCTACTTTGGTCATCTGCAGGCGAGAGAGAAAACACACATGACCTCTAGTCATAGACACTTGACCTCCAGTGACATGCAGCGATGTACAGTACAGCAAACAGCTCATGTCCATCCATGTGGTGGTTGGTACCATTTGTAGAGATATGAAAGTGCCCATGTGGATGTTTAATTCTGTCACATTCTTCATGAACATGAAGTAGTTATAAAAGGGTTATAACTTTTTTTTAATGAAGGGTTATAAAGGTTATGTAGCGCACCTTGTGCACTATGTCAACCAGGAAGGCCTCCTTCTCAGCAGTGGATGTGTTACTTCATGAAGGGTGATAAAGTTGTTATAATGTGTTCATTAAAGCTTGTGTGTGGTACCTTGTGCAGTGTGTTGGCAAGGAAAACCTCCTCCGCAGAAGAGTGGATGGAAGCCAGAGAAGCATCGAACCAGGAGCAGATCCTCTGGGCTTGGTCCCACGTAGACCGGTGGTCAAAGAACTTATACTCTGCCTCCTGGAAGCCCACCCACTCACTGGCAGTGGGGGCTGGGGGGATGAGGGGAAAGATGGGAAAGAAAAGTTGGTGCTAGTGGGTTATGATGGAAGATTATAAAAACAACAGACATAATGAGAGGGTGGTTTATAAACTGACCTTCAGTGGGGTTTGGATCCTTATCAATTTTTCCTGAAAACACAAAACAAAAAGTGGTCTGAATTCATCCTTCAGATATATATAAGTGGGGTAACATCTCACAGCAAGAACTGGCAAATCTGGTGCAGTCCATGAGGAGGAAGTGCACTGCAGTACTTAATGCAGCTGGTGGCCACACCAGATACTGACTGTTACTTTTGATTTTGACCCCCCCTTTGTTCAGGGACACATTATTCCATTTCTGTTAGTCACATGTTTGTGGAACTTGTTCAGTTAATGTCTCAGTTGTTGAATCTTGTTATGTTCAAACAAATATTTACACATGTTAAGTTTGTTGAAAATAAGCGCAGTTGACAGTGAGAGGACGTTTCTTTTTTGCTGAGTTTATTTGTTCAACTTCCAAATATTGTTCTACAAAGTAAAACAAGCGAGAGATAGGCTTTTGGCACGAGCGCATTGGCCATCACCAGCAAGTGAGCTGCATGTCATTCGGTGAGTCAGTGAAACCGGAAAGTATTTTTAGGACTATTTAGGACTTTTAGGACTATTTCCTCCTCATATTGTAGCCTACAACATGCGTCACCACACACCTTGGCCTAGGTCGTTTTTATGGATCTCAGATTCTCATTTGTGCTGTATTAAAAATATTCTGCCAAAGTCTCCAGTCATGTAAAATGACTTAGAATCGCATGAAATGCGTTTATAAAAGGCCACATTCTTACCGGACCCTAGGCTACAAAAAATGGCCCCAATGTGTGCAACTTCTGCAAGTGCCTCGACTCTACTGCTCTGTGTCACTAAGCAAATGTGATGAAATGCATGCAACGCTTTATTATAAAGGTGATTTTCCGGTACCTCAGAACTCCTCCAACCCCCTCTCGCGCTCCCTTTTTGTTCCAGCACCTCCCGAGTTACAAATGAATCACTGACTGTAGTGTAAGATATAAAATGTTCTAGCTCCGAGTCTCTACTTTTATGCAATGTAAAAAACACAATTTCAAATTTTGCTACATAACTCCGAATCGAGCCCGGGGCGGTCACATATTTGCTTAATGAAAACTACAACTCCCTTCAACATCCCACATAGTTATTGACTGGATTTCTCTCCTGAATTATTTGATTTCTCTCTAGAGAAACAGCACATTAGGCTCACCCCCCCCCCCAAAAAAAAACTACATGGAATTCAAGTAACTGAACCGACGTCGGACAATTAGTTGTTTAATAACCGAGAGAAAAAAAAACATGTTGGTTAATCGCTCACCACTACATAACACAGACTTGAATATTCAAAATGAAAGCTTTCAGGCAATAACAAGGGCCCCTCGTGTCAGCGTGTCTCTATTGTGTCTGTATACAGCAGTAGCACTGCTTTGTGACTGTATCTGTGTCTATGTGTGGTTCCGTTGTCTTGCTGTTACCTTTGGGGATCTTGCAGATCCAGTCCAGTCCAGAGTCACAGCGCATGGCCAGCCAGGTCATGGTGCCCAGGTCTGCTGCTGCACACTGACGGACGTTGTAGTAGTAACGCCCAAAGTTCTGGTACGTATACTGACATGCAGAGGAAGATGGGTTAGAGGACTTTACAAAAATAGCTTAACAAGTAGGTAGCTACAGTGCTGTGAAAAGTATTTGCCCCCTTCCTGATTTCTTATTTTTTTGCACATTTGTCACACGTAAATGTTTCAGATCATCAAACAAATTGTTATATTACACAAAGATAACCCTAGTAAACACAAAATGCAGTTTTTAAGTGATGATTTTATTTATTAAGGGGAAAAAAGCTATCCGAACCTTCATGGCCCAATGTGACAAAGTAATTGCCCCCCCTTGTTAAATCATGAATTCACTGTGGTTAATCACATTCTTTGGAAAGCTGAGTTCAATTTCACGAGCCACACCCAGGCCTGATTACTGCCAGACCTGTTGAATCAAGAAATCACTTAAATAGAACCTGTCTGACAAAGTGAAGTAGGCCAGAAGATCTCAAAAAGCAAGACATCATGCCGTGATCCAAAGACATTCAGGAACCGATGAGAAACAAAGTAATTGACATCTATCAGTCTGGAAAGGGTTGCAAAGCCATTTCTTAAGCTTTGGGACTCCAGCGAACCACGGTGAGAGCCATTATCCACAAATGGAGAAAATTTGGAACAGTGGTGAACCTTCCCAGGAGTGGCCGGCCTACCAAAATTACCCCAAGAGCGCAGCGACGACTCATCCAAGAGGTCACAAAAGAACCCACAACAACATCTAAAGAACTGCAGACCTCACTTGCCTCAGTTAAGGTCAGTGTTCATGATTCAACCATAAGAAAGACACTGGGCAAAAATGGCATCCATGGCAGAGTTCCAAGGCGAAAACCACTGCTGACCAAAAAGAACATAAAGGCTCGTCTCACTTTTGGCAAAAAACATCTTGCTGATCCCCAAATATTCAGTGGTCTGACGTGACAAAAGTTGAACTTTTTGGAAGGTGTGCGTCCCGTTACATCTGGCGTAAAAATAACACAGCATTTCAGAAGAAGAGCATCATACCAACAGTCAAATATGGTGGTGGTAGTGTGATGGTGGTGGTAGTGTGATGGTCTGGGACTGCTTTGCAGCTTCAGGACCTTGTTGACTTGTTGTGATTGATGGAACCATGAATTCTGCTCTCTACCAAAAAATCCTGAAGGAGAATGTCGGGCCATCAGTTCGTGACCATAAGCTGAAGTGCCCTTGGGTTCTGCAGCAGGACAATGATCCAAAAGACAACAGCAAGTCCACCTCTGGATGGCTTAAAAAAAACGAAATGAAAGTTTTGGAGTGACCTAGTCAAAGTCCGGACTAGAATCCGATTGAGATGCTGTGGCGTAACCTTAAAAAGGCAGTTCATGCTCAAAAACCCTCCAATGTGGCTGAATTAAAACAATTCTGCAAAGAAGAGTGGGAATTCCTCCACAGCGATGTGAAAGACTCATTACCAGTTATCGCAAACGCTTGATTGCAGTTGTTGCTGCTGAGGGTGGCACAACCAGTTATTAGGTTAAGGGGTCAATTACTTTTTCACATAGGGCCATGAAGGTTCGGATAGCTTTTTCCCTTAATAAATAAAATCATCACTTAAAAACTGCATTTTGTGTTTACTTGGGTTATCTTTGTGTAATATTAAAATTAGTTTGATGATCTGAAACATTTAAGTGTGACAAATGTGCAAAAAAATTAGAAATCAGGAAGGGGGCAAATACTTGCCCACAGCACTGTATATCTATAAGCTTTGAGGTACATGTATATGGTGCAAGAGGCTGTATATTGTTGCAGCTGGGCTGTAGCTATCAGTAAATCAAGGTTGCTGTGTTAAGCTGGGTCAATAATAGATAGTGCTGTGGTTTGGCTGCTCGAATTAGGTCCATAGACATGCTGTGATGTAATGCTGGGGCTGGATGACTGGATGGTCATGCTGTGACTCACAGCCAGTCCATCGCTCCACTTCCAGCTCCCGTTGTCCATGGGGTTCCTGCGGTTCAGCCCGATCCAGAACCAGTGCTGCTCATGGTCCTCTGACTCCCTGTGGACCATCAGCAGCAGCAGCATCGTCAGCATCAGCATCATCATTATTGTCATTATCATCATCAGCAGCAGCATCATCATCATTACTATCATCATCACCATCATCAGCATCATAGTCATCGCCATAAAAAATATATATAATCTGTCACTGTGCCCTTGAGCCAGGCACTTAACCCTAATTGCTCCAGAGGTGATGTACAATGGTGACCCTGGCTGTGACCCCACTCCCTGCGGGTATCTCAGGGGGAGTTGGGATATGCAAAAAATGTATTTCCTTTACACACTGTGTGTAACAGGACAAATATAAGCACCCCCAAAAATTATTATTATATACATTTATTATTATCATCCTCACCATTACCACCACATTCCCTCTTTAAATTACAAACCCATCCCCTTTTCAAATAAGAACCACATTCTCCCTCCATCCAGTCTAGGCCCTGTAATAGAGACCCATTCATACAACCCATGCATGATCAAGGTGGAGTGTCCACCCACCCAAAGGCTTCGTGTAGTATCTGCAGTATGAAGTGCTCCTCCTCTGGGCCACTGACACTCAGCAGGTTGGCTCCATGGTGTCTCTGACAGGCTAGGTGGGCCTGCAGCCAGCTCAGCTTCTGGTCCATCTGGGCCGAGTCAAACACCTGGGACACACACACACACATGCAGGCAGACAGGCGCATACACACACACACACACACACACACACACACACACACACACACACACACACACACACACACACACACACACACACACGCAGGCACACAGGCAGGCAGGCAGACAGGCACGCGCATACACACACACACACACAGGCACGCAGGCAGGCGCATACACACACACACAGGCACATGCAGGCACACAGGCAGGCACGTGCATACACACACACACACATGCAGGCACGCAGGCAGACAGGCAAGCACGGGCATACACACACACACATGCAGGCACGCAGGCAGACAGGCAAGCACGGGCATACACACACACACACACATGCAGGCACGCAGGCAGACAGGCAAGCACGGGCATACACACACACACACACATGCAGGCACGCAGGCAGACACGGGCATACACACACACACACAGAGGTGTTAGAGGCAAATAAATGGTATGTATATTGACTAAACTAATACATATGCTTAAACTATATGTGTAGTAATAAACTCAGCAAAAAAAGAAACGTCCTCTCACTGTCAACTGCGTTTATTTTCAGCAAACTTAACATGTGTAAATATTTGTATGAACATAACAAGATTCAACAACTGAGACATAACCTGAACAAGTTCCACAGACATGTGACTAACAGAAATGGAATAATGTGTCCCTGAACAAAGGGGGGGTCACAGCGTTGAGATTGCCAGCAATGACAACAAGCTCAGTCCGATGATGCTGTGACACACCGCCCCAGACCATGACAGACTCTCCACCTCCAAATCGATCCCGCTCCAGAGTACAGGGCTCAGTGTAACGCTTATTCATTCGGCTGTACCGATCCTGTGCAGGTGTTGTTACACGTGGTCTGCCACTGCGAGGACGATTACCTGTCGATCCTGTCTCCCTGTAGCGCTGTCTTAGGCAACTCATAGTACAGACATTGCAATTTATTGCCCTGGCCACATCTGCAGTCCTCATGCCTCCTTGCAGCATGCCAAAGGCACGGTCACGCAGTTGAGCAGGGACCCTGGGCATCTTTCTTTTGGTGTTTTTCAGAGTCCATAGAAAGGCCTCTTTAGTGTCCTAAGTTTTCATAACTGTGACCTTAATTGCCTACCGTCTGTAAGCTGTTAGTGTCTTAACGACCGTTCCACAGGTGCATGTTCATTAATTGTTTATGGTTCATTGAACAAGCATGGGAAACAGTGTTTAAACCCTTTACCATGAAGATCTGTGAAGTTATTTGGATTTTTATGAATTATCTTTGAAAGACAGGATCCTGAAAAAGGGACGTTTCTTTTTTTGCTGAGTTTATCAAGCGGCGGTAAAGGCGTAGGATACCTTGTAGCAGTGGTGCAGCTTGCCGTTTGTCTTCCACCCGTTGGGGCAGGATCCAGTGAGGCTGGGGGTGGGGTGCGGGGCGGGGGGCTCAGGGCTGAGGGACGTGTCCTGGTTCAGTCTACAGATGAACTTAGCCCGGGCCGACGCACAGTCCTTCACCTCCCATAGGCCTGTGGCGGAGCCCGTCTCCATGGTTACACAGCCCCCTTTGATGTTTCCTCCTGACAGAGGAGAGGGGGGAGAGAGTGGTCCATGTTACGTAGTTGTATGAGTGTGGGTCTGGGAGTAACTGACTGATTGACACACCAGTGGGGATGGTAGAGATAATGGCAAAAGATGGTCTTGAAAATGGTAAACCAATCACCGGATTAAGTCATTGGCAATTTAGCCACAATGAATACTCAAGAGATTAGTGTTTATACCATATCTAGTTTTGACAGGGCTCTGGGCATATGGCACAGACAGGTGTCCTGAAGACTAGTACAAGACCAACATGTCCGTCATGATAGCTCTGTGGACAGATAGAGAGACAGAGGTCCATGTCCCACCTGGCTGGTCTCTGTTCCAGTTGGTATAGGCCACTTCATCCCCACTGAGCCAGTGGAATTTTCCGGGGCTGTTCTGGTCAAGCAGTGCTATCCAGAATGAATCCCCAGAACGGCCAAACACCAGACTGTTGACAAATGCCTGCTCAAACCTACAACATCGCACATGGACAAGGCTCAGGGGTCAGAGGTTACACTAGGTGTGTGTGTGTGTGTGTTTGTGTCTGTGTGTGCTTGCGTACGTGCATGAGTGTATGTACAAGTATGCATGTGTGTGTGTACCTATTGGTGATGGTGATGAGGGTAGCTCCGCTGCCAGCGCAGGCCTTCCTGCCCTCCTCGAAGGCCACCTGCTCCTCTCCGACCCAGTAGCAGGCCGGACTGTGCCATCTCCAGCCCTGACGAGAGAGAGAGAGGAGAAAGGTTGAGCAGGCACAGAAATAATAACTGTCCAAAGAGATCTATCTACATCCAGAGACTTGCATGAAAACACAACCAGATGAGATGGGAACGTATAAGCATAAAGTACTATAAACAACACATGGATAATAAGGAAAGGGCAATTATTTTTCCCTACTTATAAAACCGGGGCAGGACAGAACAAGTCCAGGCTCAGAACTACACTCTCTCTCAAACCGCTCTCTCGCTCCACCCCTCTCTCTCTCCTCTCAGTGCTTATCTGCAGACGTGTACAGACCGAGAGAACAGCCAACACACAAAATGTCACAAGGCTTTGAGTGTGTAGTCGTGTACACGTGTGTGTTGAAGTGAGTGCGTATGTGATAGAGGAAGAGAGAGGGAAAGTCACTTTGTGTGATTTAGTCCAACTTCAGGCTTTTGCACAACTGCACTTGGCAGGAAGGGAGAAACCTCAAAGTCGTCCAGCTGGCGAGCCACGTTCCTCTTTATGAGCCTCATACTGGAGAGGCAGATGCGTATGCTATCTATTTCTCTCTCTCGTTCTCTCTCTCCTGTCACATGACCCACAATGCAACACTCTCTGGGGATCTCTAGTGTTACAGTTCCCTGAGCCAATGAGCCAATGAGCTACGGATCCTATAGACCCTATTGTTCCGACAGAACCACAGAACCGCTGGACCATTAAGTCGGTAACTTGGTTGTCTCACACTTTCTCTTCAGATGTTGAGTTAACTCAAAAAGCGAGCATTAACTCATACAACTCGCACAACGCAGTCAACTCCACAGAGAAGTTGGCCAAGCAGGAGCCAAGCTAACGGCAGTAACTCATTTGCCATGAGGCATTAGCTGGGCTATCCGTCATGTCTAGTGAGGGAGTGAGGGAGCGCATAAACACGAAATTACTGAAGCATCAGGATCAAACAGTAATACCTTTGCCTGAGTAAACGTTTTTACCCTTTAAACAGGAGGAGAGGGTTGAAATATAGCAGGAGAGGAGAGCACACAACCATGGCGGAAAGATAAGAAGAGAATTACAGTCTGTGAAATTGCAGAAAGAGAGACAGACAGAGACAGAGAGAGAGAGAGAGAGAGAGAGAGGGGGGGGAGAGAGAGAGAGAGAAAGAGAGAGGGGGGGGAGAGAGAGAGAGAGAGAGAGAGAGAGAGAGAGAGAGAGAGAGAGAGAGAGAGAGAGAGAGAGAGAGAGAGAGAGAGAGAGAGAGAGAGAGAGAGAGATGGATGGATGGATGGATGGATGGATGGATGGATGGATTTACCAGATGTGAGACCTGTGGATATGGTTAATTTGTGTGTGGGTATTTTTGTGAATGTTAACACATTTGTGGTGCTGTCTGGGGGACTTCCGTCATCATGAAGTGCTTTGAGAGACTAGTCAAGGACCATATCACCTCCACCCTACCGGACACCCTAGACCCACTCCAATTTGCTTACCGACCCAATAGGTCCACAGACGACGCAATCGCAACCACACTGCACACTGCCCTAACCCATCTGGACAAGAGGAATACCCATGTGAGAATGCTGTTCATCGATTACAGCTCAGCATTTAACACCATAGTACCCTCCAAACTCGTCATCAAGCTCGAGACCCTGGGTCTCGACCCCGCCCTGTGCAACTGGGTCCTGGACTTCCTGACGGGCCGCCCCCAGGTGGTGAGGGTAGGTAACAACATCTCCACCCCGCTGATCCTCAACACTGGGGCCCCACAAGGGTGCGTTCTGAGCCCTCTCCTGTACTCCCTGTTCACCCACGACTGCGTGGCCATGCACGCCTCCAACTCAATCATCAAGTTTGCGGATGACACTACAGTGGTAGGCTTGATCACCAACAACGACGAGACGGCCTACAGGGAGGAGGTGAGGGCCCTCGGAGTGTGGTGTCAGGAAAATAACCTCATACTCAACGTCAACAAAACAAAGGAGATGATTGTGGACTTCAGGAAACAGCAGAGGGAGCACCCCCCTATCCACATCGACGGGTCAGTAGTGGAGAAGGTGGAAAGTTTTAAGTTCCTCGGTGTACACATCACGGACAAACTGAACTGGTCCACCCACACAGACAGCGTTGTGAAGAAGGCGCAGCAGCGCCTCTTCAACCTCAGGAGGCTGAAGAAATTCGGCTTGTCACCAAAAGCACTCACAAACTTCTACAGATGCACAATCGAGAGCATCCTGTCGGGCTGTATCACCGCCTGGTACGGCAACTGCTCCGCCCACAACCGTAAGGCTCTCCAGAGGGTAGTGAGGTCTGCAGAACGCATCACCAGGGGCAAACTACCTGCCCTCCAGGACACCTACACCACCCGATGTCACAGGAAGGCCATAAAGATCATCAAGGACAACAACCACCCAAGCCACTGCCTGTTCACCCCGCTATCATCCAGAAGGCGAGGTCAGTACAGGTGCATCAAAGCAGGGACCGAGAGACTGAAAAACAGCTTCTATCTCAAGGCCATCAGACTGTTAAACAGCCACCACTAACATTTAGCGGCCGCTGCCAACATACTGACCCAACTCCAGCCACTTTAAAAATGGGAATTGATGGAAATTATGTAAAAATGTACCACTAGCCACTTTAAGCAATGCCACTTAATACAATGTTTACATACCCTACATTACCCATCTCATATGTATATATACTGTACTCTATATCATCTACTGCATCTTGCCATCTTTATGCAATACATGTACCACTAGCCACTTTAAACTATGCCACTTATGTTTACATACCCTACAGTACTCATCTCATATGTATATACCGTACTCTATACCATCTACTGCATCTGCCATGCCGTTCTGTACCACCACTCATTCATATATCTTTATGTACATATTCTTTATCCCTTTACACTTGTGTGTGTGTGTAAGGTAGTAGTGTGGAATTGTTAGGTTAGATTACTGTTGGTTATTACTGCATTGTCGGAACTAGAAGCACAAGCATTTCGCTACACTCGCATTAACATCTGCTAACCATGTGTATGTGACTAATAAAAAATTTGATTGATTTGATTTGATTTGGGTAGGCTGTCTGGCTGACCTCCCTGGCCCTGAGGGGGTGTTTCACAGCAAATACAGACTGGGGCGGAGGGGTGGTCAGAGGGCAGAGGGGCGGTGTACAGGGAGGGGGCAGAGTGTGAGGGGGTGCACTCAAATATTCACAATCTGCATTCAGAGTGCCAGTGCTGACTGTCTGCATCTGGAGTTAGAACAGCGTGACGCTGCTAGAACTGTGAATATAACCTTTATAGACAGACAGCGAGAGGGACAGAGAGGGAGAAACACAGATTGAGAGGAAGGAGTGAGAAAGAGAGAGAGGGAGAGAGAAAGTAGTGACCGAGAGAGAGAGAGAGAGAGAGAGAGAGAGAGAGAGAGAGAGAGAGAGAGAGAGAGAGAGAGAGAGAGAGAGAGAGAGAGAGAGAGAGAGAGAGAGAGAGAGAGAGAGAGAGAGAGAGAGAGAGAGAGGGAACAAGAGAACGTAGAAAGAGCGAAATAAAGAAAGAGACTATAGTAAATCTTACTGGTTTGCACCCGTGGTCCTGTGCCTGTCCGTCAGTCTTCTGGGCTGCTTTCTTACAGATGGACGGCAGGGTCTGGTTACAGGGACTGTCATTCCAGCGGCCTTCCTGTACACACACACGCCCAGACGCACACACACAGAAAGAGAGAGGACACAGCTGCAGAGTATAAACAATAGTGTTCCGTAACGAGGCTTGCTGGCAGTGAGAACACACAGCTGTGAGATGACGAAGGGTCCAGACTATAGGGGTCAAAGGCTAAGGGTCACTCACGGGTCCCCAGATGGTGACACAGTCCTCGGGGGTGTTTTGGAAGTTGTTGGGCTCAAAGGGGTGCCAGTAAGTGAAGATGACAGGCGTGTGGTCTGTCCACTGGAAGTCCATCTGCATAGCCGTGTCATGGAGACCAATCCACAGCTCCTCCACATCTGACACACAGAGATATGACGATAACTATCACAGAGCAGAGAGGAGCAGACACTACAGCAATCACATTAGGACAGAAACAAGATGGGAGAAGCAGTGAGTGGAGTGGAGCATTAGACACGCTTCAACTAAAGTGTTCCTAAAGGGTTCTTCGGTTGTCCCCATAGGAGAACCCTTTTTGTTTCTAGGTACAACCCTTAAGGGTTCCATGTAGAGCCCTCCGTGGAAAGGGTTCTACCTTGAACACAAAAGGATTCGACTTGGAACTAAAAGGGTTCTTTCTAGCTGGAACCAAAAAGGGTTCTACAAAGGGTTTTCCAATGAGGATAGCCGAAGAACCCGTTTAGGTTCTAGATAGCACCATTCTTTCTAAGAGTGTAGGGTAGGCGTGTAACTACAGTTTGCCAACCCCTGTCCTTATAGTGCGGGGGTGCAGAAAGTAGTAAATATCTTATTATATACAGTACCAGTCAAACGTTTGGACAAACCTACTCATTCAAGGGTTTTTCTTTATTTCCACTTTGTAGAATAATAGTGAAAGACATCAAAGCTATGAAATAACACATATGGAATCATGTCGTAACCAAAAACCTTCCAAACTTTTGACTGGTACTGTATCTTTTTATTTCATTTCATTTCTGTTGTTTCAGGTAAACAACCTAAACAAATTGTACATATGTGCTATTTATAAAAACAAACAAGAAACAAGATCAAATGTCTCCTATGAGAGAAACTGTTGGACACTGAAGTCGAAGCTTCTCTCTGTGACATGTACAGTATTGCAGTATCTGTGTAGCTACCTGTCTTCAGGTTGAGGTACCTTTCCATGACGTGCTGTATTATCTGTGTACCTCGCTTGATGTTGTTGATGATGAACTCTAGTTCAGGCAGGGTGTGGAGGCTGACCAGGTTGGCCTCCATTTTCTGACAGGTTTTCTGAGCAGCATCCCAGTCCACCTTCTCTGACGTCAGTCTGTAGCAGCCTGCCTGGAACGCCTGCCAGCCCACATCACACTCGTACTTCTCATCATCCGCCCACGAGTCTGCAGCCCACAGAGCAGAGACAGAGAGCAAACAGAAGGGAAATATATCCTATATTAACAATTTGTTAACACAGTAGGGAGCATATAACCCGATAGCTACACAAATCTAGTTTTGTTTTTAAACTGTAACTACTCACATTCAGTGTATGTAACTGTCCATGAAACAACAAGCTACAGATGTAGGATCTTAATTTGAGCCTGTTTGCTACAGAGGGAAAATAATCCTGCAGCAACAGGAAATGTGAACTATTATGTGGATTGTAACAAATTTACATTTTGCAGGGGTTGATACATTTCTCGTAGGGGAAAATCAAGTCTGAAATTTGAAAGTGGAAATTACAAACATTAGAAGCCTTTTTAAAACTCAAATACACTACAAATGTGCCTGTCTCAGCAACAGAAGAGTAATCAAGTCAAGCTCCAACATCTGTAAAAGCTTTAGCAGGGAGGATTTGATAAGGAGTCTCGACCGGTGACTAGGCAGACGTACCGGTGGTGAAGGGGTCCAGGGTGGCATTGGGCCTCTTCTTACAGACGTAGGGAAGGGCTACAGAGCAGTCTCTGTTCTGCCAGCGGCCAGATGACTCTGTCCTGATCACCGCACAGTTCACCTCCTCCACATGGCTCGGCTGGTCTGGGATTGAAATAGAACGAATATTGGGAGATAGAAAGAAGAGACAGCTTAGAAGTTCTCTGTGTAGTCTGTGGTGTTAGTGTTGTAAACAGATGCTAGAGGTTGGGTTGGGTTAAAAGGATGGTTGAGGACGGATAAGGCAAAAAGAATGGTTGAGGATGGATAAGGTTAAAAGGATGTCTGAGGATGGATAAGGTTAAAAGGATGGCTGAGGATGGATAAGGTTAAAAGGATGGTTGAGGACGGATAAGGCAAAAAGAATGGTTGAGGATGGATAAGGTTAAAAGGATGTCTGAGGATGGATAAGGTTAAAAGGATGGCTGAGGATGGATAAGGTTAAAAGGATGGCTGAGGATGGATGAGGTTAAAAGGATGGATGAGGATGGATAAGGTTAAAAGGATGGCTGAGGATGGATAAGGTTAAAAGGATGTCTCAGGATGGATAAGGTTAAAAGGATGGCTGAGGATGGATGATGTTAAAAGGATGGATGAGGATGGATAAGGTTAAAAGGATGGCTGAGGATGGATAAGGTTAAAAGGGTGGTTGAGGATGGATGAGGTTAAAATGATGGTTGAGGATGGATAAGGTTAAAAGGATGGTTGAGGATGGATAAGGTTAAAAGGATGGTTGAGGATGGATAAGGTTAAAAGGATGGCTGAGGATGGATAAGGTTAAAAGGATGGTTGAGGATGGATAAGGTTAAAAGGTCGGTTGAGGATGTATGAGATTGGGTTGGGTTAAAAGGAGCAGGTTGGCATTTGTTGTCATGAATAGTGGTCACTTGCTGGCACAGCCACAAAGTCATAAAAACAGATTTTAAACCTAACCATAACCCTAACCCTGTTAACCCTGTTAACCCTAATGCCTAACCCTAACCTTACATTAAGACCAAAAAATAATTTCTGTTTTCATACATTTTTACTATATAGTCAATTTTGACTTTACAGCTGGCCCATCTAGCGGAGATCGCTCAGTTCTGCTTCCAGGGCAAGATTCAGGACAATAAACATCAGTCTGCTTTTAAAATGAGGGTTGAGGATGGATGAGGTTGGGTTAGAAAGATGTTTGAGGATGGTTGAGGTTGGGTTGTGTTAGAAAGATGTTTGAGGATGGTTGAGGTTGGGTTAAAAAGATGGTTGAGGATGATTGGGGTTGGGTTGGGTTAAAGGCAGTGTTCTCTCACCGTTCTCCCAGTTGAGGTATTTGAGCGGGGAGGAGTCACCCCACTGCCAGCCTCCGGTGATGTCCAGGTCATTCAGACCGATCCACAGAGCAGCACTGTAACCAGTCAGCAAACCTACAGCAGCAGGGAGAGACTTCTCTTACAAAACGTAAGATGTTCTCATATAAACAGAGGCAAGATCACACTCTACCTCTTTAAAACTATTAGAGAGGAGGTAAGTTGAGAAAAGATGGTAACACTAGATTTTAAGGTATGCTTTTAAATGGCTTATACATGCTTAATACATAGTTGTTTACCAGTAATGTTTAATACCCGTTCATAACAGACCTATAAACACATTTCTATCAAACCGAGAAGAAGGAAGAAAACCTCTCCCGTGTTGTAGCATAGAGTACTGCATTTTAGACTCTCCTCTGGTCTCTTACCGTTGATGTAGGTCTGCTCATGCAGCTTGGTGATACTGAGCAGGTCTGCCCCCTGCTGTTGGCAGCTGATGCGAGCCTCGCTCCATGACAGAGTGGCCTGGAAGTTGAACTGGTAGCAGCTGTCTGTCAGGGGGTCTGTGTCCCAGAACGTCTCACAGTCATTGCCTGGGAGGGGGAGGGAGTGAGAGAGAGAGGGGAGGGAGAAACAGAGATCATTGCAAGGGCAAAAAGTCATAGAGAGACATAGAAAGAGTCTATGGTGTGTGTGTGGGGGGGGGGGGGGGGGGGGGGAATTGCGGAGATGGAGGAGGAATGTAGCTGTGTGAGACAGTGACTCACTCTTAACAGGACAGAAGCCCCAGAGTTCGTCCTTGCCATAGTCGAAGGTGGTGGCACACCACAGGTGACCGTCCTCTCTGCCAATACTGGTGCAGTTGTGGAACCACTGGCCATCGTACATGAAGGGCAGGTAGCAGGGCTGACCGTGAGAGTTCCCCTGGATAGTATAGATCTCTGCAAAGGCACACGATGGAAAGACTTCAAATCCCAGGATGCACTGGCACTGAAGCGCCACTTTCTGTCCCAAATTGATATGTGCGGATAGTTTTTACTGAGCAAACAAATCTGTGTACTGAAAGACGTGCAATTAAATGTGATAAATAAATAGAAGATATATTACAGGAAATGAAGACAGACGCCAAAGTGTGCGTTTGGACCAAAAGGTATGGGAAAGACCATCAAAGGTAAACAATCAACCAAAATAGACCAGATCATGGAAAAACAATCAAACAATTTACATCTGAAAAATAAATACATCAGGACAAAGCTTTATAAAAACGTTATACTGTCTCAAACTAAAAAGTATGCCAGAAAAAGTCATTTTCATTTTCACTAGCAATTGACAAGGGTAGAAAGGACACTCTTTCCAAAAAACTTTCTCTAAAATAATACAATAATGAGTTTAGTTTATAAGCAGCTGTTTTAGTTATTTTTTCCAGTCTATTATGAGACCGCCATGTATAAACTAAACTCCATTATTCTTTGAGAGGTGAATGAACTTTATTTTGAATGAAACCCGATCTCCACAGTTTGACAAAATGCCCAGGGGTTGCCACGGTAGCCTCTGCATTCCACTGGACAGCGGGGTATGAAGGAAAGGACAGCAGGGACAACTCAAATCAACTCTCCAAGACACGATGGAGAAAGAGAGAGAGCGGGAAGAGAGCGAGCGGGGAAAGATAGAGAGAAAGGGCGAGGGAGAAAGGGAAAAATAGAGCGGTATAGAGAAAGAGCTGTAAAGAGAGGGACTAGAAGTGTGTCTGCGATGTTACCAAAGCACACAGAGAACTAGCCAGGCCCATGGAAAGTAGGGCATATGTGTTAAAATGGGGAAAGGCCTAGAAAGTTCCCTCCCTCCCTCCTTCGTTTCCCTCTCTTCTCCACCAGTGGCTGGTTCGTGTCAAGCTGCTAGCCTGCTAGCTACACTGCGGGGTGACTAATGTCCGTGGCATTCTTTATTCAGCTATATTCAGCATTCTTTATTGACTTCACAAAAGCAAGTTGTGAGGAATGGCAGTTAAAAGTCACAAATGCCTTTTGCCTCCCCATAAAAAAAGGAAAGAAAAGAAAGAGAGGAAAGATAGAGGAGGAAAGTAAAGAAAGAGAGGAAGGATAGAGGAAAGAAAGAAAAGAAGGAGAGGAAAGATAGAGGAGGAAGGTGAAGAAGGAGAGGAAAGATAGAGGAGGAAAGTAAAGAAGGAGAGGAAAGATAGAGGAGGAAAGTAAAGAAGGAGAGGAAAGATAGAGGAGGAAAGTAAAGAAGGAGAGGAAAGATAGAGGAGGAAAGTGAAGAAGGAGAGGAAAGATAGAGGAGGAAAGTGAAGAAGGAGAGGAAAGATAGAGGAGGAAAGTAAAGAAGGAGAGGAAAGATAGAGGAGGAAGGTGAAGAAGGAGAGGAAAGATAGAGGAGGAAAGTAAAGAAGGAGAGGAAAGATAGAGGAGGAAAGTAAAGAAGGAGAGGAAAGATAGAGGAGGAAAGTAAAGAAGGAGAGGAAAGATAGAGGAGGAAAGTAAAGAAGGAGAGGAAAGATAGAGGAGGAAAGTGAAGAAGGAGAGGAAAGATAGAGGAGGAAAGTAAAGAAGGAGAGGAAAGATAGAGGAGGAAAGTAAAGAAGGAGAGGAAAGATAGAGGAGGAAAGTAAAGAAGGAGAGGAAAGATAGAGGAGGAAAGTAAGAAAAGAAAGAGAGGAAAGATAGAGGAGGAAAGTAAAGAAGTGGTTTTCTGGACTTAGGTTGTAGGAGATCTGGTTTTAATTCCAGTCAGACAGGCTAGAGACATTATTTCAAAGATTAAGCCCAGCAGAAAGGCTGTCAGTGCAACTTAAATTATAACATTTGATATCTGTATGAATAATAATACTACTACTAATAATAGTGGAAACAAGGCTTTGCTTCAAAACCACACTGTTAACCCTTAAGCGGGGGCTTCAACTCCTAGGTCCTACGTAAACACTAACATACCGTAGGCTAGAACTGGGTGATATGGACAAAAATCCACATTGTGATAGATTGCCTGAATTGATGCAATAATGATAAATAGAAGGATAGTTTATAACATTAATGTGCAACAAGTTTTTTAAACGTTTCCTTTAAACTACAACTAGTCTGATGGTTGTAACCATCAACTGTCCCATTAACAATCACCCATATTAACACTTACTTCATTTCAAACTTCACATTTCTCTTGTACAGGCTACGTATCATAATGAACCATATCAGGAAAATGCCCACGAAAAGTGATCGGTATGGTCGGTGTCAATCATTTCCGGTTTAATGACCCAGCTCTACTGTAGGCTATGTGAGGGAAACGGCATTCCACTGTTTACGTCTTGAGTTTACAAACACAGAGCGAGAGGGCTTTCCTTCGCTATCTTGCTGGCGGGCTGCCAGTCAGTCATGCAGTCGACAGAGAGGCCCAGGGCCAAAAGAATTGCAGCATGCGTCTGAACAGATACAGCTGTACCCTCCTCAACAGTACAACACAGCTGACTAACCATGCCTCAGCTTTTCATTCACAAGCCCTGTTGGGAGAAATAGTGACAAACCATATGTAGAATTTTCTATTGCAAAATGACTGACTCCCTTGGCCTACCAGAGTCGAACTGACGTCTTGTTGCTCCATACCAAAACTAAATCAAGACTGACCAGAATGACTTGCTCAACTTACACTTCCCTTTACCAGACAAAGAGTACCGAAATGGCGCCATCAACCCTTTGTAATCCACTAGAATGACTTTGTAAACCAGAAGCAGAAGCTCTTCTACTTACCACGATAGGTCCTAGAACAAAGATCCTGATCGTCCCCAAAGAGCCTCCACTTGAGCTCCTCCTGTGGGGGCTTGACATCCGAGGCCACCACTGAGGAGTTAGCGGAGGGGTTAACAGGGTGCGAGGGTGACGGCAGGTACATGTTGAGGTTGTCCAACACCTGGGCACAGTACCAGGTCCAGCGGATCCCGGGAGGCTCTGTGTCACAGGGGTAGACGCCCATCGGTGAGACGTCCTCCCTGGAGCTGTAGTTGCCTGTTGTCATGCCCAGGCACAGAGAGGAGCCTAGGTTGAAGAGCCGGCCCCGGGTCACCCACTTCCACTTCTGGGCGTCATCCTCGCAGGTCTCGGACAGGGACAGGGATTGATCCTGCACCCCTAGACAGCCCTGAGCCCCCTCGAGGAAGAACACAAACACATCACCATTCACAGGCTCTGTGGGAGAGAGAGATAGAGAAACACAGAGAGAGAGAGAGAGAGAGAGAGAGAGAGAAAGAGAGTACAGTCAATAACACTGTTCAGGAACAATTCCATCTTTAGCTGTTAATGTGGAGAACACGATCAATATCACTGTTAATGGATGTCCTGCTTTGCAAGAGCAAGCATCTTTCAGCTGGTTGTGGTGCTGTTGAAAGGCTAGCTTTCTCACAATAATACCTAGCCCACCTAGTTATATCTCCTCTCACATCTACAGTGGGGAGAACAAGTATTTGATACACTGCCGATTTTGCAGGTTTTCCTACTTACAAAGCATGTAGAGGTCTGTAATTTTTATCATAGGTACACTTCAACTGTGAGAGACGGAATCTAAAACAAAAATCCAGAAAATCACATTGTATGATTTTTAAGTAATTCATTTGCATTTTATTGCATGACATAAGTATTTGATCACCTACCAACCAGTAAGAATTCCGGCTCTCACAGACCTGTTAGTTTTTCTTTAAGAAGCCCTCCTGTTCTCCACTCATTACCTGTATTAACTGCACCTGTTTGAACTCGTTACCTGTATAAAAGACACCTGTCCACACACTCAATCAAACAGACTCCAACCTCTCCACAATGGCCAAGACCAGAGAGCTGTGTAAGGACATCAGGGATAAAATTGTAGACCTGCACAAGGCTGGGATGGGCTACAGGACAATAGGCAAGCAGCTTGGTGAGAAGGCAACAACTGTTGGCGCAATTATTAGAAAATAGAAGAAAATAGAAGAAGTTCAAGATGATGGTCAATCACCCTCGGTCTGGGGCTCCATGCAAGATCTCACCTCGTGGGGCATCAATGATCATGAGGAAGGTGAGGGATCAGCCCAGAACTACACGGCAGGACCTGGTCAATGACCTGAAGAGAGCTGGGACCACAGTCTCAAAGAAAACCATTAGTAACACACTACGCCGTCATGGATTAAAATCCTGCAGCGCACGCAAGGTCCCCCTGCTCAAGCCAGGCGCATGTCCAGGCCCGTCTGAAGTTTGCCAATGACCATCTGGATGATCCAGAGGAGGAATGGGAGAAGGTCATGTGGTCTGATGAGACATTAATAGAGCTTTTTGGTCTAAACTCCACTCGCCGTGTTTGGAGGAAGAAGAAGGATGAGTACAACCCCAAGAACACCATCCCAACCGTGAAGCATGGAGGTGGAAACATCATTCTTTGGGGATGCTTTTCTGCAAAGGGGACAGGACGACTGCACCGTATTGAGGGGAGGATGGATGGGGCCATGTATTGCGAGATCTTAGCCAACAACCTCCTTCCCTCAGTAAGAGCATTGATGATGGGTCGTGGCTGGGTCTTCCAGCATGACAACGACCCGAAACACACAGCCAGGGCAACTAAGGAGTGGCTCCGTAAGAAGTATCTCAAGGTCCTGGAGTGGCCTAGCCAGTCTCCAGACCTGAACCCAATAGAAAATCTTTGGAGGGAGCTGAAAGTCCGTATTGCCCAGCGACAGCCCCGAAACCTGAAGGATCTGGAGAAGGTCTGTATGGAGGAGTGGGCCAAAATCCCTGCTGCAGTGTGTGCAAACCTGGTCAAGAACTACAGGAAACGTATGATCTCTGTAATTGCAAACAAAGGATTCTGTACCAAATATTAAGTTCTGCTTTTCTGATGTATCAAATACTTATGGCATGCAATAAAATGCTAATTAATTACTTAAAAATCATACAATGTGATTTTGGGGATTTTTGTTTTAGATTCCGTCTCTCACAGTTGAAGTGTACCTATGATAAAAATTACAGACCTCTACATGCTTTGTAAGTAGGAAAATCGGCAAAATCGGCAGTGTATCAAATACTTGTTCTCCCCACTGTATGACAAAACAGACAAAAAAGTTGGAGAAAGAAATCATTTAATTTGCGTATTTGAAAGACCATAGGAGGCTCACAAACCTGTATCAACTTAAGCAGACATTGACCAAGGTTATGTGTCTAGACAAGTGTTAATTGGAGGGGGCTGCTGCTTTTAAAATGTGGTTGCACGTGTTTTTTCACGCATCTTTTAATGTTGGTAATGTCTATTTATTTGTTATTTCCTGTCAGATTCTGGGATATTTGCCTCATTTCAGACGTGTGACCTGGAATGGCCTTTCTCCTCACGGGGAGTCTGTGGTCTGAATGTCATGTGAGGGAAGGTTGGCTGAAGAACTAAATGAAGACTGGGCGGTCTGGGGGTTTTGGGGGACTGGTTTGGAACTTTACCAGGAGAAAATGTCTGGTTTCATATTTGAAGAGGTTTCTGTTGTCAATATCGGATAATATACATGTCATTACTTTACTTAATTATGTCAGTAATTTACCCAGACAGAGTGACCCTACAGTTAATCCTCAAAAAAAGTTACAATGAAATGTCATGAACTGTACCTTGGCTTCGTTCATCCTTATGCAGTAATGTATATGTCAATGTGCCATGCGCATTGGGTCTCTACTGTAGGCTCTGTGTAATACAAGAGTAAGTGTACTGTACACACTCCAACCCTGTATGAACGGATAAGAGGAGGTAGAGAGAAAGCGAGATACTGTATTTAACTCTAAGCTAGCTAGATACTAGCTGGACTTCAGCCACTATGACTGGAATGTTGGGAAGAAAAGCCAACAACCTTCCCAAAAACCCACTGTGGTTTTCTCTCCTACCCACGTCTTCTCCGAGCTTTTCTTTTTCTTCTCCTGCAAGGGGGGGGGGGGGTTATGGAGATTGGGAGGTTAAGGCCAGGTGATTCAAAAGTCTGTGCACTGGTGGAAGAGAGAGCGAGGGACGGAAAGGGAGAGAAGGAGAGGAAGAAAGAGAGGAGCGGGAGTGCAGCTGTGATGTTAAGTGGACAAAAAGAGCAAGGAGAAAAAAGGAATGACCCCAAAACAAACACAAGCCCTCCTCAGTGAATCTATGTCCAGAGAAGAGAAACCGAGAGAGACCGTCAGCATTCCTCCTTCACGGGGCCCTCCGAGGGGCCAGGATGTGGGGAAGGTGGGACAGATCGCTGGGCGTTGGACTGAACATAGGGAAAGGGGGATACCTAGTCAGTCGCACAACCGAATGCATTCAACTGAAATGTGTCTTCCGCATTTAACCTAACCCCTCTGACTCAGATGGCTCTGGTATGGGGGTACTTCAGTCCACACACAGAATAGGGGTCCTGGCCTGTAGTACTAAACCCCCTCCTCAAGTCATCTAATCTCAGTCCACTGTAGCTCTCGCACAGAACTAGCAACACAGCCCTTGCAGCACTACCAACACTAAAACGATGGAGAATCTCCATAAAAAGAGTCCATACGAAGTCGTTATTAATGCAGACCTTCAATCAGTGTATAGCACTAGCTTTTCTCAGACTCACTCCAACTCTGTTGCGAAGTTGTTGAGAAATAATAGTCAGCTTGTGGCCTTGGACGGCTTCCAGATGCTGCAAAGGCTGCAGTTACTAAACACAATGGCTGAGTGGTTCCACAGAGCTGTGAGCCTCCACTGGCAGTGCTTTGTACAGTGTAATCAGATATAATTACCAGCTAGTGCTGACTGCTGCAGACGTCTCATTGTAGCACCATGTTGTTAGTCCTGTTTACTGTCCACTAATTGTGACGCAATAAAGATTCAGGAGTCAAAATACCTTTTCTCACATGGTAATGGTGCGCCTCTGGAAAAATCTTTACTATGCACTCTTAGAATTGTTTTATTTTTATTATTTAACCTTTATTTAACTAGGCAAGTCAGTTAAGAATAAATTCTTATTTACAATGACGGCCTAGGAACAGTGGGTTAACTGCCGTGTTCAGGGGCAGAACGACAGATTTTGACCTTGTCAGCTCAGGGATTCAATCTAGCAACCACTAGGCTACCTGCCGCAAGATGCAGTGCCTTTGACCGATGCGCCACTCGGGAGCCCAGTTCTGCAGTTGTCGCCATAGAAGAACCCTTTTTGGTTCCAGGTATAACTATTTTGGTTTCCATGTAAAACCCTCTGTGGAAAGGGTTCTACATGGAACCCAAAAGGGTTCTACCTGTAACCAAAAGTGATTCTTCAAAGGGTTATCCTATTGGGACAGCCAAAGAACCTTTTTGGTTCCAGGTATAACTATTTTGGGTTCCATGTAAAAACCCTCTGTGGAAAGGGTTCTACATGGAACCCAAAAGGGGTTCTACCTGGAACCAAAAGGGATTCTTCAAAGGGTTCTCCTATTGGGACAGCCAAAGAACCCTTTTTGGTTCTAGATAGCACCTTTGTCATTGAAGTAAAAGAATGAGGGGCAGGTTCCATGTGTTTATAATTTCAGACTCCAATTATTGACGTAACACAATCCAGAACAGTCCATGGAAAAACCTTTCCATGGACTAATTTCTCTCCAGGGAACGCATTGTCTGTCATTTCCATTAAATGGCATGCGTTCAATAACCTTGCTACAGTTAGTCAAGCACGCTCTACAGTTCTCCAACAGCAAAGACAAACTGAGTCCTGTTAATGGCATACTGTATGTGGACCCTGTAGATCAGACAGTTCAGCAAAGTTGCTGTCTTTGATGCCTCTCAATTCAAGGATCTTTATTACCTTGTGGTCCATGCCAAAACATTTAGCAGTGCTCCCAGCTACCCCGGTCTGAAAATCCAACCCTTCTATATGATCTTGTAACGGGCTCTTCTCTGCCTTGACAGGCAATCCACTAGAGGTCGACTGATTAATCGGAATGGCCGATTAATTAGGGCCGATTTCAAGTTTTCATAACAATCGGAAATCGGTAATTTTGGATGCAGATTTAGCCGTTTTTTCTTTTTTACACCTTTATTTAACTAGGCAAGTCAGTTAAGAATAAATTCTTATTTACAATGACGGCCTAGGAACAGTGGGTTAACTGCCTGGTTCAGGGGCAGAACGACAGATTTTTACCTTGTCAGCTCAGGAATTCAATCTTGCAACCTTACGGTTAACTAGTCCAACGCTCTAACCACCTGCCTCAGGAGGAGCCCGCCTGTTACGCGAATGTAGTAAGAAGCCAAGGTAAGTTGCTAGCTAGCATTAAACTTATCTTATAAAAAACAATCAATCAATCAATCATAATTACTAGTTATAACTACACATGGTTGATGATATTACTAGTTTATCTAGCGTGTCCTGCGTTGCATATAATCGATGCAGTGCGCATTCGCAAAAAAGGACTGTCGTTGCTCCAACGTGTACCTAAACATCAATGCCTTTCTTAAAATCAATACACAGAAGTATATATTTTTAAACCTGCATATTTAACTAAAAGAAATCCAGGTTAGCAGGCAATATTAACCAGGTGAAATTGTGTCACTTCTCTTGCGTTCATTGCACGCAGAGTCAGGGTATATGCAACAGTTTGGGCCACCTGGCTCGTTGCAAACTAATTTGCCAGAATTTTACATAATTATGACATAACATTGAAGGTTGTGCAATGTAACAGGAATATTTAGACTTATGGATGCCACCCATTAGATAAAATACGGAACGGTTCCGTATTTCACTGAAAGAATAAACGTTTTGTTTTCGAGATGATAGTTTCCGGATTCGACCATATTAATGACCTAAGGCTCATACTCCTGTGTGTTATTATGTTATAATTAAGTCTATGATTTGATAGAGCAGTCTGACTGAGCGGTGGTAGGCAGCAGCAGGCTCGTAAGCATTCATTCAAACAGCACTTTAGTGCGTTTTGCCAGCAGCTCTTCGCAATGCTTCAAGCATTGCGCTGTTTATGACTTCAAGCATATCAACTCCTGAGATTAGGCTGGTGTAACCGATGTGAAATGGCTAACTAGTTAGCGGGGTGCGCACTAATAGCGTTTCAAACGTCACTTGCTCTGAGACTTGGAGTAGTTGTTCCCCTTGCTCTGCATGGGTAACGTTGCTTCGAGGGTGGCTGTTGTCGATGTGTTCCTGGTTCGAGCCCAGGTAGCGGCGAGGAGAGGGATGGAAGCTATACTGTTACACTGGCAATACTAAAGTGCCTATAAGAACATCCAATCGTCAAAGGTATATGAAATACAAATCGTATAGAGAGAAATAGTCCTATAATTCCTATAATTACATTTACATTTACATTTTAGTCATTTAGCAGACGCTCTTATCCAGAGCGACTTACAGTAGAGTGCATACATTTTATTACATTTTTACATACTGAGACAAGGATATCCCTACCGGCCAAACCCTCCCTACCGGCCAAACCCTCCCTAACCCGGACGACGCTATGCCAATTGTGCGTCGCCCCACGGATCTCCCGGTTGCGGCCGGCTGCGACAGAGCCTGGGCGCGAACCCAGCCCAGCCTGGGCGCGAACCCAGAGACTCTGGTGGCGCAGCTAGCACTGCGATGCAGTGCCCTAGACCACTGCGCCACCCGGGAGATGGTGGCGCAGAGATGGTGGCGCAGTATAATAACTACAACCTAAAACTTCTTACCTGGGAATATTGAAGACTCATGTTAAAAGGAACCACCAGCTTTCATATGTTCTCATGTTCTGAGCAAGGAACTTAAACGTTAGCTTTCTTACATGGCACATATTGCACTTTTACTTTCTTCTCCAACACTTTGTTTTTGCATTATTTAAACCAAATTGAACATGTTTCATTATTTATTTGAGGCTAAATTGATTTTATTGATGTATTATATTAAGTTAAAATAAGTGTTCATTCAGTATTGTTGTAATTGTCATTATTACAAATAAATAAATAAAAAATCAGCCGATTAATCGGTATCGGCTTTTTTTGGTCTTCCAATAATCAGTATCGGTATCGGTGTTGAAAAATCCTAATCGGTCGACCTCTACAATCCACCCCAGCTGCGGGCAAATTACAGGATCAACTTTGCCCTTCCCAAATTTGTCAAAACACTGTACAGAACAATGAATTCATTTTGGACATCTACAGCGCTGACTTAAGCCGGATGCTCTGAAGTAAGCAGCGCTGATTCCAGTGGTGTGTGATTTCCTTGACAAGGCTTACATAACGATGGTTTTGGCCATGCTAACACTTGGCTTAGCAACACTCACGACAGTGTGGTAAGAGGAGTTTTCAGGAGATCGAAATGTTACTAAAAGCAGCCTGATGTCATTTTGTCTTTTGTCATGATGAGAATCAGAGCCACAACAAAAGGAATATTGGTTTTCTGTTGCTACCAAGGCAGTAGAACTGAGACTACCTATTAGACCTCGATGACTAATTTCCCACAGGACATGACTAGTACCCAACAAGCTGGGCACTGATGTTACTGATGTGAAGTAGAAGCTATAACTTCTCAATGTGTTCACACCTGGGCCCTGCAGCTGTGTTTGAAGTGTAGGTTCAACCTCAGACGGCTCTGCTAAGTAAAAGACAAACTTCAAATGTAATTCCAGAAGTGGATTTGAAAGTGTTTGATGTGAATACAGTAAAGCACAGATCAACAGCTTCACCAAATCTTGACGAAAGTTAAACCTTGGGAAAGTACAACCAGAACAACACCCATCTAGCCTGCCCCCTCCTCTCCCTCTCTCCCTCTCCCTGCCCCCTCACCCTGCTCAGACCAATGCCAGTTTCCTGCTGCAAAAGAGAGCGGCTTAAACCTGCAGCCAAGAACAACGGAACATGAGGAGCCAAGAGCAGAGAGGTTGATGTTCCCAGAACCACCTTCTTCTCCTCCAACTCCGGTCGGTGTGTTGATGGGCGTGGGAGTGTGAGCAGGGCACTGGAGCTGGAGCACAGAGGTCCAGTGGAGGCTGAGGTACATGAAACAAAGGTGACTGACTTGATCCACACTGAGGTGAGACGTACTGTAGACATGGAGGCAATAGGACTGGGAACCATATTGGGATAGAAATTTGAAATAACAAATATTTTACTCCCATAGATGTAGAAGCAAAATGGAGCAAAATTGTGGGTGGATGTTATTGGATAAGAACAACAATGATGATAGACTGGTATCAGGTTAAAGCCCCCCAGGTCTAGATGAAGGTGTGGTGGTGGGACCAAAGGATTGTCCTTGAACCTTTTTCTTATTTTGACAGGTGTTTGCGATGAAAGGGGACGCTTGTTTTACGGGTAAGCTTTACAAAACAGAACATCTCCTTGTCCAGTAAAAACAGCAACCAACAAATAGACAGGACATTCCAGCCTGTTAGTGTGTTTGTTTCTATTTCTTTTATGACGGTCCGTTCCAGCCTCTGACACTGCTGGAGCGGCGGTAGGCCCCCTCCCAGGAAACATCTCAGTGGGAGGGGAGGAGAAGCAGCAGTGAGTGGGTGGGATTTATTAGGGGCTGATCAGCCCTTTAGTGGGTGGTTGGGGGGGGGGGTTTAGGGGCTGATCAGGCTGTTGGCTTCCTGCTTTCTGTACAGCTTGAGTCCAAAGACACAGGGGTGGTACCTGAAATTCCTCCATGATCCTAAAGGTAAGACCGAGCCCCAGGATAGAGGGATTGTTCTGAGACCTGTACACTCAGGTAGACCTCAGGGTGTGAATAAGTGTCTAAAAGACAGAATAAATAGGTATGATGGAAAACAAGAATGAAAGCATGTGAATGAGAGATCTGCCTTGCCTTTGCAGTTGGCAAACAAACCCAGTAACATCTGCACTGCAGGTGTAACAGCTAGACACAACAATATATCTGGCCCTACATGACATTGTGTTGAGAGCTGACACAACTGTGCTTTTGGAGAATATCACACAGAAAACAAAAACAATGATTGTAATAATACAGTAATAACAGAACTTGGTGAATTACAGTATATGATCGTCTTATTGACTTCATCACCTTGAATCCTCATACTCAGCTTTGTTGATACTGTTTTCCCTCCCTTGTACTAACTGAACTAATTCGGACCGCATTACACACAATGTATGTTCTGGTGTAGACCTCAGTATCAAAGAACTGAATACATCTTGTTGAAAGTTCAATTCCCTCTGGATGTGTGATACAGGATCAGCCAAGTAAGTTTCAGTTATGTTTCCACATGGGAGGAACTGAAAATTTAATTGAAAAAAAAACAACTCGTTTTTAGTTTGGCCCACCTCCAAAGTTGTTTACAATGTCAAGTTGGTTACTGGGCCTTCTTTGTCTTCATTTCAGAGAGACAGTGTGGTATTTCTTGAAATAACTTGTATAGCCTAGTGTTATCCGTCTTCATTCATGGATTTTTTGTTTTTTTTTACCTAGATTTAATCTCTACAAATCGACCCATAGCATGCCTAGGAGTAAGGCAGGTCAGTGTTCAAAAGCGAGAGGTCACTATCGTGTCCATAGGCCTACACGGTACACCGGGACGGAGAAGAGTTGGACGTAACTGTATAACAGGATGTAAAGGTCACATCTGCCCCCGAGGTGCCAAATATATGCAACACGTCAGTCCCATTTACCAGTTTACGGATGTGTGGGACATATCTACCATTTTAAATGTCCAAAGAAGATGCCAAAGGAAGTATCTACAGGTATATTAGAACTTCACTTCAAGTTTCCAAACGAGAAAACACATAAAACGCCCCCCCCCCCCCCCCCCCCCCCCCCCCCCCCCCCCACACACACATCTGGTTCCACTCAGAATTCGGACTTTCGTGGCATTCCAATGCATCAGGGAAGTTCGGATAAAAAGTACCCGTAAAATCTCACCAGGTCTCCTACACCCCCCCCCCCAAAAAACTAAAAACTAAATAGGTTTTAGGTGGATATTCGGACATGCCATAACAAAGAGTCTCGGTCTCCAGAGTTTTCCTTGAATGAAAAGCCGAGAAGCATTCGACAGCAACTTATTGATCTTACCTGAAACGCTGCTGTTTAGTTCCAGACTAAAGATAAATAAATATAAAGTGCATTTGTAAAAGTGAAGGCAATTTTTCCATGTTCTCCTCGAATCCTTGTTTCGGTCGCAGCGTGGCATGCCCACTATTGCTCAGCAAACTGTAAATCGGAGCAATTTATGGAGAGCTTTCCTTTCGGGACGGATGGGTAGAGTGGTGGTGAGTATGATGGGTTGCAGATGAGAGGAGGAGTAGAGTGGGCTCTGTGTCTTTTTAGCGCGTCATTAAAACTGAAGTTAGCAGACGCGTTGCGTCAGCGTCACCATACTCTAGCCCGCCTCACATTCACACAGTTGTGCACAAACTAGATACACTGTATTGCAGATATGCAACACTGTGTCAGAATCTCAGACATGCAACATTATTACCTTGCATTTTCTTGAGATCCGCCCCGCTGTTACATTGTAACAACATCTCTGCTTGTGATACGTTACATGCTGCAAATATGTAGCCTATTTGTTTCCTTCAAAATAAGGTATTGGTATTACAGATATTATATAGTAGTGATTGACAGTAGAGATTGAAAACAGAAATTATTTTACTAGATTCTGGCTCATAGAATCATTCCCCAAAGCAGCAGTGGGGTGACCAGTTATACACAGATCATCCAAGTGAGATTGCAACAAGAAACAGTTTCCCATTCCAAAACCAGACACCCAAAGCATACATATGTGTAAAAAATACTAAAGTAATGGCTTCTTGGCCTCCACAATTCTGGATTATTTAATTATTACAGTATTGCTGTCCCTTCCCCGTAAATCAATTAAACTGCCATGGTGCACATATTCACCCCTGGAAGGATTCTGTGTTGGGGATTGGTAGTGGTGGATGTTGGGGAGAGTGGAAACAATCCAATGTCAATCTGTTGGGAAATGCAAGAATGATGCATCAATCAGAACAATCTTACATTGGTGGATAATGTGTGTGTGTGTGTGTGTGCACAATCTGCACACGCAGCTTAACAGTTCAAAGCTGGTGTCACTGATGGGTTAGCTGCATCCTCTCTCTTGTGAACAGTCATTGTTGGACCATTAGCAGTATGCATGGCTCGGGGCCCTGTCTGTCTCTGATCATTATTGATCTGTGGCTTTGGCAGTGCACTGCACACAACCACACTCAGTTTAACACACATTTTAAACAACGTGCGAATGCACCGTGCAAGGTAGTAGCCTACCCACAGAACTAGATTGAGCTTCTATCTCTATGGCCTACCCATGCATTTTATACCAGTGTGGTTCAATGGTAGAGTGATCTTTGCTCATGGCATCAATTCAGCACTACGTGAGAACAATCATTCATTCAATAATGTGACAGTTGTAATATAGATAATTACTTCAGGGGCTCTCAAACCTTTTTGGGCCGGGGACCCCTTTTGTGATAGCAAATTCATCGGGGACCCCCTCATAATCAGAACACAACTGGAGTGAGATAAAAAAAATAGCATACAAAGAGTTATACTATGACTTTGGCAGTGCATGGCCAGGCAAACCATTTTAAAGGTCCATCTCCTGGCATCAGAGAGAAGATCTTTTGTTGTTGCAGTTTTAAATCTTAAATTACAGTGCATTTACATAAAATATAATTGGTGGAGTACTGTGGATACCAATATCCAGGCCCATGTTGCCCAGGGTTAATTAAGAACATAATTTGTAGATCAATCATGTGCCATTGTATTACACCCTCTTAACTTATTCTACAGATCTCTTGGCCAAAATTAATTTCATCTGTTTGTAATATTCATTAAAAAAAATAGAATGTAAAAATTATATAGTGTATAGAGAGATCTTGAGATCTGACCGCGGACCCCCTTCAGTACCTCAGGGTCCGTGGACCCCACTTTGAGAACCCCTGGGGAGTATAGACGGGTTGGATGTTTAGCAACAAAACTTAACAAGCAAAAATGGGGCAAAACAGACAGGGCTGGCTTAGATTGTTGACATGTAAACTATATTTTGTCTCAAAATGTTTATTGAAAACATAAATACATTTGCACAAGGAGCACTTGTCTCTCAAATACATCATTAGTTGTTGGTTAGCTAGCGAATTTGAGCCATATTAGCATAGACATTAGTCAAAACCTCAACACAGTATCAACAAGGTACAACGAGCTGAAACTAGACACCTACGATTCCCCACATGGTTGTTAGCTATTTGAATCATACCACCACATGGCCTTCTGCCTCATCAATGCGTCCACAGTCTCATGGTGTTGTCAGCCAACCCGTCTTTAGGTTATTCAAACTTCTCCATCAGGTTTGGTTTCCCCCACTCCGTTATATTCATTTTATATTTTTGTCATTTAGCAGACGCTCTTATCCAGAACGACTTACAGGAGAAATTAGGGTTAAGTGCCTTGCTCAAGGGCATGTTGACAGATTTCTCACCTGGTCAGCACTGGGATTCGAACCAGCGACCTTTCGGTTACTGGCCCAAAGCTCTTAACCGCTGGGATACCTGCCGCCCTTTCAAAGATTTTCTTGATTATTTTAGTTCTTCCTCGATAGACCTTCTCCAGCTGTTCCTGGGTCTTCCCGCTTTCCCCTGGAGCCTCCAGGTTACAGATAATAAATATTACATAAGTGTGCTTTGTGTTGTTGATGTAGAGAAATGAGCTTGCCGAGCCTTCTGAGAGTAAACAACCCAACCAGTACTAACACCCCCACAAACACTCAGATCGCAGTTTAACCAATAGTATTTAATGGGTTATGCAATTCTCTGCTAAGGCCCAATCTCCTCCCAACAGTACAATGAGTAAACCAGTCCCTTGCATTTTATTGGCAAAAAATTCATTAAAACAGACCTAAATAAATATGTGTTTTTATGAAGGGGGAATTACTAAAACGAGAAGAGCAAAAAATAAATAAAAAAATTTAAAAACTGGGTTCTCTCTCTCTTAAAAACCACCAACTGCTTTTTTTCCCTTAAAATTGGGAAAATGTAAAAGTAACAATTCTTAAAAAAGGGACCATTCATTAGTTTTCCACTTCATATATCATGTAACACAACTAGAACCAATATAAAAACTGCAGCGGAACAGTGCCACCATCTGGAAGTCTTAAGCTTTGGTCACAGGATTTAAAACAGACAGGGGGGGGTATGCCTCCCTTCAAAAACTACCTGGACCCAGGAGAGTGGCTTAAATTAATGAACGCCATAGGTCTTGATCAGGTCCAGTCTAAAGGCAGGCTAGACTGGTACTGTCAGTCAGGGGAGGGGGTTGGATGACAACCAAAGCATTTATCAAAAGGAGAACCCAGAGCATCTGGGACGACTCCGAGGCATGGTGGGTGGGTGTGTGTGTGTGTATGAGATGGAAAACAGAGTCTTCCAACAGTCCCTTCCATTTCTCAAAGCTAATGCAGCCCTGTTCCATTCTTTTCACCTTAACATTGTTGAATTTTCCCATTTCACCTCAGCTCAGTGCCATGTCCCCCTTCTCATTGTGGGGGGACCCTAGGGCTTTGACCCCCAGAACAACAACACCCCTCAGGGGAGGGAGAGACAAGGAAGCTGGGTGGGTGGACATGGAGGGCTCCAGGTTGCAGTTGGAACACTGATTACCCCACCTCTCCCCCCTCCACCTCATCCATGATTCCTCACGCTCCCCCTGCCTGCACCCCAGAGGTTTCCCTGGGGTGCTGAGCCCATGGCGGGACATAGCAGGATGGGAAGTGATGAGGGGGCTGAATCAGGCAGCCACCCCCACCTCCACCTTCCACTCAGGTCAGTCAGTTCGTAGTGAGATAGATAGTGAGGGCTCAGTTTGAGGCGCTGCTGTTGGAGGAGCTGGAGGTGGAGGGTATAGCCGTGCCAGAGGCCCCAGACGTGGCCACAGACTTGCGGATGTGAGGCATGAGGAAGGGGTCACAGGCTAGCTGGTGCACATCGATACGGTCCTCCTTCCGGTAGACCAGACAGCGCCTTATAAAGGCCTGGAGAGAGATAAGGAGGGGACATTTAGAGACGTTGTGACAGGAGAATAATTTGTGCACAGAGCAGAAAGGGATGAATGTGTAAAGTAACAGACCAATGAAAGAGGGATGGAGAAACAACACCAGGTGAGGAAGAATTTAAGGAATGGACTAACAAATGACAGAAAGGTGAAGGAAGGACAGACAGAGAAAAAAAACAAGCAGTACCTTAGCTTCTGGGGTGACCACTGGTTTGGGGGGGAACTGAACCTCTGTTGCCTTCAGTATGGTGTTCTCCTGCAGGATGTCCTGTTGAGACTGGTTATGGCCAAAGGGCTGGAGGGGAAGACAAAGAAAGAGATAAAAGGCTAAAGTTAGCAACACAAAACATCCTCATCTCTTAAATGGAATATAAAGAGTATGAATAGAATTCTGAGAGGAGTTAGTAGTGTGTGCGTGCTTGCATTACCTTGCGTCCGTACAGAGCCTGGTAGAAGATGACTCCCACTGACCACACGTCCACCTTGTTGGAGATTTTAGGAGGCTCTTTCCCCACCACAAAGCATTCTGGGGGAAGGTACCTGCAAGGGAAGATCATTGCTTAGAGCAACACTCTTTCCACAATAACAATCATCCAAACAAGATAGTCATTCTATTGTTCTGGTTTGTGCGGCGCCTCACCAGTAGGTCCCTGCACCCTGCGAGGTCAGCTCCATCCCGTCCACTGAGTTGTAGCTGTCGTCGTCCATGATCTTGGACAGGCCGAAGTCGGTGATCTTGATCTCCCCACAGGCTGTGCCATTCACCAGGAGGATGTTGCCTGAGGAAACGACAAGTCAGAGGTCAAGACAAAAGGTCACAATGAACATGAAGGACATTTCTCTGTAATATACTGTCAAGGATGGTTTATAAATTGGTCTAACGACATGTCTGTAGACAATTCGAATGGGACAAGTTTCACTGGTCAAAACAACATTTAATTTACACTCTGGTAGAATGTCTATAGACAGTCACTGAGACTTTTCGGTTTCCTTGTCGCAGACAGATAAGTGTGTCGTCATGGTTACCTGATTGCGACAGCAACGAGACAAGTAAAACAATTATCCGGTAGAATACCCTGCATTTATTACGTCACACACACAACTGTAAGCTATTTTCTGTAATTAGCTTGCCATTACCTTAAATTCTTGTTGGGAGTTTATTTTCCTGTAATAATTAATACAAATTTACTAAAAAGGTAGCCTAGTGGTGAGAGCGTTGGTCCAGTAACCCAAACGGATGAGATTTATTGGTGTTAAAATAAACCAGTTATGCTATTTGGACCACTAGGCTGCTGTCATGCATATCATAACAACAACGACAAGTTTGATGTCGGACGACGATAGAACGTTCATGATGTCACTGCGACAACAGTCTACAGACTGTCGATGTCGATAGACCAACTGTAAACCAGCCTTAAGAGTCAAAAGATAACTGAGTGAAAGGTGTTTCGTTTTAGTCTGCCGTCATCGTTTCAACTTGCTTTACACGTAGAGTATCAGTCAAAAGTTGACACACATATTGCTCTTCCTAAGGCTTCCACTAGATGTCAACAGTCTTTAGAACCTTGTTTGATGCTTCTACTGTGAAGAATGAGGGAAGGAGAGCTCTTTGAGTCAGGTGTCTGGCATGAGTTGATCACGCGCGCTCCCGTGAGAGCGACCTGCGTTCCATCGCATTTCTGAAGACCCTCATTGCAGGGTTTTTCTTTATTTGACCATTTTCTACATTGTAGAATAATAGTGAAGACATCAAAACTATGAAATACACATATGGAATCATGTAGTAACCTAAAAAAAAGTGTTAAACAAATCCAAATATATTTTATATTTGAGATTCTTCAAAGTAGTCACCCTTCGCCTTGATGACAGCTTTGCACACTCTTGGCATTCTCTCAACCAGCTTCATGAGGCAGTCACCAGGAATGCATTTCAATTAACAGGTGTGCCTTGTTAAAAGTTAGTTTGTGGAATTTCTTTCCTTCTTAATGCGTTTGAGCCAATCAGTTGTGTTGTGACAAGGTAGGGGTGGTATACAGAAGATAGCCCTATTTGGTAAAAGACCAAGTCCATATTATGGCAAGAACAGCTCAAATAAGCAAAGAGAAATGACAGTCCATCATTACTTTAGGACATGAAGGTCAGTAAATACGGAACATTTCAAAAACGTTGAACGTTTCTTCAAGCGCAGTTGCAAACACCATCAAGTGTTATGATAAAACTCTCTCATGAGGACCGCCACAGGAAAGGAAGACGCAGAGTTACCTCTGCTGCAGAGGATAAGTTTATTAGTTTACCAGCCTCAGAAATTGCAGTCCAAATAAAGTAACAGACACATCTCAACATCAACTGTTCAGAGGAGACTGTGTGAATCAGGCCTTCATGGTCAAACTACTGCAAAGAAACCACTACTAAAGGACACCAATAAGAAGAAGAGACTTGCTTGGGCCAATAAACACAAGCAATGGACATTAGACCAGTGAAAATCTGTCCTTTTGGTCTGATGAGTCCAAATGAGATTTTTGGTTCCAACTGCTGTCTCTTTGTGAGACACGCAGAGCAGGTGAATGGATGATCTCCGCATGTGTGGTTCCCACCGTGAAGCATGGAGGTGGTGGTGTGATGGTGCTTTGCTGGTGACTGACTGTGATTTATTTAGAATTCAAGGCACACCTAACCAGCATGGCTACCACAGCATTCTACAGTGATACGCCATCACATCTGGTTTGCGCTAAGTGGGACTATCATTTGTTTTTCAACAGGACAATGACCCAAAACACATCCAGGCTGTGTAAGGGCTATTTGACCAAGGAGAGTGATGGAGTGCTGCATCAGATAACCTGGCCTCCACAATCACCCAACCTCAACCCAATTGAGATGGTTTGGGATGAGTTGGACCGCAGAGTGAAGGAAAAGCAGCCAACAAGTACTCAGCATATGTGGGAACTCCTCCAGACTGTTGGAAAAGCATTCCAGCTGAAGCTGGTTGAGAGAATTCTAAGAGTGTGCAAAGCTGTAATCAAGGCAAAGGGTGGATACTTTGAAGAATCTCAAATATATCTGGATTTGTTTAACACTTTTTTGGTTACTACATGATTCCATATGTGTTATTGCATTGTTTTGATGTCGTCACTATTATTCTACAATGTAGAAAATAGTACAAATAAAGAAAAACCCTGGAATGAGTAGGTGTCCAAACCTTTGACTGGTACTGTAAGTGATCGCATCAGTGTGGACCTGATACTAATATTGCAGTGTAACTGCTGCCATGCTAGTGTCCGTGTGATCTGCTGTGTGCACCCACCGGGTTTGAGGTCGTAGTGGATGATGGGTGGGCGGATCTCGTTGAGGTACTTGAGGGCGTTGACCATCTGCATGATGATGGAGCGGCCCTCCTTCTCCGACATCAGCTTGTGCTGCTTCAGGTAGAAGTCCAGGTCGTTCCCCTCACAGTACTCTAGAACCGTACAGAACCTGGAACACAACGAGACGGAGGAACCCACGGTGAGGTAGTGTTTTAATCTCGAACCGTACAGATCCTAGGACATAACGAGAAAGAGAGAGAGCGAGCGAGAGGATGTGGTACTGTTCAACTCCAGAACCGCACAGAACAACGAGAGTGGAATCAGCTGTGTGGTACTGTTTTAGTTTAGAAACAGTACAGAGCCTGTTCCACCACGAGCGACAAAGGAACCAACTGTGAGGTACTGTTTCAAAACAGTAGGATAGAGAGTTGAAAGAGAAAAATAACACCGGAACTAGAAACCCCCAAAATTCTCACGTTCTATTCCAAAGATGTGTTGGATATGTTCTGCTGCTCTTTGGGGGGGGGACTTACGAGTCTGTGTCGAGTGAAAAGTAGTCGTAGAGTTTGACTATCCGTGGGTGGTCCAGCTCCTTATGGATTCTATACTCTCGACATGCGTGTCTGAAAAAGAGACCATGTTAAACTCCAATGTTAAAACCAAAGTGCTTCTGTTACCCATATCACTCTGAGGAAAAAAATGATTTGTCCTTGATAAGAAAAAGGGAACTCACTTGTGGTAGTTCTCTTTCTTCTCGTCCCTCCAGTTCTTGTTCAACTGGTGGATTTTGACTGCGACGTATCTCTGCTCCGTTAGGTCAAAGGCCTTCAAAACGTGAGAGACATGACATCAATTACAAATAAATGATTCTATCACATCCATTATTCTTTATCATATCTGAGAGAAACCTGGCACCAACATGAAACCGTATGAAAACTTGGCACCGACTTTAAAAAAAATGGATTCAGGTGAACATCAAAAGTTCATCATTATGAGAAAACCTTGGGGACTATGTAGTCGCTGTACTTAGTTCAATGGGTATACAACTATGCATTTGACCATGATGACAACAAGGTCAGTTCCAATGACTGTGAACGGGCAGAGTGCGCTCACCTTGTAAACTTCACTGAAGCCACCTCGGCCTAGTAAGTAGAGCAGCAGGTACCGGTCATTTAGCGTGGGGTGGTCTTTGAACCTGTTGCGGAAATCAGACATATTTCGATTAAAGGTCAAAACAGAGAGAACACAAATAAGAGAACACTGGTAGAGAGCACATACGTGGAGTTATCCTCGTTGTGGATCCTCTTGAGCTCGCGGATGTGCAGGTTCCGTACTCGCTCCAACCTCTCCAGCTCAGCCTGGATCTCTGCCTCCTCCTGCAACACCCAGCAAGCTTATTAGCAACTTTTACAGGAACCAACAGATAAACAGTACACAAAGTACATACACAAAACATAGAAACATTGCATGTAAAACAGCACACTACCTTCTTGAGATGGCCCAGTCTTAGTTTGAAAATCTCCTCTTGTTCGTGATACTCGGCCTGTGATAACCTGGAAGAAGAAGAAACTCACCATCATAAACAGAACCAAACGTGGGGAAATGTATGCATTATAAACAGAGAGTGGAAGAGGCGGGGTAACGTACGCTTCGCTCTCGGCTCCGTTGGCCTTGCTCTTGCGTTTGTTCTGCTCCAGGCTAAGGGGCGGGGTCTGGGCCATTGAGGGTGGTTTCCTCTTGGCCAGGGCCTTCCTCTGTCTCTCTATGTCCTCTCGCTGGGAGTTGATCCTCTCCTGTTGCCTAGAGACGAGACACAGACAGGAGATGGGGAGGGTCAGTGCTGATGTGAGAGAGAAAGAGATTAAAAACAACAGAGGAAGGTAGAGAGGAGGAGTATGAAGGAGGAGAGGATGAGATGCAGAGTGAGAGAGGCTTTTGAGTGACCCTTACTTGATAAGGTTCTGAAAGGCATATCCGTCGGTCCACTGTTCTGTGAATGAGGCACCATGTCGGACGGTGGTGAAGTGACCCAGACGAAGACGGTCCTGCATGCTCTTGTCGCGACACGCCATCTTCTCCTGCTTTGACTGGGGGGAGAGAACACACACACACACACAGAGTTATACTTGGGGAAAGCTAGTCCTTGGTCAAGAAAATAGACATGGGTAAGTTATTCTAGACTCCCAAGCCTGTTGTAGGGACAGAGGGAGAACTCACTTTCTCAATCAGCAGCTTCTTGCTCATGGTCACACATTTGTTCAAGCGTTCTTTGTACCGCTCAAGCATCCTCTGCTGCTCATCCAACTGCCTTCGAAGGTCACAGTTCGCCTGAAACAGAACGGGTTAAAATCCCATTAATTAATAGTCCTTTTAATGAAACAAAGCTGTTTTATAATGTCAGATGGTAGTTTCTGAGGAGATCTGTTCCCATGTCTGGAGCATAATGCTGTCTCATGACGAGGCCAACAACATGTTATTCCATTAGAAGACAGAATGGGAAAACAAGGACACGTTGATGGCAGAGGTGTTCCCACCCGCAGTAAGTCATCGATCCTCCCCTCCTTCTTCTCCAGGTCAGAGTTCTTGTTGTTCTCCATAGCAGTTAGCTTCTCTACCGTCAGGTCAGACTGCAGGAGGAGAACCAGAGGACGAGAAAGAGCGATGAAGTCAAACATTCACCAGAGACGTGTCATATTATACAGGAAGTTATTACAGACATCACCAGTGCTCTGTGTGTATCTGTACAAAAGGTGTAAGGTAACAGCTACCTGTGTGGCTTTGTGGTTCATGTAGAGGGAGACAGGCTTTAGGGAACAGGATGAGTGCTCTGTGTTGGCTGAACCCATAGAGGACGGGCTGCCCTGCTGCATCTGGGATACAAAGACATCCACACATACCACTAACATCATGTCATGGACCACAGTAACATTCTGCTTTGCATTCAGGTCAGTTTGAAGGACATGATGGGTTCGTTAGGAACAGGGGGAGAAAAAAAGATACGGTGAAAAGGAAGGAGGAAAAAGAACAGGGAAGTGAGGGAGCATGCTCACCGTGCCTGGGGGGTTGGAGAGGGAGTGATGTTGTGGGGAGGAGCGGACAACTGGAGGGAGACTCCTGGCAGGACTGGTACCAGGACCGCTACCACCCGCAAACTGACAGATTTAATGGAAAAGTCAGAAGAAGAGCGAAGGAATTCAAAGCTGGATGGATGCGTTTTGCCTGAAAGTGAGCACTCACCTCAAAATAATCACTAATTTTCTGTCCTCTTGCTCCTCCTTTCCCTGGAGAAGAAAAAAGAAAGGCTGAAAATCTGTGGGCCGTTGATCTATTCTGACAACAAAATGGCTGCCGGCAAGGCACGACTGAGGTGAAAGAGAGATCACGGAGGAAGGGAGACAAACATCTCACCTTGGCTGCTGTCGTACGGCTCTGCTTTCCTCTTCCTCGTTCTCTGGTCGTTGGGCTTTTTCTCTGGGGTCTGGATAAAGAGCAGGAGAAACACATTGTACTTTATGACAGGGGAAGATGTCTAAAATATCATATAAGAGTGAAAACATGCTGTGGGACACTGACCTCCAGCTCTTTGTCACTGAGAGAGCCCACGCTGCACAGGCTCTGATTGGATGACTCATTGTGGCCTGAACCCTGTTCAAAAACAAACAAACAAACAAACCCACACAATTACACGTCAGACAAAGAGTGGAAGGATATGCCAAGGGCAGGGAGGGACTAAACTTAATTCACAATTAAACCAGGGGTGTGGTAGGGAGGGATGGGGATTATGCCTTCATTTGACTGACTGCTTCTCCCCATGGCTACTCTCTGGTGAACAGATAAGGTGAGTGATTGTTTGTGAGAGAAAGAGAGAGCAGAAGAGAGTCGGAGAGGAATAGGGTTGAGCTAATATCATCACCATTCGTCTCCACACTGTGCACCTAGCCTATCAATTCTAAATGTCTGTTCCCTAGGTGATGCCTGTCACTCAAATGACTCACTTTTGAATTCACCAGGCTGTGCCATATCAGAGAAATATACTTAGTCATTCTGGGCACATAATGCTGCTCCCTCTAACTAAATTGAGCCTGAAATTGCTGAACATCAGACATAACTAATGCAGGTGGGAGTAGGTCTCTCTCTCAATCTTTTTCTCCCTCACACTCTCGCCTTTCATTATTTCATCCTCATTCTCTCCAGCCTTGTTCAAACAATTTTGAAATCCTACTACTCAGATAGGGTATTGGAGGGCTTTCAGTGTTTCCCCTGTATTCACTTAGTAGTGGCGCAGCTAAATGAAATACATTTTAAGGATGGACAGAAAGTATGTAAAAAATATAATTGACCTATATATTTTGTTATATAATCTTTGAGAACTAGAAATCCCCTAAATAATAACTAACTAGACAGTCAGGGAGAATAAAAAAATCCAAAAACAATGGCTGGTTTACTGACGGGGCATGCAGGGTACATGCCCAGGGGCCCCCATAGGTTATGTTATAATGTGTAAGCATTAGAACACAGAAACGCTTAGAATAGCAGGAAATGTGCTTTCACAATGCAAAATTCTCTCAGCTCCATTGCAAAATTGGTAGAATTGCAGGAAATTAGCGGAAAAACAGCACATTCCTCTCTGCCGCCAATTCTGGACCTATTTAAGCAGCGCCCACAATGCTTATAAGGCAGCTCAGGATGACTGATAGGGAGCAGAGCTACAGGGCTGTTCAAGGTCGAGAGAGACAGGCTGAGCTGCCCTCATTATATCTTGGGGCTTTCAGACCTATAACACCAGGGCATGCTATATGTCGCTCATCTCTCTCTAGCCTAATACTTCCTTTCTCTCTATCCCAGTCTTTCCACACACTGCAACTCTGTCAGACGGACCCTGGTCAGACGGGGTGGCCGTGGTGTGATGCTTTAGCGGGAGCCGCCATTTTCTCTGCGACAGCACCGTGCTCTGGGTTCAGTTCTGCCTATGGCTGGCATAGAGCCCAGTCCTGGCTCTGATTCACTCTCTGCGCTCCGGATCACTTTCCACAAAGGCAGCTCTCTAAGATGGAGTTTACCTCAGCACCACCAGGCAGGACCTCTAATCAAAAGCCAGAGCGCTACTGCCATAACATCTGGTCAGGGTTTCTACGCGTATGAGGGTGACCGGCATTCATGCCCTTCCCTGCCCCACTTCCCCCTCCTGCCCGCTCCCTTCTTGGCAGCCCTCTGCACATGCATATGCAGCCACCACATCATGAGCCAGTAGGCGAGGATACCATATCACACCAGCCAACAAACACAGACACACAGCTCTACATTCTCAAGAGAGAGAGAGAGAGAGGCGGAGGGGGCCAGCCGGTCCCTGGCCAAGCTCAACCAGAAATAGAGAATCAAACAAAGAAAGGGAGAAACAAAGAGAAGGGGTGAGAGAGAGACAAAGAAAGATAGATATGGTCCTAAAGTAGATGTGCAACACTGAGATCCCGTGGTCAGTCCTACATTAGAAAAGGTGGAGTGGCAAAGGAGCAGGACCCTATATAGGCCTATCTCATCTCCAATGATATAGTGTAGTAACACAGACCTTAGCCACGCCGACCCCAGTGAAGCGAGCCTCCAGCAGCTCCTGGCGTCGCGGGTCCAGGCTGTGCAGTTCTTCCATCATGGCTGCAGGGACAATGAGCAAGAAACACACAATTTGATATCAGATCTGTTTACTTTCCATAGCACAGACGAACATCACACAGAGTAAGAATACATGAGGTTGGAAATCCTCTGACAACAGCTTGAGGATTTAGTGACACAACCAGTTCAGGGTTGCCTATAGATGAATGTGTTGACGCATGCAACTATAAATTCGCAGAAACTGACTCATGGATAACCTTAGACACACCTGTTTTTGTTAAAAAAAATCTAAAGTCACCACCACTGATTCCAACACAGAACTTGATCAACAACAACAAATCAAGCAAAGACTAAACAGGCAAGAGCTGTACATACTCTAGTGCTGACATGGGACATTTCAGCAAATATGGTTTGAAAACTGTGATTACAGTATTGTGATAAGATTAGTGAATCTGATTGAGTCATTTTGCCACATAGCTAACTAGCTAGGCGACGAAGCAGACCGTTTTGGCAAGAAGGGTCAGGCCAGCGACCAACCAACTTGTTAATAGTATATCAAATCAACTAGCTAGCTAACTAACTAGCTGATCAAAGAATACAGGCAGCTTGCCATCATCCACTTGCAGGGGACAAACTATTAACAATGAGAGTAACATGATAGACATTGTCATGACTCATGATCATGTGTTCATTACATTAGTTGACGTGTGTCAATATTTCAGCCCCCCCCAAGCTAAATGCTTGTTAACTAGCTAGTTAACTACAGTAGCTAGCTAATGTCCGACGTTAGCGACCTGGTGCAGCTAACTAGTAACTTGGTCACTTCGTTGGCAAATATGTCTGATAGGTAACTAAAAAACAAAATGTTATGTTAACAAAATATACCTACTTGCGAAATGGTAAATTTAAGGAGGGGGATACATAACTAGTTAGCTAACTAACGTTACTAGGGTAAGGGTGATGGATAGCGACATGTCAAATGTCCGATTAACATGTAACGTTAACGTTAGCTAGTTAGCTACATGAAAACTGCTGTTTTTCAGGAATATTATGACCCAACCCTAAGTTTTATGTTAGAAATAAAACATTAATACAACTCGACCAAGGTTACCTGTTGTAATTATATTTTCCACGGGTCCAATCTTTTTATGTCCACGATTCTTGTCTCCCTACCTCGACACTGCCAAACGAGGCCTCATCCAAATCCTCGTTCTTCGGTGTTGATTTGTTACCCGTTAGGAGACGAGCGACTACTTGGCCCCCCAATAACGACGGATAGTTCCCTTCTAGGCCTAGAAGTCCTGGGGTATCCCGAACCCGCCTTTCCGCACTCCCTACACGGGTATCCCCAGGTTCACATTCCTTTCATCAAGGGCCGTACCATGCCTCTTTCGGGGTATTTTATCCCGAACAATGACCATCAGTTGCCCTTTTCATCGCGAATATGATCCAACAATGTGGCTATTTTGTGTTATAATTTTGTCCTCCGATCTGATATGTTCGGTCTAATTCTGTACTCAATCAGAACAAAGTTGGTGTTCGGCTTCACCTTCCTCGCCCTAGCAAACAATTTGTTACGGAAGTTGTGTTGTTCCGATCATTTCAGTTGAATCTGGATCGGTTCGGTTTCTCATTTTTTGGGGGAATGTAAACAATAATCGGTAAATCTCCCTTTATTCTCGTGAGATTGTTCAAATTTGTCTTTCCACCTTCACCACAACCACGCCTGCCCCCAAAACCGACTGTAGACCAATTGAAGTCGATTTACAAACTAGCTACATGCAATCTAAAACTGCCCATAAGGTTTCAGGGAGACAGAAATGCAATCATCTTTTTTTATATATGTGAAGTGAAGGCAATTATCTGAAAGGAATCATGTCACAATGATGGGTTTACACACTGTTTTTTAATCATTTTGAAGTGGTGAATGTAAAAAATAAAAATTAAAAAGAAGTTTACTCATACAGCGCAATTTATCTAAAATAATGGATTATGGCAAACAGTCTGTTGAATGTAAACATTAGAATATTGCGTTTCCAGACCTTTGTTCAGGTTTCATTAGCTCATCAGCCTTCTCTATATTCCGTTTCTGAGTCATGTCCACCTCTCAGTCAGAGATTCATTATCAAATAGCACCTGGGGGAAACCAGAGCTGTGAAGACAAATGGCTGAGGGAACCCAATAGAAAAACATGTCTAATGCTTTGCACACACATCACCCCTCAATCCATCTCCATGGTGTCCATCATCACAATGGTCTCATGGAGGTATCCATCCATCCCAGGGGTTGCAGTCCCACATCTACCTCAGACACTAGTTCAATGATAAGCCACAGTGTTCTCTCTGCTGTTCCTGGCTCACTCCTGTGTCTCTGGCGGTTGGGTATGAGGCTTGCGGTACTTGCATTGGATCCAGACACGGTACATGGTCAGCTGCTTGCCTCTGTTCACCTGCAGCCGCCGGTCCACCATGTTCTGGACCTTCTCCAGACCCGCTTCACTGAAGTAGTCATGTAGCTCATCTGGAGAGAGATGTCATAGAGATATTATACACAAAAAAACACGAAAGTGTCTAGTGTCTGAGGTAGATGTGGGACTGCAACCCCTGGGAGTGATGGATACCTCCATGAGACCATTGTGATGATGGACATCATGGAGATGGATTGCGGGGTGATGCGTGTGCAAAGAATTAGACATGTTTTGCTATTGGGTTCCCTCAGCCATTTGTCTACACAGCTCTGGGTTCCCCCAGGTGATTAGATAAATAAAGGTGAAATAAAAAATAAATAAATAAACTGACTTGCAAATTACCACTGTTAAAAAGCAGTACATACTAGACTTTTGATTTGATTTATTACCTTGTGTGAAGAAATAGACTCGTGTTCCATCACCCCGGACATAAAAGTTATCTGACAAACACCTTCCTGAAAAAGGAACACATTCAATAATTAAATCGATTTTCCCCAAAACATGTACATATCGCTAATCACAATTTATAAGCATTTTGCTACACCTGCAATAACATCTGCTAAATATGTGTATGTGACCAATACAATTTGATTTGATCCCACACAGTCCCACGCCTGAGCGCCAATGGTAACTCACCTTTCTTGAAGCGTAGCTGTGCCATGTCATAGCGCCCATAGTCCCTGAGCAGCAGCACTCCTCCAGGCTTCAGCAGCCGAGCCAGTCTGCTGATGGAGGCCTGCATCCTGACAGAGAAAAAGAAAGACATGGGAATTTGATTGCACTTAAATTTTCCCCATCACACACACGCAGCCACACATACCACGCACCCACACTTGATTGTTGCCACACTCAAACGTCACACAGGGGCGGCTTACTTGTCAGGATGCAGGGCTGAGAGCACGAAGATGAGCACTATAACACCCATGCTGGCGTCTGGGACAGGGTAAATAGCTCCCTCATCACCCAGGTCATGAACAAAGGCATAGCAGCGCCCGGGGTCATACTCTGAATTAGCCTGGTAGTGAAAGGGACAAGATGAATAAATCTATTTATCAGCCAACTAATGACATCATCTATCAAGCATTTCTCCTTCTCACCTTGACCAGCTCTACAGCGGTGCTGGAGAAATCACAGCAGTAGACAAAGAGCCCAGGGTCACTGTCACACACAAAGAAGACAGGGTCACGCAACATGAAGGTGCGAACAGGGTTGCATCTAATACATATTGAGATCTGAATTGCAGATATACAGCATGTGCATACGAAGAGGGTAGTAGCTACCATACAAAGTCAAACTGATCAGGCTGCATACTGCATAATGGGACTGCTCAATACACGTGGTCCCAACCACCACTCACTTGTTGGTCTTCAGAATGGGAAAGACAGTGTTGCCAACACCACAGCCAACCTATTGAATCAAACAAGGGCATAGGTTAGCCTACTTTATGCCTGAGGGCCACATATACTTAGCTGGTCCCATATCTGTTTGTGCTCTTGCCAACTCTATTGCTCATTCTCACGGCAAACATGTTTGACATTACAATGAGTGACAATGAGTTGGCATAACACAAACAGACTGGCACTCAAGCTAACATATACTGCAGTCATACTATGATACAATATTCCTCACCTCCAGTATGCGATACATGGCACTGGAGCCAGGGAAGTCACCATCTACAGGGGCCAGAGGGGTGACTTCACTGCTTTGGCCCTGACACTGTTCGACACCATGTGGTTCATTGTCCTCAGCTCTATGGTCCCCAATACAGGAGTCCCGGTTGAGGCGACACTGTGGGGCCAGCTCAGGGAACTCTGTGAAGAGCCAGTGGCGGTCTTTGAAGAAGCGATTCTCATGGATGGTGTAGAATTCATTCCAGTACTCGTTCGCCCTGCAGTCAAAGTCCTCTGTTCAAATGAGTGGAAGAGATGCAAATTGACTACTACATATTCTATATCTTGTTCTGGTACTTACACTACATGACCAAAAGTATGCGGACACCTGCTCGCCAAACATCTCATTCCAAATTCATGGGCATTAACATGGAGTTGGTCCCCCCTTTGCTGCTAAAACAGCCTCCACTCTTCTGGGAAGGCTTTCCACTAGATGTTAGAACATTGCTGCGGGGACTTGCTTCCATTCAGCCACAAGAGCATTAGTGAGGTCGGGCACTGATGTTGGGCGATTAGTCCTGGCTCGCAGTCAGCGTTCCAATTCATCCTACAGGTGTTCGATAGGGTTAAGGTCAGGGCCCTGTGCAGGTCAGTCAAGTTCTTCCACACCGATTCTGACAAACCATTTCTGTATGGACCTCACTTTGTGCACAGGGGCATTGTCATGCTGAAACAGGAAAGGTCCTTCCCCAAACTGTTGCCACAAAGTTGGAAGCACAGAATCGTCGAGAATGTAATTGTATGCTGTACCGTTAAGATTTCCCTTCAATAGAATTAAGGGGCCTAGCCTGAACCATGAGAAACAGCCCCAGACCAATATTCCTCCTCCACCAAATTTTACAGTTGACTATGCTTTCGGCCAGGTAGCATTCTCCTGGCATCCGCCAAACCCTGAGTAGTCCTTCGGACTGCCACAGCAACTTGCCCAAGCCTCCCCCATTTCTTCTTCACCCAAATCCAGATAGCTGATGTTCTGAAAGAGATGCAAAATCTGGACCCCTACAAATCAGCTGGGCTAGACCATCTGGACCTCTTTTTCTAAAATTATCCTCGCAATTGTTGCAACCCCTAACCCCTACCCCTGTTCAACCTCTCTTTCGTATTGTCTGAGATCCCCAAAGATTGGAAAGTTGCCGCGGTCATCCCCATCTTCAAAGGAGGAGACACTCTAGACCCAAACTGTGTCAGACCTATATCTATCCTACCCTTCCTTTCTAAGGTCTTTGAAAGCCAAGTTAACAAACAGATCCCCAACCATTTCGAATCCCACCCTACCTTCTTCGCTATGCAATCTGGTTTCCAAGCTGGTCATGGGTGCACCTCATGGGTGCATCTGAAGCCATTATTGTGATTATTGTGACTTTGCCATTGTAATTGTTTGTAAGCTTGTGTAGTCTAACATGAATCTATGATCGTATGCTATCCATTTGTTTTTTTGTATGCTGTTCTTTGTATGCCATTTTAATATTTGATAATTAACCAATGATATTAGGCCACACTTGGCCATGATTACAGACACCTGTGTCTTTTGACACTATATAAACGAGTCATACCGCAGTGTTTGATCACACCCTGATGAAGACAGCTTGGCTGTCGAAACGTTGGACAATACATTTTTGCATCTGAGCTCCTAGAGTGTGCGGCTCTCCTTTATTTTCATGGGTGCACCTCCGCCACGCTCTAGGTCCTAAACGATATCATAACCGCCATCGATAAAAGACAATACTGTGAAGCCGTATTCATCGACCTGGCCAAGGCTTTCGACTCTGTCAATCACCATATTCTTATCGGCAGACTCAACAGCCTTGGTTACTCAAATGACTGCCTTGCCTGGTTCACTAACTACTTCTGAGACAGAGTTCAGTGTGTCAAATCGGAGAGCCTGTTGTCCGGACCTCTGGCAGTCTCTATGGGGGTGCCACAGGGTTAAATTCTCGGCCGACTCTTTTCTCTGTATACATCAATGATGTCGCTCTTGCTGCTGGGGATTCTCTGATCCACCTCTACGCAGACGACACCATTCTGTATACTTCTGGCCCTTCTTTGGGCACTGTGTTAACTAACCTCCAGACGAGCTTCAATGCCATACAACTCTCCTTCTGTCGCCTCCAACTGCTCTTAAATGCAAGTAAAACTAAATGCATGCGCTTCAACCAATTGCTGCCCGCATCTGCCCGTCCGTCCAGCATCACTACTCTGGAGGGTTCAGACTTAGAATATGTGGACAACTACAAATACCTAGGTGTCTGGTTAGACTGTAAACTCTCCTTCCAGACTCACATTAAGCATCTCCTATCCAACATTAAATCTAGAATCAGCTTCCTATTTCGCAACAATGTATCCTTCACTCATCCTGCCAAACATACCCTTGTAAAACTGACTATCCTACCGATCCTTGACTTCGGCAATGTCATTTACAAAATAGCCTCCAACAATCTACTCAGCAAATTGAATGCAGTCTATCACAGTGCCATCCGTTTTGTCACCAAAGCCCCATATACTACCCACCACTGCGACCTGTATGCTCTCGTCGGCTGGCCCTCGCTTCATATTCGACGCCAAACCCACTGGCTCCAGGTCATCTATAAGTCTTTGCTAGGTAAAGCCCCGCCTTATCTCAGCTCACTGGTCACCATAGCAGCACCCACCCGTAGCACATGCTCCAGCAGGTATATTTCACTGGTCACCCCCAAAGCCAATTCCTACTTTGGCCACCTTTCCTTCCAGTTCTCTGCTGCCAATGACTGGAACGAAATTGGGGAGAACATTTTTTATAATCATAAGGGTACGTTTTTAGTGATTGCATATTTCAAGGCTTTCTTTGGTGTATTTTAATTATGTTACTAATATTGCAGGAGGTGCAGAAGAGGTGGATTTGGCGCATGCGCACTTGCTCGAAAACAATATTTAGATTCTTTCCAGAAAAGGCATTGGCCATGTTCAAGAGGATTAAAACTGCAATGTAGCATGGGTAAATTGTGACTGACTGACTGATCTTCAAATAATAATGAGTCGCTACTTATGATGCAAGGTGATTTGTGGATCAGTCAGTTGAGACATTATATACAGATCTCTGATGGCAGTAATGAGGTAGATTTTTTCGGTTGCATGTAACTTTTTATTTAGACCTTTTTTGGAAGTACATACTGTCCGGGACGGCAGCAATTATGATAGTTGCTCAGTGAAACTCCTTTCTTTGGTAAGTATCAAATGTATTTTGACATTATTAAGCTTGAAAAGCTGGTGAATGGCAAGTTGAATGGATGCTTCTGGGCTTAAAGGAGGGCGTCTCCTGTAAGCCCAGATTCTGGTTCAGAACCAACCTTGCTTCTCTTGAGGGAGGGGCTGACTGTTTTCTTGGACCTTCTTCTTGGCAGCTGCTTCTTGCTCCTCTGTCCACTCCACATTGTCCCTGAAAGTGAATGGGACACCAACACCACTAGAAACCAAGAGGAAGACATGCTACCCATGCCTAGTTCTGTTATGTTCTGTCCATATGTTAGCCCAATAATAGACTAATGGAGCCTATAGTCCTATACTTATAGTCCAAGGACCTTACATGTTCTGTTGAAAAGCAAATTTACGCACAGGTGATCGAAGACGCAGATAGCTAATAATCAAACGCTGTAACATGGAAATATGGCCGTGTGGGAACCATAACCCTATATACAAAGGTGTGTATCAATTTAACCTTTTTTTAATGATTTCTCGGCTGAGATGAAAGATAATGTTTTAAAAAGCTGTACCGCAAGCGATGCATGTTAATGTTCAGACCAAGCCTTGGGGCTCTTAACAAAACACCCATGTACAGAAGACACCTTCATCCAATGACTCTTGTGTAATGTAATGGAACTGAGAATCATGATCAAGGGCTATCCATGTGTGTGTACTACCACCAGTATGCATGCTAAAATACGAACCATGCGTTATGTTGAAAAACTTGACGTGGGTCTGTCAGGAAACGGGTTCCAAACGGAGGTCTTTTCAGTTCACCAGATGTGGATTCTGGTAATATTTGTCCCGTTTCAGTGATGTTTTGCTCCACTATCCCTCCCAGAGTAACGGGCGCTGCCATGTCGAATTGACGCACCGGAAGGAATGTCCAGAGAAGTTGAAACAAAGACTACATTGTCAACGAGATATCCCACTACAGTCAGTAAATCAGCGTTGCCTGTGAGTACTCGTTTACACCAGTTGAGTGCGCCATAGCCCTACATTTGGCATTATGATCGAGAACGTGGCTGCTGATGAGATCCCCGCTTGGGGATGAATGGTAGGATGAAAGAAGATGGCGGGCAAGGCAAAAAAAGGGGATTTGGTTTTGAGGGAATATGGAATTGAGGATTGCACAGCACTTTTGGAAGAGCTAGAGAAGGAAAGTGAACGTGAAGAGAGTGAGGGTGAATTCATTGTGGTGGCAAGTGCAGTGATAACCACCGAGAAGAGCTGAGTGTAGAGGGCAGTGGTGTGGTGAGGGAGGTTGGCGCCAAGTGCGAAAAGAGGGATATGTCCCCTAGTAGCTCAGAGATGGAACCTGACGAGTTTATGGATGTAGTACCTGCGGTGAGGACCGCCTAGCGTCCCGAGGATGAAAAGGATGATTCTGGCCCAGTGGGACTGAGATTTTTGGAGGGAATGATCCTTGCATTTTGGCTAATCCATATGTGGTGTCAGGTTGGATGGAGAAGAGGTTGGGGTCTGTTGAAAGTAACTCTGAGTGGAATAGTGATGATTTATTGTGTTTCTTCAGTCCAGAAGGAGTTAGGGACAAGACATGTCACTTGCTTTGCTCTCTGGAGCAGGGTGGAGTTGAAAGGAGTGGTAACAGGGATGGCAGTGTGTTGAGGAGGATCAGTTGAAATGGAAGATTTGCGGTGTCTGTGACACCCGCCGTTTGGTGCGACGGAGACCCGGTGGAAAGCGTTGGGAAAATGGAGAAGACAATGTCTGTACTGCTGAGTTTTGATGTAGAGTCTTTGCCCGAACACGGTCAAGTTAGGAAGTGTAAAGTATCCCGTGAGAGATTTTGTTCCGAAAATACTACAGTGTTTTAGTTGTGAAGTTTATGGGGATGTTGCAGCAGTGTGTAGGAGGGGAGATTCCTAGAAGTGAGAAGTGTGCAGGGGGGCATGAGACGAAGGAATGTGGTGTTGCAGGGGGTGTTGAGTGGTAGTGTTCTGTTCTCTCAGACCGTTGGTCAGTAGTAGGATTAGACAGGGTTAAATAGTGGAATTGGTTGGTGTTTTTTTTAATAGAGGGCTAATAGTTGGCAGGGTAATTTTCCTGTTTCCCAATATTGTATTACTCTATCAAATTTATGTAGGCCGTGAATGGCCTCACACACCAGTACAGTAGGTGGTGGTGTATGCCCCTAAAAGTTGGATGCACTCCGCCAACCAAATCCTTTAGAAGAAAAATAAGACTTTGCACCTGCACCTCTGGATATCCTTGGGATGCCACTCTACTAAGCTAACATATGGAATTGTTTTAAGATGGTCATACCAAGGATAATTTAGCTATTTGATTTAGAATTTTAGGACCCCTTTAGGTATGAAAGATAAATATAAAAAAATGATTTGATGAAACATTGAATTTGACCTGCTATTGCTATTGGCCCGTTGAAACGCATTGAATAACAGATTCATACATGGAAAAACAGATAGTGAAAAAAATCTAAACAAAGTTTGTTTTAAAGTGTCTGGGCTACCTTCTGACAAGTATTGTGAGACTTGGGGGAATCCTAGAGCAAAACAACCCGAGATGTACAGTACCAGGAATGAATAATAGAAATGTATGTAACTAAATGATGCGGATTGCCTGTACATTTCCTAGGCCTGCTGGTTACATATGTAATGGGGAATTTGTCAAAATAAATAAAGGGCAAGCAATTCACACAATGAAACAATGAATGTGCAAGAATTGGCAGGTGACAGTGGAGCACATTCTGGAGAGAGCATGCATTCCCCATCTTCTTGTCTCAACATTTTAAATTATAGTCGAGACACATTATCTCCACACATTTTAAAAGCTTTTTACTAGCAGCTGCAACTCAACAATCAGCTAGGCTTATTGCTTATTGCCGGCTTCCCAAATAGGCAGAGGCCTATGCACTTGTGATTTGAAAACAATCCACAACTATTTTTTTTAAAAGATGCTAATGGTCCTCTATAGCTAAGTCAAGCTCTCTGGTAAAGTTTTTTGAATTATTTTATTTAGACAGTGGTATTTATATACTTTTGGCAAAACATCAATGTACTTTAGGGGTTAGCGAGCATTTTAGCAGTGCACTGTGCACCTGCCAACTTAACTTTTTAATTCGCAAGTGGCTGAAACTAGAGATCTGTATATAATGACGAGATGCTCATGGTACGGGTGGGTGAAGCGGCAACAGAGCACTGAGAAGCAGCGGAGTTGACAGCAGCTACGTTAAAAAAAAAATATATCCTGCACATGCGCAGAAATCTCTGTATCTTTCACCATGGCAAATCGTGTTTGTACTGGTTGTGTCACACCCTGACCATAGAGAGCTGTTTATTCTCTATGTTGGTTAGGTCGGGGTGTGATTAAGGGTGGGTTATCTAGGGGAATTGTATGTCTATGTTGGCCTGGTATGGTTCCCAATCAGAGGCAGCTGTTTATCGTTGCCTCTGATTGGGGATCATATTTAGGTAGCCATTTCCCCATTGTGCTTTGTGGGATCTTGACTATGTATAGTTGCCTATAGTTGCCTGTGTTCACTATTATTAGCTTCACGTTTCGTTTGTTTGCTTTATTGTTTTTGTTCTTTGAGTTTTTCTCTTCCTATTAAAAGAGATGGAAACATACCACGCTGCATCTTGGTCCACTCTTTTCGACGAGCGTGACAGGTTTGCACGATGTGTTATTGATACTCATTCAATTACAAACATAATGTTATATATATAAAAGGAAAACACAAAAGCAGATCATCTTTTCTAAAATGTTTCTTAGCAGTGTGAAATTGCTAAAAAAAGACAGAAAAATGGATGAGTGATTTCATTTTTTTAAATCAACATAGTAAAACCAATCAACTAACCAAAAGCCACTCATTCCCAAAACACATTAAATGTAACATTTACATATTTTATGCAATAAAGCAAATGACAGAACAACCAATGTCCCAGAAATGCTTTCTTTTGTAAAAAATGTGATTTATAAAAGGGACCACAAACTTCTGTTTGTGTAGCCACATTCTAACAACTGGCAAACTTCGCTACAAACAGTTAATTGATGTCCATCACTCCCAAGTTTGATACCAAAGCACAAATGCATACTGTACTGTACACATGCTAGAGCAGATTGCCATAGCTGTTCATTAGTGGCCATTAACATACAGCATACATTGGGCACCAGCACCATTAACTAAAACATAATTCACTCATGATATCCCATGTGGCTGTTTATTACAGGTATTGGACTTGACTTTTTTGTAATACAGTGTGAATACCTGAGTTCAGTGTCACAACACAAGTAAACCGTGGCAGTAGTAGCAAGCAGCTGGGATCCATAATAATATACTACAGCCAGGTTGTTTGTAAAAGAGGCCTGTGGGCAAGTGTGCTGTGGTGTGTGCAGTGCAATTTCATGCACCAAATTTGAAACAATAACAGAGCATAACAATCTTTCTCTCCAAAGGTAGGTTTGGGGTCTCTGAACTATACTAGGCCTTATTACAGGAATGACGTCACACTTCGTGGGTGAAATAGGGGTCCTGGAGGCCTTGCCATAATCTGGACTGACATTGAAATGTTGGATAAGGCAGTTTTAATGCTTTGGTTTTTACATATGTACAATACCATCACTACAATACAATGTCAACAAACATATTTCATTGACAGAGTCAGCACACTTTATCACATGACAGTGGAGAGGTTCCACCTCACCAACCCCCTCTGTGTCACTACATTGCATCTCTCATAGACCCCTGAGTTTTGCTGATTTGTGATTGGTCAAGAGTCCCTCAAGAGTTCCCACGGTAGGTCACATTGGTGAAAGTGGTGGTGGCTCCTTTGTACAAGGGGTTGTTAGCCTGAAAAATGGAAACAAATAGAGGACAAATATATCAAACATCCAATCAGACACATGTCATCTTGACATGGATAAATATTCATGCCATTCATATTTTCTCCATCAGATGGCAGCTTTGTCTTAAAAGCATAGTCGGACTCACCGTATCCCATTTGGCCTTAGCCCTCTCCTCCTCAAACTTGGCGAACTCTCGGCGGTCATGAACGGTGACCAGCAGCTTCCAGATGAGCAGGCCAGCCAGACCCAAAAACAAGATGGCCCCCGCCACCGCCATGAGAACCACCAGGATATCAGGCCCTTTAGGGCAGTCTGAAAGAGAGAGAAGAAAACATGAGAAGAGAGGATTGAACGGGGAAAAGAGATGGAGAGGGATGAAAAAGGGGGGGGGGGGGTTTGGGTGGATGATATTTGTGTCGGCAATAGGGGACTAGCGTTAATGCACCTCGCTCTGGCTTTGGAATTGTCTTTGTTCCTCTTGGGTGCGTGTCAGAGGGGAGAAGACTACCAGGGGTGGCAGAGCTGAGTGCTATTATGAGCTTTAGAGAACCAGGCTGCCTTCTTTGTACCTGCTCTACTCTAGTGGTGCATGCCAGCCACACAGATAAAGACTGACGTGGAACCCAGGAACACACTATTCATACTTAGGGAGAAAAATCGACTCCTCTTACAGCTCCCAGGCATCAGTAGTAATGCACATTATTTCTACACACATCATTATTCTCTAGAATACTAAAGGAATTCACTCTCATCCAGACCCTGTCAAACACATCATATGCTGTACATATGAGCACAGAACTCAGACCCATTCACACACGGATGGACACACTCACCAGGCTCCATGACATATAGGATGGACTTTCCACTGGCATCCTCGTAGTACTGGAAGTGCTCTACACAGTCATTCTCATCCTTATAGGTGCAGTTCACAGCATTCTTCTCATAGAAGACTGGGATGAAAGAGAGGGTTATAGGGGGTTAGAACCAAGTGGAGGATAAGGAGCGAGAGAGAGAGACAAGATGAGGAGCTGGAGGTTAATAATATTTATTTTGCAGCACGTAGTAAAATCTATGGACACACAACATTAAATATATAGAGGAACAAATACAATATAAACAGTAGTGTCCACAGGAATTAGTGGATAAGGAACCAGACATGAATAAACCAGTCCGTACCAAAACAGAACAGTCCTACCGCATATTGAGAAAGCTAATAGCAGCTTGGATGAAGGAGACTTTTGAGCAATTCATTTTTAACCTAGGAGGCCTGTATCTGCACTCTAAGGGAAGTATACAAAAATGCATCAAACGTGGGATGCCAGGAGTCTCTCAGAATGGATGGCTCATGGCGTATGATTCATGTCTGTTACTGGTGAGAAAGGTCAGATACTGTAAGTTCATACCAATGATCCTGCTACCTGGTTTCACAATGTTACCCAGCATGTTTTGACTCTTTAGGTTAAGATTACCAAACCAGCAGATCATATTGAATGTTAAAATGGATTCAATGAATGATCATCAGCATCATATCCACCCTGAAACTGCAGTTTCCTCAGGAAGAACAGGCTCTGATACTGTAGAGAAATTGGGGCCTCAATGTGGGTTGTTAGCACACAGTTTTGACTTCATATCACAAACCTATAGTCTGGCTCTACAGTTGAAGTCGGAAGTTTACATACACCTTAGCCAAACACATTTAACCTCAGTTTTTCACAATTCCTGACATATAATCCTAGTAAACATTTCATGTCTTAGGTCAGTTAGGATCACCACTTTATTTTAAGAATGTGAAATGTCAGAATAATAGTAGAGAGAATGATTTATTTCAGCTTTAATTTCTTTCATCTCATTCCCAGTCGGTCAGAAGTTTTATTAGTATTTGGTAGCATTGCCTTTAAATTGTTTAAATCGGGTCAAATGTTTCGCATAGTCTTCCACAAGCTTCCCACAATAAGTTGGGTGAATTTTGGCCCATTCCTCCTGACAGAGCTGGTGTAACTGAGTCAGGTTTGTAGGCCTCCGTGCTCGCAGACGCTTTTTCAGTTCTGCCCACAAATTTTCTATAGGATTGAGGTCAGGGCTTTGTGGCCACTCCAATACCTTGACATTGTTGTCCTGAAGCCATTTTTCCACAACTTTGAAAGTATGCTTGGGGTCATTGTCCATTTGGAAGACCCATTTGCGACCAAGCTTTTAACTTCCTGACTGATGTCTTGAGATGTTGCTTCAATATATCCACAAAATATCCTTCCTCATGATGCCATCTATTTTGTGAAGTGCACCAGTCCCTCCTGCAGCAAAGCACCCCCACAACATGATGCTGCCACCCCTGTGCTTCACGGTTGGGATGGTGTTCTTCGGCTTGCTAACCTCCCCCTTTTTCCTCCAAACATAACGATGGTCATTATGGCCAAACAGTTCTATTTTTCTTTCATCAGTCCAGAGGACATTTCTCCAAAAAGTACGATCTTTGTCACCATGTGCAGTTGCAAACCCTTGTCTGACTTTTCTATGGCAGTTTTGGAGCAGTGGCTTCTTCCTTGCGGAGCGTCCTTTCAGGTTATGTCAATATAGGACTCTTTTTACTGTGGATACAGATACTTTTGTACCTGTTTCCTCCAGCATCTTCACAAGGTCCTTGTGTTGTTCTGGGATTGATTTGCACTTTTCGCACCAAAGTACGTTCATCTCTAGGAGACAGAACGCGTCTCCTTCCTGAGCGGTATGACGGCTGCGTGGTCCCATGGTGTTTATACTTGTGTACTATTGTTTGTACAGATGAACGTGGTACCTTAAGGCATTTGGAAATTGCTCCAAAGGATGAACCAGACTCGTGGAGATATACATTTTTTAACTGACTTTCCTAGTTAAATAAAAAACATATATAACATGCTTTAAACTACTTAAAGGAGCAATTAGGGTTAAGTACCCTGCTCAAGGGGACATTGACAAATATTTCACATAGTCAGCTCAGTGATTCAAACCAGCAACATTTCAGGTACTGGCCCAGCGCTCTTACCCGGTAGGCTACCTGCCACTCATATGATGGAATATGTGAGAACATCAAGCACTATAAATAATGCAATCTGTTGCGTGGAGAGCATGTTGAACACACAATAAGGGAACATTGTGTAATAGTTCTTACCTAGTTCTTCCACCTTCTGAATTTCATCCCTGCAGATTCGGGCACAGCTTTTCTCCTCAAAGAGACGGCCTCTCTTGAAGTGCTTACATTCAACACATTCCCTGCAGATGCAACACAATGTTAATACATCATCATCGTCACCACCACCAACTTCTTCATCATAATCATCCTCCTTTTCCTCCTCTTCCTTATTGCATCACCATTTCATCATCACCCCTATCACATGTACTCATACAGTATCTGTGTGTAGGCAGTTGTACTGCCCCCTGTACAGTATTTACTCACTTTTTGATGCTGCAGGCATCAGGGCAGGTCGGACACCTCTCACAAGTGGCCCCGTAGGCCCCTGGCTGGGTGCACTCGCAGGCCCCACACACACACTGGCCCCGGCCGCTGCACAGCAGGCCCATACTGGACATGCAGGTGTCTGTCCGGGTGGAACAGTTACAGTTCTCCCCCATCCAGTCAGAGCCACACTTGCAGAAGCCACAGTCACATTTCCCATGGCCTGGCAGAGACACAGAGAGTGAGGATGAGCAATTTTTTATGGACATTTTATGTCTAACTTAGAGACACTAATAATGTATGTTTTGTACATTAGGTTTATATATCTCTTATCATCACGTTATCAGTACTGGACAAACCCATGAGTGCAATTACAACCCTGGCCTGGAATGTTTTGAATTTCAAAGCAATGTGTATGTGAGTGGTTTGTGCGTGTGTTTTTGCCAGATCATAACTATACTGAACAACAATATAAACGCAACATGTAATGTGTTGGTCTCATGTTTCATGAGCTGAAATAAAAGATCCCAGAAATGTTCCATGCGCACACAAAGCTTATTTCTCTCAAATGTTGTGCACAAATGTGTTAACATCCCTGTAAGTGAGCATTTCTCCTTTTCCAAGATAATCAATCCACCTGACAGGTGTGGCATATCAAGAAGCTGATATAACAGCATGATGATTACACAGGTGCACCTTGTGCCCGGGACAATAAAAGGCCACTCTAAAATGTGCAGTTTTTCACACAGCACAATGCCACGGATATTTCAAGTTTTGAGGGAGCGTGCAATTGGAATGCTTATGACAGGAATGTCCACCAGAGGTGTTGCCAGATAATTTAACGTTCATTTCTCTACCATAAGCCGTCTCCAATGCCGTTTTAGAGAATTTGGCAGTACGTCCAGCCGCAGACTATGTGTATGACGTCGTGTGGGCGAGCGGTTTGCTGATGTCAACATTGTGAACAGAGTGCCCCATGGTGGCGATGGGATTATGTTATGGGCAGGCACTACTGACAACAAACACAATTGCATTTGATCAATGCCAATTTTAATGCACAGAAATAATGTGACGAGAACCTGAGGCCCATTTTTTTTTTTTTTGTTATCTGTGACCAACAGATGCATATATGTATTCCCAGTCATGTGAAATCCATAGATTAGGGCCTAATGAATTCATTTCAATTGACTGATTTCCTCATATGAACTGTAACTCAGTAAAATCTTTGGAATTGTTGCATGTTGTGTTTCTATTTTTGTTCAGTATAATTGTCAGCAAATGTGTTTGTCTCTGTATTAATGAGTGTATTGAGAGCATGGGCAGGCAGACACATATGTGATGAGTCCATATTAGGTAATCATTTCCAAAACATGAAGTCATCAATTCATGACCAGACAGTGCAGACAATGGCAGGAAGCTAACTGGTAATCCATCCCACTCTTCCCCTCCCAACACTGGGACAATCCCTGGCTGTGATGACCACTCCCTGAAGCCTCCACAATATTTCTCAGCCCAGCCAGCAAAGTTGAGAAATTATTGTTTGATTGCCTTCAGACAGACATGCTAGAGCAACTGGCTGTTTCTCACAGGATGAAGGTTAATGCAACAGGGCTGGGCAATGAATGACGAAGAGCAGAGACACACTGAGTCACTGTCTCAGAGCGCAACTGGGTTAGAGTGACCGATGGAAACTAAACAGAGGTCTGTAAACTGTATAAACAGGCCCTCAGAGACATGGGGAATTGTTGTTTTCAGGTGAAACCACCTCCTTCAACTGAATTCCCCAGTTCCCACACCCTATCTGACTCTGTCATCACTATGAGATAAGTGTGTGTGTGTGTGTGTGTGTCTGTGTGTGTGTCTGTGTGTGTGTGTGTGTGTGTGTGTGTGTTTGTAATGAAAGAGGCAGCTATAGTTATAAAAGGTCGCTTTACTGTCTTGCAGGCACATAAGCTGTCTGCGTTGAGCTGGTTAATGTTCTACAGTATGTATCCCACAAACAGAGCACAAACTCAACTGAATGCTGTTGACACAATCAGTACATAGTAAAGAAAGTCCTGGTTTTCCTCTCATAATAACGTTCTTGTGTTTGGCAAATGCTCCTTATACTTTACCTCATCTGTACAGTGAGTTCATGCTTGTGCCTTGTTCTCTCTACTGTACTTGTTGTAGGGTCGAGTCAGAGAAATGAGAAGGAGTTTCTAGGTATACATCCCAAATGGCACCCTATTCCCTACATAGTGCACTACTTTTGACGTGAGCCCTATGGGCCCTGGTCAAAAGAAGTGCACTATATAGGGAACAGGGTGCCATTTAGCATGCATATCTAAATAATCTGCCTCGGTCTGAGACGGCACTCTAATACTCCAATTTATCAAGTCGTAAACATGAACTACAGAGACACATAAACATGGAGTCCAGGAGGGAGGACAGAGAGAATGAGAGCGAAGAGGTGGAGGGAGTCATAGACATAGAGAGAGAGAGAGAGAGAGAGAACTACAAGAATAATAAAAAAAAAGAGAGAGGAGATGAGTGGGAGTTTTGGTGATGGATATGAACTTTAAAAGAGGGAGATATAGAGAGAGAAGGATAGAAAGAGAGAGGGTAGCGGGCCAGAGGAATGCTAACTTTCATGTTCTCTCTTGCATGTTTGTGTGCCCTGTGGATGTGCTTGCTGACTCCTGCTCCACTGCCCTAGCTCCAGAGCAGAGGGAGAAATACACACCATCAGGGGGATGTGGGAGGGCCTGGGGTTAGGAGGACGGGATGGGCCTTGGGGGAGACCCAGATTGAGCTGGAGCCCAGGGACTCTGATACTTTACTGTTCTTCACACAGTAATGACATCATGACAACAAGACTCCAGAGACACAGGCTGGCAAAGTTGAGTCTCCTTCAGCGTGCTCCACTGGCTCTACTCACTAAATATGGAGTTCTGGACTGTTGCATTTCTGTGTCATTCATTCCAACCCTAGACGCTTCATACAAGAGTAGATCTCAATGACTAAGACCACAATCCCACAAACAACATCTTTTCCACTGACAAAACCATAGCTAATGCTGAGTTAAGACATAAATGACTCTTTTAACCAAATATGTCCCATTCCCAAGTCCTGACTTCACCCTAACCACCATACATAGCATTTCACACATAGCACACACTGTAAAAAAGCCAATTTAACCAATTGCTTAATCAGCGTTATTCTGTGAATTGAAGGAAAATAAATTTAGCTAATGTGTGACGGTTTGTTCATTCAACAGACTTTTCTCACATTGAGCTGAATGTACTGTATATTAACTTGTTGAGACAAATTACAAATTCATGTTGGCCTTTGGAGTAAAATTACAAATATGTTTGCTCAAAACTACACCCATCATTATAAGATTTTCCAGCATGCTCTATTGCAGGTTGATTTTCAGAATTGTTTGTTTCAATACCTGTGTTTTGGTTGATTGGTTGATTAATCTTAAGCTACACAAACATAAAAAATAAACATTTTTCAAAACTAATCCAATCTGTTACTAGTTGGACTTTTTTCACCCGTTACTGTGATGGCTGTTGCAGTTTATGATTTAGGTAGTCTCAATAACTCATTTTACCTACCCTGTCAGTCATTCTCAATGCAGGTTGCGGGTGATTAAAGGTTCTAATTGTTGGATATCCTCACTCTCAGTGGATTCCAATAGGAATTACACATCATAATGTGACTTGCAGGCTTGACGTGGCCTGTAAACCAGCAGTTTCAGACCACTGCCCCCAAAAGAAAGGCCTGATGATATACAATACCACTCAAAAGCTTGGACACACCTACTCATTCAAGGGTTTTTCTTTATTTTACTATTTTCTACGTTGTAGAATAATAGTGAAGACATCAAAACTATGAAATAACACATATGGAATCATTTAGTAACCAAAGAAGTGTTAAACAAATCTAAATATATTTTATATTTGAGATTCTTCAAAGTAGAATATTTGACTTGATGACAGCTTTGCACACACTTGGCATTCTCTCAACCATGAGTTTGAGCCAATCAGTTGTGTTGTGACACGGTAGGGGTGGTATACAGAAGATAGCCCTATTTGGTAAAAGACCAAGTCCATATTATGGCAAGAACAGCTCAAATAAGCAAAGAGAAATGACAGTCCATCATTACTTTAGGACATGAAGGTCAGTCAATACGGAACATTTCAAGAACTTTGAAAGTTTCTTCAAGTGCAGTCGCAAAACCCATCAAGCGCTATGATGAAACTGGCTCGCGTGAGGACATCCACAGGAAAGGAAGACCCAGAATTACCTCTGCTGCAGAGGATAAGTTCATTAGTGTTACCAGCCTCAGAAATTGCAGTCCAAATAAATGCTTCACAGAGCTCAAGTAACAGATACATCTCAACATCAACTGTTCAGAAGAGACTGTGTGAATCAGGCCTTCGTGGTCAAATTGCTGCAAAGAAACCACTACTAAAGGACATCAATAATAAGAAGAGAATTGCTTGGGTCAATAAACATGAGCAATGGACATTAGACCGGTGGAAATCTGTCCTTTGGTCTGATGAGTCAAAATGTGATATTTTTTATTCCAACCGCCTTGTCTTTGTGAGACGCAGAGTAGGTGAACGGATTATCTCCACATATGTGGTTCCCACCGTGAAGCATGGAGGAGGATGTGATGGTGTGGGGGGTGCTTTGCTGGTGACTGCCAGTGATTTATTTAGAATTCAAAGCACACTTAACCAGCCTGGCCACCACAGTATTCTGCAGTGATACCTCATCCCATCTGGTTTGCGCTTAGTGGAACTACCATTTGTTTTTCAACAGGATAATGACCCAACACACCCCCACGAACTGTAAGGTCTATTTGACCAAGAAGGAGCGTGATGTAGTGCTGCATCAGATGACCTGGCCTCCACAATCACCCGACCTCAACCCAATTGAGATGGTTTGGGATGATTTGGATCGCAGAGTGAAGGAAAAGCAGCCAACAAGTGCTCAGCATATGTGGGAACTCCTTCAAGAATGTTGGAAAAGCATTCCAGGTGAAGCTGGTTGAGAGAATGCCAAGATTGTGCAAAGCTGTCATCAAGGAAAAGGGTGGCTTCTTTGAAGAATCTCAAATAATAATTATATTTTGATTTGTTTTACACTTTTTTGGTTACTATATAATTCCATATGTGTTATTTCATAGTTTTGATGTCTTCACTATTATTCTACAATGTAGAAAATTAGTAAAAATAAAGAAAAACCCTTGAATGAGTAGGTGTGTCCAAACTTGTGACTGGCACTGTATGTAATATACTGTCATGAAGTTTCATTTTACACTGGGAAATATGCAAATAAGGTAGAACAGAATGTATGTTGGTTCAGCAATATGCCCAAATATTGAGCAAACACACAATCCTATTGCAGTTGGTTGCCTTACAATTGTACATTGAATCAACTTTAATCCCATTTTGTTGAGCAAACTCACAATCCTATTGCAGCTGGTTACCTTACGTACGTTGAATAAATAAATACAATTCCGGTGCACATGATACCACTCTTGTTCAGCCCAGGGGCCCTTTCTATGATGCCTTCCCAAAGGCCCAGACTGTTTGGGTTAAGAGATGCTGTCTCACGCGACTCAGGCCCCACCCCCCTGCCTTCCCGTCTAAATCCATGTGGAGGCATGCTATGGCTGGGTGAGGGGAGAGAGGAACGAGGAAAAGTCTGGACAACGTGAAAACAAACAAAACAATTGAAGCGGTTGACCATGGGAACATCCTCATTCCTAGGACGACAGACTCAGGGCTACGCTGGGAACTAATGGGAACCATCTATTTGACAACAAAGGATGTCTTATGGAGGGAATCAAACATTGTATTTTCAGTAAAAAGACTATAATAGACTACGTAGCTCTTTCCCCGGAAACATCAAGAAGATACAGATATAACTTCTCTACAGGTATCCAGTGCCTCTCATTCTTTCAGTGAGTACAACAGCGACTGGCCAATCGGACTTTAACCTCTGTTACCATAAGCAAAGTCCTGGTGGTCTAATAAAGCTCAGTCCATCCCTAAGGGAACGGTTGTGGTTAAAGCACAGAGTTATAGCCAACACATATACAGTGGGGAGAACAAGTATTTGATACACTGACAATTTTGCAGGTTTTCCTACTTACAAAGCATGTAGAGGTCTGTCATTTTTATCATAGGTACACTTCAACTGTGAGAGAAGGAATCTAAAACAAAAATCCAGAAAATCACATTGTATGATTTTTAATTAATTAATTTGCATTTTATTGCATGACATAAGTATTTGATACATCAGAAAAGCAGAACTGAATATTTGGTACAGAAACCTTAGTTTGCAATTACAGAGATCATACGTTTCCTGTAGTTCTTGACCAGGTTTGCACACACTGCAGCAGGGATTTTGGCCCACTCCTCCATACAGACCTTCTCCAGATCCTTCAGGTTTCGGGGCTGTCGCTGGGCAATACGGACTTTCGGCTCCCTCCAAAGATTTTCTATTGGGTTCAGGTCTGGAGACTGGCTAGGCCACTCCAGGACCTTGAGATGCTTCTTACGGAGCCACTCCTTAGTTGCCCTGGCTGTGTGTTTCGGGTCGTTGTCATGCTGGAAGACCCAGCCACGACCCATCTTCAATGCTCTTACTGAGGGAAGGAGGTTGTTGGTCAAGATCTCGCGATACATGGCCCCATCCATCCTCCCTTCAATACAGTGCAGTCGTCCTGTCCCCTTTGCAGAAAAGCATCCCCAAAGAATGATGTTTCCACCTCCATGCTTCACGGTTGGGATGGTGTTCTTGGGGTTGTACTCATCCTTCTATTCCTCCAAACACGGCGAGTGGAGTTTAGAGCAAAAAGCTCTATTTTTGTCTCATCAGACCACATGACCTTCTCCCATTCCTCCTCTGGATCATCCAGATGGTCATTGGCAAACTTCAGACGGGCCTGGACATGCGCTGGTTTGAGCAGGGGGACCTTGCGTGCGCTGCAGGATTTTAATCCATGACGGCGTAGTGTGTTACTAATGGTTTTCTTTGAGACTGTGGTCCCAGCTCTCTTCAGGTCATTGACCAGGTCCTGCCGTGTAGTTCTGGGCTGATCCCTCACATTCCTCATGATCATTGATGCCCCACGAGGTGAGATCTTGCATGGAGCCCCAGACCGAGGGTGATTGACCGTCATCTTGAACTTCTTCCATTTTCTAATAATTGTGCCAACAGTTGTTGCCTTCTCACCAAGCTGCTTGGCTATTGTCCTGTAGCCCATCCCAGCCTTGTACAGGTCTACAATTTATCCCTGATGTCCTTACACAGCTCTCTGGTCTTGGCCATTGTGGAGAGGTTGGAGTCTGTTTGATTGAGTGTGTGGACAGGTGTCTTTTATACAGGTAACGAGTTCAAACAGGTGCAGTTAATACAGGTAATGAGTGGAGAACAGGAGGGCTTCTTAAAGAAAAACTAACAGGTCTGTGAGAGCCGGAATTCTTACTGGTTGGTAGGTGATCAAATACTTATGTCATGCAATAAAATGCAAATTAATTACTTAAAAATCATACAATGTGATTTTCTGGATTTTTGTTTTAGATTCCGTCTCTCACAGTTGAAGTGTACCTATGATAAAAATGACAGACCTCTACATGCTTTGTAAGTAGGAAAACCTGCAAAATCGGCAGTGTATCAAATACTTGTTCTCCCCACTGTATAAATGTAGCAACAGCACCATGACTCATCTGCTATGCAGCAACATTGAATTATCCAATGACAGGACCTATTAAAATGTTGTTACTTTGATTGAGCAACGTGTGTGCTGTGCAGGCGTGCAGTAGGGGGAGAGATGATCAGCGATGACATCTCATACTTCATTTCCAAGAGTGGTTAGAAGGTTGATGGAATCAGTGAGCTCTGTGAGCTTGTTTACTCCGCTAAAATGAGCATGGAAGAAGACGTGGTTTTTATTTTAATAATCTGAATAACTTCTTGTGAAGTTGATGGAATTTTTTTTTTTTGAAAACGCATGTTTTTTTGTTTGTATTATCCTTTACCAGATCTAATGTTTATATTCTCGGACATGAATTTCACATTTCCACAAACTTCAAAGTGTTTCCTTTCAAATGGTATCAAGAATATGCATATCCTTGCTTCAGGTACACTTCAACTGTGAGAGAAGGAATCTAAAACAAAAATCCAGAAAATCACATTGTATGATTTTTAATTAATTAATTTGCATTTTATTGCATGACATAAGTATTTGATACATCAGAAAAGCAGAACTGAATATTTGGTACAGAAACCTTAGTTTGCAATTACAGAGATCATACGTTTCCTGTAGTTCTTGACCAGGTTTGCACACACTGCAGCAGGGATTTTGGCCCACTCCTCCATACAGACCTTCTCCAGATCCTTCAGGTTTCGGGGCTGTCGCTGGGCAATACGGACTTTCGGCTCCCTCCAAAGATTTTCTATTGGGTTCAGGTCTGGAGACTGGCTAGGCCACTCCAGGACCTTGAGATGCTTCTTACGGAGCCACTCCTTAGTTGCCCTGGCTGTGTGTTTCGGGTCGTTGTCATGCTGGAAGACCCAGCCACGACCCATCTTCAATGCTCTTACTGAGGGAAGGAGGTTGTTGGTCAAGATCTCGCGATACATGGCCCCATCCATCCTCCCTTCAATACGGTGCAGTCGTCCTGTCCCCTTTGCAGGAAAGCATCCCCAAAGAATGATGTTTCCACCTCCATGCTTCACGGTTGGGATGGTGTTCTTGGGGTTGTACTCATCCTTCTATTCCTCCAAACACGGCGAGTGGAGTTTAGAGCAAAAAGCTCTATTTTTGTCTCATCAGACCACATGACCTTCTCCCATTCCTCCTCTGGATCATCCAGATGGTCATTGGCAAACTTCAGACGGGCCTGGACATGCGCTGGCTTGAGCAGGGGGACCTTGCGTGCGCTGCAGGATTTTAATCCATGACGGCGTAGTGTGTTACTAATGGTTTTCTTTGAGACTGTGGTCCCAGCTCTCTTCAGGTCATTGACCAGGTCCTGCCGTGTAGTTCTGGGCTGATCCCTCACATTCCTCATGATCATTGATGCCCCACGAGGTGAGATCTTGCATGGAGCCCCAGACCGAGGGTGATTGACCGTCATCTTGAACTTCTTCCATTTTCTAATAATTGTGCCAACAGTTGTTGCCTTCTCACCAAGCTGCTTGGCTATTGTCCTGTAGCCCATCCCAGCCTTGTACAGGTCTACAATTTATCCCTGATGTCCTTACACAGCTCTCTGGTCTTGGCCATTGTGGAGAGGTTGGAGTCTGTTTGATTGAGTGTGTGGACAGGTGTCTTTTATACAGGTAACGAGTTCAAACAGGTGCAGTTAATACAGGTAATGAGTGGAGAACAGGAGGGCTTCTTAAAGAAAAACTAACAGGTCTGTGAGAGCCGGAATTCTTACTGGTTGGTAGGTGATCAAATACTTATGTCATGCAATAAAATGCAAATTAATTACTTAAAAATCATACAATGTGATTTTCTGGATTTTTGTTTTAGATTCCGTCTCTCACAGTTGAAGTGTACCTATGATAAAAATGACAGACCTCTACATGCTTTGTAAGTAGGAAAACCTGCAAAATCGGCAGTGTATCAAATACTTGTTCTCCCCACTGTATAAATGTAGCAACAGCACCATGACTCATCTGCTATGCAGCAACATTGAATTATCCAATGACAGGACCTATTAAAATGTTGTTACTTTGATTGAGCAACGTGTGTGCTGTGCAGGCGTGCAGTAGGGGGAGAGATGATCAGCGATGACATCTCATACTTCATTTCCAAGAGTGGTTAGAAGGTTGATGGAATCAGTGAGCTCTGTGAGCTTGTTTACTCCGCTAAAATGAGCATGGAAGAAGACGTGGTTTTTATTTTAATAATCTGAATAACTTCTTGTGAAGTTGATGGAATTTTTTTTTTTGAAAACGCATGTTTTTTTGTTTGTATTATCCTTTACCAGATCTAATGTTTATATTCTCGGACATGAATTTCACATTTCCACAAACTTCAAAGTGTTTCCTTTCAAATGGTATCAAGAATATGCATATCCTTGCTTCAGGTCCTGAGCTACAGGCAGTTAGATGTATGTATGTCATTTTAGGCTAAAATTGAAAAAAGGGTCCCACCCTTAACAGTAAAGAGAGAGAGAGAGGTCTGGATAAGGGTCAACTGAGGCGTTGTGGACATGTTCTAAGGAAATGGAAATCTCCTTTTTCCTGCTAAAACCATAAGCCTGCCAAAACCCATAACCCTAAAGCAAACAGAGAGAAGAAATGTTACAAAAACAACTTTTCGACTTGTGTTGATGAGTAAAGCTTCAAAACTCAGCAGAAAAGAACATGTAGTGAAAGAAACCAACATGGCTGTCACAACAGTGTATCTATCCACTCACCTGAGCAGATCTCTCCTTTGAAGCGAAGGCAGTTGAAGTCGTCACACTCGCAGTACTTGCCCCACACCTTTCCAAAGCCACTAGTGTGGCAGGAGCACTGGCCACACACACAGTTGCCCCTCCCACTGCAGATGGGGTCCTCAGGTTTGGGGCTGCAGTTGCCTTGGTCTGAGGGCCTGTAGTCCCCGTCGGCACACTCACAGCGGTCTCCCAGGCGCCCCGGGTGACACTGGCACACACCACACTCGTAGGTCCCATTTCCCTGGTTACAGAGAGGACTCTCGGGCTGGGCTGTGGCCTCACAGTCACACCCGCAGGCGAAGTGGACCGTAACCTCCAGGGCGTCCTTGAAGCCCACGGGTTTAATGGTGAAGGTACGGTTCTTTTCCTTAGGGCAGCCGCGTAACCTGGCCTCCACACTGAACGACACCTGGGGGAAAGGTGTGTGTGATACAGCAGGTTACATTTGAACTGTGCAGTAAGAACAGAGCATTATTTATATACCTAAGATCTGACACTAGGCCAGCATTTATCATCCAGATGGTGAGTGGTACAGGTACTGACTGTGTCTCCGATCTTAAGTCCGGAGCAGGACTTGAGTCCCTGGATGAGCTCTCCGTTGAGGCAGGTGGCGTTGAAGGACAGAGCCAGGTCCTCTGGAACACCCAGCAACTCCAGCTCCACCTTGGAACGGATCCTCTACTCCACAGGTCAAGGGTCAATGTGCAGAGGTCAGAGGACAGAATGAACTCAATCAGAAACATAAACGGTTCAGAAAACCTCTACTCTTAGTCTCTGTGGAAATGGATACAGTGTGTATATACAGTGTTCTATCTGTGACACATCGGCTCGTGGGAAGTCAAATAGACTGTTTGAGAATTAAAGGGGAGCTGAACTCAGTCCTTTAGCCGCGCTTTTCCACGTCCTCATTAAGAAACGCTAGAAGCAATGAGAGTTTTGAAGTGGGAGCTGTATGTTTGCTAATGTTGTGTGTTCTTCTTGAAATATCTCAAGCAGCCAATGTACGAGACGAATGACTTAGCAACCGCATGACGCAGCATGACAAGCTCAAAGCATTTCCTACTTTCTAGAGTATCAGTATTTTTTATGACAGTTGTGTTCATGATGTTAACGTTAGCTCCTGTTCTTTCAACATAAGAGTCATTCTTTCAACATAACATTGGCTACGATGTCTATGTTTTGTTGTCTCATGTGTAAACATGTCCGAGGCGCTGCATGTTAATGGGTAGTTCTGTTGTCTGTAAATGGCCGGGCTGTATGTTGATTCTGCTGCTATGATTGGATAGAGTGCACTCAGCGCAGCTGTTTCTCAGTGCAAGACAATTCTCCCTAGGTGTTACCAACTCATGTTAATGGTAAAGTAGGCATGACTGGGCATGATAGAAATCAAAACCCAACTCTCATATATACGGCTGTCTCTTACCTCGTAAGCATCCAGGATGAGTTGGATCACATTCCCAGAGTCATCCGACAGTGTTCCAACTGTGGTGCCAGGAATGAGCTGGCTGTAGTTCTGAGGAAAGAGGGTCCAAGGGGACATAAGAGGTAATGTACCATATCCCTACACCTAGTAACCACGGTGACCCTGCATATGTACTCACCTGGTAGAGGGGCACCACATTGTTGGTCACAGCAAAAATGAGGTTGATGTTGTTCTCAGACATCTTCTCTGTGATCAGAGCCAGAGAGGGGTAGTCCTGAAGGAGGAGACCATCATTATCATTACGTTTCTCTTGTGATAACAGAAGAATAGAACTCCAACACAAACTCCCTGACACACACCACTCACCAGGGTTGACGACTTGTCATAGTTGTTGTCTCTGTCGATGTGACACTGTCCGTCATTGGGCTGCACTAGACCAGCCAGCCGGCCGTCCAAGGCTATGTGTGTCGTAGCGTCGGTAGTGAACACCAACAGGTGGGAGGCATCCCCACGCCAGCCTATCTTGTCCTAGTGACAGACGGAGGGAGAGAGAGGGAAAGAAGAGGAGATGAGAGGAGAGAAACGGTATGTATTCAAGTTTGTGTGCTGTTTCTAAACCACTGATTGTGTGTGCGTGCGTGCGTGCGTGCGTGCGTGCGTGCGTGCGTGCGTGCGTGCGTGCCTGTATGTCTCTAGGTGTGTGCGTACATGCGTGTGTGTGTGTATCACCTTGCACACCACTGCCTGTATAACCGCGTCGAAGCCTCCCTCTGGAGAGTCTCTGTTACGAGACACCTGCTGCTTCGCCACCTCCTCGGTGAAGCGCTCCACCTGCTTGGTCAGAGACAGCACGTGCTTGTAGCCAAACTGAGGCAGGCACCGCGTCTGGATCCTACACATCACACCCCGTGCCATGCCGAAAACAGGAAATGGACAAAAAGGTGGAGAGAGAAATACATTGCTGTTAGACACAATTTGACAGCTATTAACGAAGCCAAATCCTGAGGGAATTTGAGCTTCAACACAGAATATCAACCTTTTCAAATCCTCCCCTCTTCAAATCTCCTCCTCCTCTCCCTCCTTCTCCTCCTGCTCCACCTCTCTGTCCACTCCACCCCCCACTCACCCATAGCAAGGGTTACTGACAGCTTCCTCAGGGTAGGTGTACATATATGGGGACAAGGGCTTGTCCACAAAGGCCCCAAAGCCCATACGCAGGTTGCTGGTGGTGCGACCCATGGCTGCAGCCAGCTGGTTGCCCAGGGAGCGCAGGCGGGCCAAGTCGTCCTTCATGGAGTAGGAGAGGTCCATCAGATAGTACAGGTCAACTGGGTAGTCCTCCACCTGCTTCACTGTCACTGTGAAACGCCTGGCATCATCTGAGGAGAGAGAGAGAGAGCGAGAGTATGTAACAATTCCTCTGTTCAATGTACTTTAGATGAGTTGTGAACCCGGTGTACAGTATATGGGTGTTTGCATGTAAGCCTATGCTGTGTTAGAGTACCTGGTCTCAGAGTGAGGCGTAGTTTCTGGGGTCTGATCTGGGTGACGTCGTCAGCCGCCCCCGATGCCTTGTCACTGAGGGGCGTGTCTTTCTGCACGGTGAGGGTACTGAAGGGGAACTCTAGCCCCTCCTTCGTACACCCCCCATCCAACAGGTTCTGCTTCAGATCACAACGGGACACACTGGAGCCCCCTTGGCCAAACTCCTGAAACCAGGAGAACAACAACACACAGTGGTAAGAGTAACACTTCCCAATGAGACAACCAGTAAAGGGACAGTGATCAATTTAAAAAGAGCATCTAAATGCAATACAATGGAAGGGGAGCTCAGTAGATGAATACAGTATTTGGACAGTGACACGTTTTTACGTTGTTTTGGCTCTGTACTCCAGAACTATGGATTTGAAATGATGCAATGACTATGATGTTAAAGTGCAGCAGGTCAGCTTTAATTTGAGGGTATTTTCACCCATATAGAGTGAATCGTTTAGAAATGACAGCACTTTTTGTACATAGTCCCCCAGAGGATATACTCACTTCCTTAAAGCACCAAGCACAGCTAGGGTGGATAGCCAAACACTGTCTGCAGGTGCTCACCCCTCGAGATGTGCAGATGTTTGAGCCTGAAGTACACACCAACATAAACATGAGTGAATAGGTAGGAGGTCCAGTAGAGGGAATCAAATAAGCCATATATGGACACTTGAAAGGAATCATATAGGCTATTTGCTGTATGGACACTTTTAGATTGATTCTTTATTAGCTTTGAGTGTTTCTGACAATGTTATTCCACTTGCAGTCTTGCCAAGTAATTGTGTCTCGTGACCGTTTCTCCACACTGACTCTGCATTTAAACTACACTTCTTCTTCTTTTCTCACGACTTTAGTAGTTAGTTGGGCCACAGACGGTTCCGTTTCTCTACCACACGCTCTCTTTTCTCTCTCGGCTGGTCCCTCCTCCTCTGCTTCCTCTCTGCCCCAGGCTCTACTTCTCTCCTCCTCTGTTGCGCCATACTGCTTGCTACCCAAGCCTGTCCTGTCACGCACATTGTTCTGTAAAACAGCTGTTAACAGGCAATTCGATGCTAGAGGAAGACGCACACACTGCCGGAATTTCCATCACTGTATGACGCTGAAACGTGTCATGTTGACGCTGCTCAATAAGTCGCGGATGTTACACATTATGTCTTGCAACAGTTGGTTTAAAACCTGATTGCAGTCATATCAATTGAAAACGCTGTTTCATATCATTTCTTTCAATGAGATGTATACGCGTTGTCTATTAGACGTATTGAGGATTAATTATGTGTTAGATATCCTTTTATTATTATTAGGCTATTATTATTAGGCTATTCGCTATTGTGCATGTTGAAGTGATTGCTTGTCTATATAGCACTTGTTTCTATAAAAACAGGAGGCCAAAACAAATACTATGAGAAATGCAAAGGTGTGGCCTGTACAAATATGAGCGCACTCTGGCACAACGTTTCGCGAATTAGCGCTCCCTTTTAAGGACTCAACATGCCCAATGTTCCATTCCAGTAGCGCAATACAGTGCGATACAGTTTATTGTTTTAACAAATAAAATCGTCAAAAACTACAGTTTTGTGAGTTTTCCTGGTTCTTAAGACGTATTACTTATTAAAAACATAAGATATAACAAAATATAATATTCCGTCGGCTAGAATAGAACATGTCTTATATAATGGCAGAGGAAAAGTTTTTACATAAAAACTATAGAATGAAAAAGAAAATACTTACCAAGAACTTCAGAAGAAGCTAATAATAAAGCAGAAAATATCCATAGTCGGTCAAAAAAAGTTCCCATGTTGGAGATACGGGTTAGGACTGACTGCTTGACTTTCTCTGCCTGCTCCACCTCTGTAGTAGTATTCGTAGCCTGCTCTCAAACCAGTGGACCACCAATTAGAATGCTTTTCCTCATTCTTGCAAAATGCAATGCTGATTATGATTCAGAGAGGCTCTTGACATACACGGTTAGGCTACTTTATAGAAACGTAAATGTACGACATAATATATAGACTAGAGTGTGGATGTGCATTATATTTAAGAATATGCCGTTGGCCTATTCTCCACATGTCAATGGCACAGATGTGTCAGTCGCTATAAAGGTAGCAAGCGTCTGTGTGATTCAAGACATTCAAATTGCCTGCTAATCTTTTGAAGTCTATTCGACAATATCCCCGCTCCGCCCCAAAAAACATAAATAAATGAATGAATACAAAAATAAAATAAAATAAACAAATAAATGTATGAATAAAAATAAAAGACACAAGAAATAAAAAATGGATAGAAATAAAAACATATTGACAAAAACAATACATTGTTATAACAATGCAGAGAAAAGTGTTTGTAAACATTGTTGTTTACATCTTTGTTTGGTTTTCAGCTAACGGCATGTCTGTTCATTGATAGTTACAAGCAACCCACGTAACAAAGGTCAGAAAAGTTTCAAAATCTGTGACCTGTGCTTGAAAGCCCCCTAGCGGTTGAAACTCATATTCATTTTCAACCAGATGACTGTAGTATGAGTTTATAATTATTTGATTATAATCCCAATTAAACGGATGTATTCATACTTGATCTGTTATATCTTATTATCTGAGGAGATATGAGGAGGTTTGTGCTGTTCTTCACAGGGTTTTGAGCATAGTTTGCTTGTTGTGTATGTGGGCATGTAGGCTGGACAATTTACATCCATTCTCTCCCATCTCTTCTTTAGAGAAGGATGCAGTAGTCCTGTTTGATCCATTCTTCCTTTATCTGAATCTGACCTGCCTAGTGGCCCTCCCAGGCCTGTCCATTATGGAGTGATGGAGCAGGAGAGAAATTGTGTACCTCTAAAATTGCAGGAGGGGGATAAAAACAAGATTAGATCAATGCCCTGGCCGTCTCCAGCCCCGCCGCCACTGCTGCCTACCTGTCACCGTCACCGCCACCCCTGTAGAAATTGACTTGGGGGGGGCGGAAGTGGGAGCCGGACAATGCCTCTGTCTCTCTCTCTCTCTCTCTCTGCCTCTAAGCTTGTCCATTTATTGAATCACTGTCCGTCTCCCTCTATACCCGTTATTCTCTCTGTCTCGCTGGTTGCTAAGCTACTGCCGCTAGCCAGTGTTCTGGAATTGCGGCGAGGTGGGGTGATAGAAAAAGAGAAATAGATAAGCTGTAATACCCAGGAAGGCAGGCAGTGTGCATGCATTGGGCTCTGATTGCTCCTGGCTATGTGTGGGGGATAATGCTCCATGGCTCACATTGTGCTGGGTAAAGAGCTAAAGAGGGGGTCAGATGGCACCCAATTAAAACAGTGAGCCGGACCATCGGGAGGAGAGGGGGGGTTTGGGGCCGGTGACAGGAGATTGGTCTCGACCTCTGTCTCCGCTCCATAGAACACTGGTCAAGCTTTTCACTGAGTCTGAGAATGCAATCACTCTGCCAATATCAGTGTTTGGATAACCAACCGCCACCATGTCACCCCTTTCCTTTTCACTGGGTCTGGGTATAATGAAGACCACCTCGTCGTGTAAGAGAGGGTCCACCTGGGATTTGTTTGAACTCAGGTAGTCTATATATCAGTGGGGTTTACCTTCTGAGATGTGCCCTAGCTCTTCTCATGGCGGACATGTTGTTTGTGTTGTGACGCTGTGCCTCCTGACCCGCTGGCCCCCTGCCTGTCTGGCTCGGAGAGCACTGCTCCTCTCCTCAACAGGTGTCCCAAGGTAACTCAAATGAGAACGTATAGAGAAAGAAAGACCCTGAACTGGCATTTAACGGAGGGGAGAAAGGGATATAGGGATAAAGAGAGGGTGAGCATTTTTCTTCCACAGGCTCTTTTTAAAAGCACATCCACTCTCTGGCTCAATGGGGTTGTTTCATAGCCTGCTGTGTGACACAGAAAGACGGAGACAAAGAGAGAGAGAGAGGGAGGGAGAGAGGTGGCGAGAGAAAGAGGGGGCGAAAGAAGGAGAGGAATCAAGTTAGAAAGTTTAATGAGAGATGTGTAGATCTGCCAAAATGTTTAGGCCAGGAGATTCTTCAATGAGGGAAGTGGGAGAGACATTGTCCCTGGAGATAGGAGGCAGAAAAGGCAAGTTAATTCAATTAAGGCTATGCAATTCAAATTCACTGCCCTCAAACACACAAACAGATACACTCATTCAAACAAATGGATGCGCACGCACGCACACACACACACACACACACACACACACACACACACACACACACACACACACACACACACACACACACACACACACACACACACACACACACACACACACACACACAAACACAAACACACACACATACACATACACATACACACACACACACACAAACACACAGGACAACGCTACAACAAATGAAGGCAATGAAGCCATTATCTCCCTGAAACAACTTGAATGACTAATGGATGTAGCCTGTTAAGGGGTTGTTGAGAGGAGCAGTCAGAAACACTCTGCTGCTGTGTACCTGGAGTCTCTGTCAGGGGGGAACTAATGACTACATTTAGCTCTATGTGATCAACTGTCCCACGGGTCACAGTGCCCACAACCCCAGACATGCCCCCCCCCCCCCCTCTCTCTCTCTCTCTCTCTCTCTCTCTCTCTCTCTCTCTCTCTCTCTCTCTCTCTCTCTCTCTCTCTCTCTCTCTCTCTCTCTCTCTCTCTCTCTCTATCTCTCTCTCTCGCTCTCTCTCTCTCTCTCTCTCTCTGTTTCTCTCTCGGTCTCTATTTTTCTGTTTCTCTCTTTTATACTCCCTAACCTTCTCTCTGTTTATCGGTGTTTCCTGTTGCTTAATCCCCTCTCTCTCTCTCTCTCTCTCTCTCACTTAATCTAGACCCCCACTCACACTCACTCACTCACACACAAGCCAGTCGCACACACACTTAGTTCATCTAATGAAAACTTGGCTGCAGGTAATCTATTAGACTAATTGAACTGGATCAACATCCTAAGAAGTCTGCCCCCAGCTGCACCTCTGGAGAAGGGATGTGGAGATGAAGGGGTTGGGGAATGGAGAAGTGTATGGAGGGTGGGGAATCTACTCTGCTGTGTTCAGGTGCTGCCATGCCCTGTGTGAAGGCCTCTAAAGACATGGGTGGAGGTGGAGTGGGGAGGTGGAAGGGGGAGGTGGAGGTATGGGCTAAACCCCTCCCTGTTGCTAAGGGATGTCTTCACTTAGTTTGTGTTGCTAGGCTGCCAATTCCCCCGTGCTAAGTGGAAGCGTTTTCCCTTCTCCTTCGTCCAGGCACACCATCTCTCTCTCCCTCTCTTCTTCCCTCCCTCCTTTTCTCAACCAAAATAACTTTACCAACCATCCATCACTACGCTCACAGGGCTACTGTTGCTAAGGAACAAGTCTGAGACACACATACATGTCTATATGTACTTTCCATATCTATTTATATCTTTATACACAGGCCTACATGCTGTGTGTCATGATATGAAATAATAATGAGCTCATGCCACCTGTGACCTGTGTGTTGAGTTCTGTATTGCATCTAGTGTCACTAATGATGTAGATAATTGACCAAACCGAACGTGCTGCTTCTCAGAAAATATAACTTCTGTATTCCACATATAAGCCTCAGTTTTACCAACAGGTTGTGTGCAGCAAATGGACGAAAAATATAATTCATTGACTTCAAAGTCTGTGGAAATGTTGTGAACAAGTCTTTGTAAGCAGTTTCATATCAAAAAGTTTGAAAGTAACAGAATTTTCATCCAAGAACTTCCTCTTCACCCTGGCTGTACTTTGCATTGCAACCGTATTTGACTTTGCGTGGGCTGCAGTTTAATGTTTCATAAATAGACGACTGTGTGCTTTATCGTTAACGGGGAGGCAGGCTGTATTTACAAAGGAATCGACATTTAAATCCATGTCTGTTTCTATAATGACAATACACTATTAAATGAATGAACAGAATGACATCTACGCAGCATTAGTTGATACCGCCAACTGTTGTCATTTACAAGTCCCTGATCGAAATGAGAAACGGCTAATAGGATTATTCCAGCTTGGTGGACACCAAACACTTTGTTTGATCTCCAGTTATTATACAGTGATAAATAAACTGTAATTGACCCCCTAGAAGTGCAATTAAATATATTTGTGTAACGAGCTAATCGGTGTTTGTACACACGCTTCTCAGTTCGCAGCCTAAAGCTGCTTATAGCCAGACATAACGTGAGCATCCTAAATTGGTTTTCACAGGCTTTGTTTAGAGGATCAACAGAATATTCGGTCTGGGGGCTTAAATATTCTCTCACATTATCTGAGGGAGTATTTTTTTGAAAGCATCGTCATAGCCTACACCTGCCCACCATAACGTCGGTGCCATTGCTTCTTCATATAATAGCCTACTCCACAATGCCCAGGGACAAGACGAGCATAAATGACTGTAAGGTTATTATAATACTCCTGTTCAAATATAATAAATACTGAACCGTGGAGGTTCTGTGCATAATAGTAGTGTTCTGGTCTATGATGAGAAAATACTGTTTACTACTCAGAATGATATCACTTCTGTTCCAAGTCAATGTTCTCGACACTCAAAGTCATTGTGGATGCCAGAGATAATGACCTATGAGAATACGGTTCCCCGTTTGGCCATTAAAGAGGGCTTGATGGTACTAAAGATAACAGATGGTAATGGGAGCAGGAGAATAATATTACTGTAGCAGGTGATCATCATGAGAAGAAGAATATGAACAGTTGGATACAATTTGCCTCTTAATAAGGCTCCTTGTGAGGTCCTCTATCTTGACACAAGCTCAACACCGAAAGCCAAACTGGGAAGGGAAAAAGTCCTTACAAACCATTGACGATATGCATAATTGTCACGCCCTGGCCTTAGTATTCTTTGTTTCCTTTATTATTTTAGTTAGGTCAGGGTGTGACATGGGGAATATATGTGTTTTTGTATTGTCTAGGGTGGTTGTATGGTTTAGGGGGTTAAGTAGAGTAGATGGGTTTGTGTTTAGTGTAGGTGTCTAGCTGTGTCTATGGTTGCCTGAATGGTTCTCAATCAGAGACAGATGTCATTAATTGTCTCTGATTGGGAGCCATATTTAAGACAGCCATAGGCACTAGGTTAATGTGGGTAGTTGTCTATGTTGTACGTTTGTAGCTTGTGTGTGCACTTACGTCTTTAGCTTCACGATCGTTTGTTGTTTTGGTTTCAGTTTGTTAAAGTGTTCGTTGCGTGTTTTTCCTTTTCTCTAAAATAAAAGAATGTATTTTGCACACGCTGTGCCTTGGTCCACTCTCTCTCAGCAAGACGATCGTGACAGAATTACCCACCAAAGGACCAAGCAGCGTGTGAAACAGCAACAGGACCCACTTACACAGGATTCATGGACATGGGAGGAGATATTAGATGGAAAGGGACCTTGGGCACAACCGGGAGAATATCGCCTCCCTCGTGAAGAGCTGGAGGCAGCTAAAGCCGAGAGGAGGCGATATGAGGAGGCAGCACGGAAGCAAGGCTGGAAGCCCGTGAGTACAACCCAAAAATTTCTTGGGGGGGGGGGGCTGAAAGGGAGTGTGGCGAAGTCAGGTAGGAGACCTGCGCATACTCCCTCTACTTACCGTGGAGAGCGAGAGTACGGGCAGACACCGTGTTACGCAGTAGAGCGCATGGTGTCTCCTGTACGTGTTCATAGCCCGGTGCGGGTTATTCCACCTCCCTGCACTGGTAGGGCTAGATTGAGGATTGAGCCGGATGTCATGAAGACCGCCCAACGCATCTGGCCACCAGTGCGTCTCCTCGGGCCGGTTTACATGGCACCAGCCTTACGCATGGTGTCCCCGGTTCGCCTACATAGCCCGGTGCGGGTTATTCCACCTCCCCGCACTGGTCGGGCGACGGGGAGCATACAACGGGGAGCATACAACCAGGTAAGGTTGGGCAGGCTCAGTGCTCAAGGGAGCCAGTACGCCTGCACGGTCCGGTATTTCCGGCGCCACCTCCCTGCCCCAGCCCAGTACCACCAGTGCCTACACCACGCACCAGGCTTCCAGTACGTCTCCAGAGCCCTGTTCCTCCTCCACGCACTAGCCCTGTGGTGCGTGTCTCCAGCCCATTACCACCTATGCCTACGCCACGCACCAAGCCTCCTGTGTGTTCCCAGAGTCCTGTGCGTCCTGTTGCTGCTCCCCGCACTAGCCCTGAGATGCGTGTCTTCAGCCCGGTACCACCAGTGCCGGCACCACGCACTAGGTCTAATGTGCGTATCCAGGGTCCAGTATGCCCTGTTCCTTCTCCCCGCACTAGCCTGAAGGTGCGTGTCCTTAGCCCGGTACCTCCAGTTCCGGTACCACGCACCAGGCCTACAGTGCGCCTCAGCCGGCCAGTCTACCGTCTGCCCAGCGCCATCTGAGCTATCCGTCTGCCCAGCGCCATCTGAGCCGTCCGTCTGCCCAGCGCCGTCTGAGCCGTCCGTCTGCCCAGCGCCGTCTGAGCCGTCCGTCTGCCCAGCGCCGTCTGAGCCGTCCGTCTGCCCAGCGCCGTCTGAGCCGTCCGTCTGCCCAGCGCCGTCTGAGCCGTCCGTCTGCCCAGCGCCGTCTGAGCCGTCCGTCTGCCCAGCGCCGTCTGAGCCGTCCGTCTGCCCAGCGCCGTCTGAGCCGTCCGTCTGCCAGGAGCCGCCAGATCCGTCCGTCTGCCAGGAGCCGCCAGAGCCGTCCGTCTGCCAGGAGCCGCCAGAGCCGTCCGTCTGCCAGGAGCCGCCAGAGCCGTCCGTCTGCCAGGAGCCGCCAGAGCCGTCCGTCTGCCAGGAGCCGCCAGAGCCGTCCGTCTGCCAGGAGCCGCCAGAGCCGTCCGTCTGCCAGGAGCCGCCAGAGCCGCCAGTCAGCCAGGATCCGCCAGAGCCGCCAGTCAGCCAGAGCCGCCAGTCAGCCAGGATCCGCCAGAGCCGCCAGTCAGCCAGGAGCCGCCAGTCAGCCAGGATCCGCCAGAGCCGCCAGTCAGCCAGGATCCGCCAGAGCCGCCAGTCAGCCAGGATCCGCCAGAGCCGCCAGTCAGCCAGGATCCGCCAGAGCCGCCAGTCAGCCAGGATCCGCCAGTCAGCCAGGATCCACCAGAGCCGCCAGTCAGCCAGGATCCGCCAGAGCCGCCAGTCAGCCAGGATCCGCCAGGATCCGCCAGAGCAGCCAGGATCCGCCAGAGCCGCCAGTCAGCCAGGATCCGCCAGAGCCGCCAGTCAGCCAGGATCCGCCAGAGCCGCCAGTCAGCCAGGATCCGCCAGAGCCGCCAGTCAGCCAGGATCCGCCAGTCAGCCAGGATCCGCCAGTCAGCCAGGATCTGCCAGTCAGCCAGGATCTGCCAGAGCCGCCAGGATCTGCCAGAGCCGCCAGTCAGCCAGGATCTGCCAGAGCCGCCAGTCAGCCAGGATCTGCCAGAGCCGCCAGTCAGCCAGGATCTGCCAGAGCCGCCAGTCAGCCAGGATATGCCAGAGCCGCCAGTCAGCCAGGATCTGCCAGAGCCGCCAGTCAGCCAGGATCTGCCAGATCCGCCAGCCAGCCATGAGCAGCCAGATCCGCCAGCCAGCCATGAGCAGCCAGATCCGCCAGCCAGCCATGAGCAGCCAGATCCGCCAGCCAGCCATGAGCAGCCAGATCCGCCAGCCAGCCATGAGCAGCCAGATCCGTCAGCCAGCCATGAGCAGCCAGATCCGCCAGCCAGCCATGAGCAGCCAGATCCGTCAGCCAGCCATGAGCAGCCAGATCCGTCAGCCAGCCATGAGCAGCCAGATCCGTCAGCCAGCCATGAGCAGCCAGATCCGTCAGCCAGCCATGAGCAGCCAGATCCGTCCCTCAGTCCGGAGCTGCCGTCCCTCAGTCCGGAGCTGCCGTCCTTCAGTCCGGAGCTGCCGTCCTTCAGTCATGAGCTGCCGTCCTTCAGTCATGAGCTGCCGTCCTTCAGTCATGAGCTGCCGTCCTTCAGTCATGAGCTGCCGTCCTTCAGTCATGAGCTGCCGTCCTTCAGTCATGAGCTGCCTTCCAGTCATGAGCTGCCTTCCAGTCATGAGCTGCCTTCCAGTCATGAGCTGCCTTCCAGTCAGCTGCCTTCCAGTCATGAGCTGCCTTCCAGTCCGGAGCGACCCCTCAGTCCGGAGCGACCCCTCAGTCCGGAGCGACCCCTCAGTCCGGAGCGACCCCTCAGTCCGGAGCTACCCCTCAGTCCGGAGCTACCCATCCGTCCGGTGGCGCCCTCTGGGATGGTCTTCAGTCCGGGACTTGCTACAAGGGTCGCCGCTCCAGAGGCGCCACCAAAGCGGGTATTGACAATGGTGGAGTGGGGGCCTCGTCCCGCGCCCGAGCCGCCGCCATGATGGGGGCCCCCCCGGACCCTCCCCTTCTGTTTCAGGTTCTGCGGCCGGAGTCCGCACCTTTGGGGGGGGGGGGTACTGTCACGCCCTGGCCTTAGTATTCTTTGTTTCCTTTATTATTTTAGTTAGGTCAGGGTGTGACATGGGGAATGTATGTGTTTTTGTATTGTCTAGGGTGGTTGTATGGTTTAGGGGGTTAAGTAGAGTAGATGGGTTTGTGTTTAGTGTAGGTGTCTAGCTGTGTCTATGGTTGCCTGAATGGTTCTCAATCAGAGACAGATGTCATTAATTGTCTCTGATTGGGAGCCATATTTAAGACAGCCATAGGCACTAGGTTAATGTGGGTAATTGTCTATGTTGTACGTTTGTAGCTTGTGTGTGCACTTACGTCTTTAGCTTCACGATCGTTTGTTGTTTTGGTTTCAGTTTGTTAAAGTGTTCGTTGCATGTTTTTCCTTTTCTCTAAAATAAAAGAGAATGTATTTTGCACACGCTGCGCCTTGGTCCACTCTCTCTCAGCAAGACGATCGTGACAATAATATGAGCCTTGGAGACTCTTCCAGTAACTGGAATATGTACAGCCAATCATATAGCCTATCACTAGGGCACATGTACGTTTTTCAATACAAAGGCATGGTTGAGAAGGTTAACTCCATAGGGGGCGAAGACAATAAGCTCTCATACCCAATCTTCAATCTGCATGTAGTTGATGGTGATTACGGTTGCTTTCCGTTTGTCAGAGCATCTAAACCTGCATCTCGTTGGCGGTACTGCAGAGATCTTAATGTTTGTCGAGGGAGTTGCCTCCTCGGCAGCTGAACTAGCTTGACTGTGCACTTGAGAGAGAAACTGCTATTTGAATAAGGAATGTTAATAAAACAGAGAGAGGCTGTTAATCTCAGCGAAAGTAGCACTGGCGTCCACACACACAAAGTATGCAGAGAGAGGAGGAATGGAAATAGACTTCTCTGCTGAAAAGTTTGCCCAGACTGATCAACTTGATTACATTTCTCCGTCTCTCAATTCAAGAAGTCTGTCTCTGGATGTGTCTCTCTCTGACTGTGCTTCAGGTTGTACTGTCACGGTGGCATTTGGAGGATGAGTGCAGAATTTAACTGTACAGTACATTAGGTTATTTTCAGATCCCTCCTTCGTTGTGAGGCCTCCTGTTTTATTATGCAGTGAATATTAGAACGGTGGCACTTCAGGGAGAAATGCAGCTTGAGCAAAATGTTGTAGAGATCGATACACGTATCTCCCATCATTAAGGTTGTAAAGATTTGTCATACCATACATCCATCAGAAATCATATAATGGGAGTTCTTTAGTGTTGGTGGTGACAGACCAATACCAATCCTTATGCCATTGATTACATATTCTAATAATAACACTCGATATGCCTGCTGTCACTGACAGTCGATGAGGGCTGCATAAATCGTTCGATTGTCTACTGTTCGCACCCGCCCACCCACCTCCCCTCATGGAGATCCACAGGGGAACTCACCAGCCCTTTAAAATGCACGAGAGACTAGCCAGGAAAGCACACACACGCGGGCACAGGTGCGCATGCAGGGCAGTCTTACATACAGACTTACACCTTCTTCGAGATGTCCAATGGGACCCGCTTAAGAGGTTCGAGCTACGTAGAAGTTGTGTTCAGTTTATTACTTTGACTTGCAAGTATGACGCTGAATACGGCATCTGGTTAGGGTTGTGATAGTTTCTCTCCGCTGATACGCAGCGACTTTTGGTAGTGCTGCTATTACCGAAATTAAAAGAAGATTGTATATTTCTCATTTGATTTTTACTTTGGTTTGTTTTCACAGTCACATGACGCAACGTGCAACTGCGAGACAGGGTTTAGCCGTGAGTGTGTGTCTGTGGAACCGCGTGCGCCCATAGCTGCCATAGCGCTGTCAGACTGACATCCACGGAGACATGAACGGCTCTTTCTTCGACCAAGCCCAGGGCGCACTATTCAACAGGAGCCAAGTCCTCGCCGGTACTCTGGTGAACTGCTGCAACGGGACGGACGTGGCAACCAGTGACGGCGGCTCGCTGGCGCTGCCTTCGGACGAGCGGAAACTCTTTATCAGTCGCGTCGTACAGATCGCGGTCCTGTGCGTACTGTCGCTCACCGTCATGTTTGGCATCTTTTTCCTCGGCTGCAACCTCATGATCAAATCGGAGAGTATGATTAACTTTATGGTGAAGGACCGGAGACCTTCCAAAGACGCAGAGGCGCCGGTGATGATAGGACTCAGCTAGTCTATGGCGCCGGGATGGAGAATGGTGTGTAGCCGCGCGCCACGGACCCATAGCTTCAACACGCTGTCTTTGGGGCGGCACGATGATATGCAAAGCGTTTGATTTCCTTACAAAACATGTTTGGCAGTATAGACTGCAATTGCAGTCAAGCGCAGCCAATTCCTCACCTCAAACGTTTAAGGAGAACCAGGAATGCATCGTTGTTTACGCATAGGCTGTTGGATATTGTTTTGTTTTTGACTGTCAACTTGAAAAAAGTAATGGACTCTTGTGATAAAAATGTTTACACGTTGTTACCTCAAATTATATTTGCAAAAGTCGATATTTCCATGATTGTTTAACAACTTTACGCATGCATATTGTATATCTTTTCCATTTCAGTTCTGACAGTAGGCTATACATTTTGGACGTGGGAATTCTCTGAAAATATATTTTTCTTGGTCCCGTTTCTAAGTAGCATGTCTGGCAAACACTCAAGGTGCTGGAATCTTGCATGTTTAATAACTAACCCCATCGCTGCCTCAACGACTGTTTTCATGTCCAGTTCAGCATGCACGCGGCTTGGTCTGTAGCCTGCAGTACAAAGTGGTATTTGGACCTACTGTTTTTGCACTTTTTGAAAGCACCTGATGCTGCATGATTTTTGTACCAAGATGAAACCTGAATGAAAAGTGCAGCATGCTACGAATAAACGTGACGTTGTCGTATCTCTTCATTGATATCTATTGTACATGTTACAGGCTACGTGTTGCAGTGGATTAGATTTATTCATGTATGGCATAGGCCTATCGCACAAAGCAGCATAAATAAGCAGTATATATTCAACAAGTGAGTTACATTTAAAATGTGATCGAGGACCTTGTGCATGTTATACTGTACTGTAATAGGAATAACAATAACAGTAACAATAATAATAATGTAATGACAGTAATAATAACAACGATGATAATAATAACAATAATAATGTTACTAGTCTATTATAATTATAACAATATATTATAAGGAAATGGTTTTTAGACACAAGTCTAAACTTTTCCTTCATTTGCACACAATTACATACATAAATAACTGTGTAAAATCTAATATTGTTCAAATGCATAGATTTTAATTGGCTGTAAGACTGGTTCGTTTTAATGCACAGGTGAACGATTACTCAACACTATTAAATATAGTGCACTCATGCCTTGACTTTTATAAAAATGAATTTGTGAATTTCTTATCTGACGATAAAGTGGAGATAATCCACAGAGGGTATGTTTCACAGATGCCTTCTCTCTATAAAATCCATGCAGTCAAATAAAGTCTAGGTTGAGTAGAGACATACCTCACTGGGCAGAAACTGGTTGAATCAACGTTGTTTCAATGTAATTTGTCAATTTACTGTGACGTGGATCTACGTGCAAAATACATTGTGTTTGAAAAAGTAATCAACGTTAACTTGTTTTGAGGATGTAATTTCAACCACAGAATTATGTCATAATTGTAACCAATGTTCAACATATACAAACTTTGTATAAAATATGTTGCATTTGTACCTTTGAAACAATGTCAGATCTTCAATGTTATATACACCATCAGAAATAATACATATAGGCTGGGCAACATCTCCTACTGGTCTCCCAACCAGAGATTGGCTTTGATATTTCACTGACCACTACCATTGTGCTAACGCGTGAATGATTGATTATCGATAGATCTCTAAATAACTAAATATATTCACTGTTCCTATCGAAGTCATTCCAAAGGGTAGGTTTAAACAGAGCAAATAAAATGTAACAATACGTTATAAGTCATATCCTCAATATTATACTATTTAGGCCTATATAGCATTTGCGAAGTCATCAACATCTATTGTTTCAATTCAACCCAGAATTCAACCAGAAATAGACAATATATAAAGTATAGGTCTATGGTTTCAAGCTTTAATTGATTTCAATGTAATCTTCAAGTTAATCATTAATATGTTCGATTCTCATCTTCATCTCAACCAAACATTTAAGTTAAAGCATATAACTAAATAAAACCAAACTTTATTTAAAGTGCATTCAAAGTTTGATTAGGTTCGATTTAGTCTTATTCTTTAACTTGGATTTTTGGTTGAGATGGAGATGTGAATCCAACATATAAACGATTAATTTGTAGGCAAACTGGATATTGAATTGTGTTTGGTTGTCAACGCAACCAGATATAAACATTTGAAGGAGAGGTATTTTCAGCTTGCATAGTTATGCACAGTTCAGACGCCGAATTTATGGCGAGTTGAAGTGAATAGAAATTATGAGCGGGCTGGCACGGTGAAGAGCTTTGCTTGACGTACGGATTGGTTTCATACAAGACCATGTATGAGACCATGACTGTGCTTCCGTTGTGGGTGTGGTAGCGAAGCAGCCTTTATTTGCATACACATGTGTTAATACGCATTGCCATGTCTCCCGACAGTGGAAGAACTTCTCTGGTGGGCCACATGAAACACCAGCACCGCGCCGAAAGAGCCGCAGAGGCTGCCGAAACTATTATCAAAAGTCCGACGAGGGGGCACTCTATCCCCGCTCTTCCAACGAGACAGTGAAGTGTTTTTGTTAGGTGCGGCGATAGAGCGCTGTTTGTACTAGGGCTAAGTCTGGCTTTAATTCCACTTTGGCTTTAATTCCAGTTTGTATAAACGTTTATAATTGATATGTTGGATTCATGTCTCCATCTCAACCAAAAATCTAAGTTAAAGAATAGGACTAAATCAAATCAAACTTTATATAAAGTCCATTTAAAGTTTGATTTGATTTCGTCCTATTCTCCAACCTAGATTTTTGGTTAAGATGGAGACGTGAATTCATTATCCAACAGTTATTCATTTGTAGACAAACTGGAATTAAAGCCAGACTAAGTCCGTGGCACAAAATATACATCTCCTGCTTTTACAACTGATTGAAAGTGCAGTTCTAACACATTTAGATGACAACTTAACCAAACATCTGATATTGTTTTTCCATTGGAATTTGGTTGTGCCTTTAGATGGTTGAAATCATAGTGTAAACACATTGGGAATTCAACACACTTCTGGCTGTCTTATTGAGTAGGTGAGTAAAGGTTGAAATCTCATTGATGGATGTCTCAACCAAATATTACCCACATTTCCACTTTTCAATGATGTGGTGTGCCCAGTGGGAGAGTAGCCTATGGTTCAGACTTCAGAGTCAGACTGAGGTATGCCTGCAAGTCTGGTCAAATACTCTTAGCACTCAGCAAGGCGCTAAGTCTTCTCTCAATGCAGGCTCCAGTCCATGAGACTCTTAAGTTGCCACACACTCTCACACACACACTCTCACACACACCCTCTCACACACACCCTCTCACACACACCCTCTCACACACACCCTCTCACACACACACACACACACACACACACACACACACACACACACACACACACACACACACACACACACACACACACACACACACACACACACACACACACACCCGGGGGCATGAACCTCCAAAGTTATGAGGAATACTGGGCAGTGAACAGCTAACATTGGGAACAGCTAACATTGTGAACAGCTAATATTGGGAACAGCTAACATTGGGAACAGCTAACATTGGGAACAGCTAACATTGGGAACAGCTAATATTGTGAACAGCTAACATTGGGAACAGCTAATATTGTGAACAGCTAATATTGGGAACAGCTAACATTGGGAACAGCTAACATTGGGAACAGCTAACATTGGGAACAGCTAACATTGGGAACAGCTAACATTGGGAACAGCTAACATTGGGAACAGCTAACATTGGGAACAGCTAACATTGTAAACAGCTAACCATATACTCCCGGTCCAAGGCCTACAAGCTAAACTTCAACACTTTTATCCAGTACACTGAATAAGGGCTTGTAAACCTAATAATAAAATCATTTACACTGTCTACCTTGAGATGAGAGCCTCAGCTAAAACCCATAGGACTGGACTCACACCATATTGGGTTCACAGGATCTGACCAGTTGTCTCTAGTCAAACCCTGCAATTGACTGACCACACCAGTTGACCGCAATTAGGAACCCTTTCACCCCTCTACACCTCCTCACACCCCTGGTGCATCTATCTACTGGACCCTAAGGGCTTTGGTCCAGGCACACTGTCTGTCCTCAAGACATCCACATTAATCTCTAAACAATCCTGGGGCAGAGAGAGGGACAGAGAGAGAGAGAGAGGAGAGGAAAGACACACAGAGATAGGGAGACAGACAGACAGACAGACAGAGAGTGAGAGAGAGAGAGAGAGAGAGAGAGAGAGAGAGAGAGGGAGAAAGAGAGAGAGAGAAAGAGAGAAAGAGAGAGAGAGGGAGAGAGAAAGAGAGAGAGAGAGAGAGGGAGAAAGAGAGAGAGAGGGAGAGAGAAAGAGAGAGCGTGTGCAGCTGAATGCAGTCTCACTATGGCTGACATCTCTGGGCATTATACAGCCAAGAAACAGCTAAATGCACCTTCAGACATCTATCCTTCCCTTTCTCTTTTTCTCCCTTCCTCTTTCCATCTCTACCTGCTGTCACCCACAGCCTGTGAATTACGTCTCTTAAAGCAGACCTCACTCTGTTCATCACCAATATTTTTGACCCATCATACTTTCCACCACTTTCCCCGTCTTCCTTGAAGTTTCTTTGCATTTCAAGGAAATCATACCGAGTAGAGTCTACGTCAAAATCTATCCCCCATCTTCCTCTCTTTCTCTGCTCCTCTTTCCCTCACCCATATATCCATACCTCTGCTTTCCCCTACCCCCTCTACTCTTGTCACTCTCTCTCCCTCTCTGACTCCCTACTCAGAAGCAACAAATGTTCTCATGATTATTTTATCACTTGTCAGGAGAGCTGAGTCTCTAAGAGGCGGATGAGTACATCCACACACGCACGCACGCACGCACGCACGCACGCACGCACGCACGCACGCACGCACACAAACTAGCTCCTCGTCCACAGAGGCATCCACATCCCCTCAGATTGAAATCCATTTCATCAAACGAAATAATATACCACAGCGTTCTGAGTATGTGGACCCGTTGACATGGAGACCACAAAACCCTTGGACTTAGATTTGAAGCCCATGAAACTTGAAGCCCTTTGCTGTAGATAGGACCATTCTATGATCATTGGCTAACCACTGCTTATAAGGCACATGTTTCTTCAAGGCCACTCTGGGATCTGGAGAACAAACACACTGTTGTGTTCTGAGATACAGTCGTGATCTGCAGGTGAATGCTGATTGAGCGAGAACAACGTGCTGCTCTATATTTAGAAGAAAAGGCGGTTCACTTCTTAACTCATTACATGAGACCACAGACTGCCTGGGTGAGGGAGGTAGGGAGGGAGGGAGGAGGAAGGGGTGAGGGAGAGATGGAAGAGTGAGAGAGAGAGGGAGGAAGAGAGTCCAGCCCACTGTTGTGTCGGGGGAAAAACTAAATTACATGAGACCCCAGACTGCCTGGGTGAGGGAGGAAGGGAGGGAGGGAGGCGGAGGGGGTGAGGGGGCGAGGAAGGGATGGAGGAGAAGGAGAGAGTCCAGCACACTGTTGTGTCGGAGGAAAAACAACATCTATCATGAACCACTAGTTACAGCAGGGAAGATGACAATAACAGGAAAACACTCTTAGATGTGGAAAAAGGAAAAGGGTCAGCTACAACACTCACTGATGGATCATGGAAACAATGGGACCTAATTGGAACTGTCATATCTGAAGTCCCTTAACGAAGATTAAAGATTAAAAGGAATGACATGCTTAATTATGCAAATTCCACTTTGAAGGATTGATTGATTGTGTGACAAGGATAAATTAAAATGCAAATGATATGGTGAGGAATGGTGTGGGAGAGATAGGGATGATAGTTTCAGAACGGTTGATGGGGATGATTGAGAGGCATCAAGATCATTGGATCGCTGTGCTGTGTGCACGCACAGCAAGTACACTGTACTGTTGCAGGAGCTGTTTCTCATGCAGTCGTTCAGTGCTAGACTGACGGACGTTAACCCTTCCCCTTTGTGGAGAATGTGGCCCTTTTATTGCTCTGGTACACTGCTCGGTGCGCTCCACAGAGCTATATTAGCTTGTCAGGCAACGTCAGGGGTGACCTTTTACAACAGAAACAGCAGTGGATATAATGAAAGCTACACCAGGACTGGAAACATGACAGAAATAATGGTGAGTAAGCCACGGTTGGTATTTAACACTTAGTGGGATAATGCATTAAATGATTCGCCAGCATAGAAACTTTGTCTGGAATGAAACGTTCACATATTACACTGGTTTCTAGTGTTGCCGAATATGTTCTGTCTGGGAATGGTTTTGAGAATTTGAGAAATATCCAAAATACAAATTTGCCAGGGAGAGATGATGCCAACCTTTTATTAAAACAAGTAGCTATTCTCCTCGTATCTTGGGGGAGAGCAATCCACAATAAACACATTTTCTGTGCCGGTACCAAGCTCACTAGAATTGAAGTGGCCTTTCTCAACCCAATTTAAGTCATTTCTAATGGGACGTGCTGTAGAGAACAGAGACAGCAGAGGCAGTGCAGTGACACTAGGCAATAGCGACATGGAATAGTAAAACCCCTCTTCTATCTCTCCCCCTGCATCCCCCTTTCCGATTCTTCTCAGATAGATGGAAATGCATTCCTATTTAGCCATTTTGTGAGGCTGGTAGACATATTGTAAGGCTGGTAGCCATATTGTAAGACTGGTAGCCATATTGTAAGTGGTAGCCATATTGTAAGGCTGGTAGGCATATTGTAAGGCTGGTAGCCATATTGTAAGGCTGGTAGCCATATTATAAGGCTGGTAGCCATATTGTAAGGCTGGTAGCCATTTTGTGAGGTTGGTAGCCATATTGTAAGGCTGGTAGCCATATTGTAAGGCTGGTAGCCATATTATAAGGCTGGTAGCCATATTGTAAGGCTGGTAGCCATATTGTAAGACTGGTAGCCATTTTGTGAGGTTCGTAGCCATATTGTAAGGCTGGTAGCCATATTGTAAGGCTGGTAGCCATATTGTAAGGCTGGTAGCCATTTTGACGCCGGTCTTCTTCTTGAGAAATACCCACACGCCAAATACATATTCAGCCAATAAAACAGTCAATAAACTAACACCTGTACTCTTCCATTGTGTCATATTTTCACTAACATAAATATTCTTACTATAGTACAGTGAGAGGGGAAGGTTTGGCCTACTGAATGCAAGTCACTGGTGATTATAGTTAATTGTATGTGCAGTATAATGGCATGCTGTCAGATGTGAGCGGTGTGGATTCTTCAGCTCCAGGGTGAAGTGCATGTACCTGCACAGTCCTGAAGCTCCTTAGCTGTCAGCATGTCCTGCTGTTCTCCGCTTTCCTCCTCCTCACCATCCTCCGTTCTGCTTCTTTCTTCCTCAGCTTTCCATCTGCTGTTCTTCTCTCCATCAGCCAGCCCCGGCCCTGAATTTACATCACACAAAGGTGGATGTCACGCCCTGACCTTAGATATCTCTGTTTTTCTATATATCTTGGTTAGGTCAGGGTGTGACTAGGGTGGGTACTCTAGTTTAGGGGGTTTTGTATGTCTATGTTGGCCTGATATGGTTCCCAATCAGAGACAGCTGTTTATCGTTGTCTCTGATTGGGGATCATATTTAGGTAGCCATTTTCCTCATTTGTGTTGTGGGATCTTGTCTATGTATTGTTGCCTTAGTGCACATCAGTAGCGTCACGTTTCGTTTGGTTGTTTGTTGTTTTGTTAGGTGATTTTCAGTTTATAAAAATTATGTGTAACTCTACTCACGCTGCGCCTTGGTCTCATCATTATGACGAACGTGACAGTAGAAGACTGATATCATTTAGCAGCATGCACCAGGTGTACCAGGTAACAACCGATGAGACAGATGCTTTCGGTGGATTTGAAGAGACTTCAAACCACAAGATATGAAAGGAATTATTATGGATATTCAGCTAACTCAGCCTTCAGTTTGCCATTCGTCTCCACTATTACACCTAAACCAACGTGGAATACAGGTCCTCTAAAATACAGATTCTTATGAAATAATTGACAATATTGACGCCTGCAGTGAAGTTCAACATCATTATAAAATGGAATAATGGGCAGACTATGTCTATGACTCCCCCTCATATATTGACATTCAGACCTCTTGACTTCATTCACCAAACATATAGGATTCTGAATTGAATAGATCTAATGATACTCTAACCATATGAACGTTTGAGACTGAGCAGTATATTACTGCGGCGCTCGTTGTCTGCAGAGGCAGCCCTTTGGCAGTGTGGCCAAATCAAATTCCCATGAAGAGGAATGGGCCATCAGAGACTATATTGACCCATCTTTTATCTCTGTTTCTGTATTTAGCTGAGGAGCATGTCCAGGTCAGCACAATGCTGCAGGATCGAAATAAACAGATGCACAAACACACTAACAAGCTAAAGGGTTTATAGCGCGGGTGTCAAACATACGGTGTGCGGGCCGGAGGGGGTCCAATCTGGCCCACGGGTGATTAGAGTTACTTAAAATGACTAACGGTGCATGTACACTAGATAGCGGTAAATTTCCCCATGCCGCTTAGGCTACCCATTGAGACTTGCTTGTGGGCTTGCTGGCAGCACATGGCAGCATATAGCAGCACGCTAGATTGTGCATCAAGAATTCAGCATAGCAAGTTTGTATGAAGGTCTGGTTATTAAATGGGTAGATAGCTAAATAGTAATAAAGGCTATGGTGACAAACAAACTTGCTGCCCTGATTCCAATTGTCCACATGGCTGGGAGAACCTATTCAAGTAAGTAAATACATTTTGAAAATGTAAAGAAAATTATGTATTATTAGCTAACTAGCTACAGTGCAGGCTAACTCAAATAAGCTCCTAAATGAGCTAGCTAGTTGGCTGTGGTGTACTCCTCAATGCTATCGAAGGAATCCCGGGACATTCCAGTCTGTGCTAGCAAAACAGTCCTGTAGCTTAGCATCTGCTTCATCTGACCACTTTTTTACTGCTCTAGTCACTGGTGCTTCCTGCTTTAATTTTTGCTTGTAAGCAGGAATCAGGAGGATAGAATTATGGTCAGATTTGCCAAATGGAGGGCAAGGGAGAGCTTTGTATGCGTCTCTGTGTGTGGAGTAAAGGTGGTCCAGAGTTTTTTTCCTCTGGTTGCACATTTAACATGCTGATAGAAATTTGGTCAAACGGATTTAATCACAGGGATCTGGGCCTGTTCCCGAGAAAGCAGTATATCGTTCGCGTCGGCCTCTTCAGACTCATTAAAGGAAAAAAAGGATTCTGCCAGTCCGTGGTGAGTGATCGCAGTTTTAATGTCCAGAAGTTATTTTCGATCATAAGAGACGGTAGCGGCAACATTATGCACAAAATAAGTATAAAAATTAGTTACAAACAACAAATAATCGAACAATCGGTTGGGGGCATGTAAAACATCTGCCTTCTTCTCCGGCGTCATCTTACATCATGATTTGTTATCAGGTATATTATACTTTAATAATCCACAGTGACCTGGTGATGTAAAAGTCTAATAATTACATTGTCTTCCATATTCCTACAGATACCTGGAGATTCCTTCAAAACTATTGCCTACAGTTAACGTGTAGGTTACTGCAAGGTTGGGTGACCAGGGCCATCTGGGACTGCCTCCTGGAGGAATTCAGGTGTATGAAGGCTACTTGTGTCATGAATAACTTCATGAGGATGGACACGAGGACCAGGAGGGGGGTCTGCAACTCACCGCCGTGTGCCAGAGAAGAAGTCTGCTGTTTCAAGGATGGTGTCCAATAACGCAGCAAGAGAGGCATTCCATGTGCGGGAGATCTTCACCATCTACTTCTTTGAAGAGGCTCCTGTTCCCTGGGAACACCATAGACTACACTATGCACAACCAAAAGCTATTTTAAGAGCCATTCACATTGCAATAAGAGTATTCTTCCATTTACTTAGCTAAGTCAACTGCAGTTATTCAATTCCCAGCTTCTCTCCCTTTGATTTATACTTCTTAGAAGTAGAGGGTGCTGTTTAGGTAAGAGTGTGATGTCTGTACAAAAACAAAACAAGCTATTTTAAATCACCCATATTGAAAAAATGTAGGACAATTAGACACCCTATAACCCACACCTACACACTTATGTATCAATCTGATTTATGGATTGTGTTGTGCAGTAAGCAGGCTCAGGTGTATAACTGTAGCTCCTTCCATCTTCAAAGAATAGGCAAGAGGGCCAACCATGGAGAATAGTAAGACACTTCATTATTTCTATAACTATGCTATATTGTTTGTCCTTGTGTGTCCGTTCATGTTTTTCAGTTTAAAGTACTTTGCAGCCACTTAGTGTGGTGTAGACACCAGGTTACGCCAGACACACAGATTCCTGTTGAACACTGTCTCTTAAACTACCTTATTTTCTCAATAACAGTCTCTCTCCTTTACTTCCTCCCTCTCTCCTCTTCTCCCTAAATCCTCTAGCTTATATCAGCTGTGTCAGTGAACCCCTCCCGCATCTGAACTGGCTACATAGATGGCACAGCATGATCAGAGGTGAGAGGTCACTTGGTCAGGTCAACAGGAAGTATTAGTAAAGAGATGCTTTACATTGAAATACAGATATAAATGCACTGGTCCCAGAGTTAATGACCCATGGTCAGTTTTGCATTTCACCTCCTGATTATTATGATGACTAACAATATTAGAATAGAAAATAAAAACACAACGCTTAAACATGCTATCTCTCTCTGTCCATCTGTCTCTCGTCTGCAGGTATGTTTTGATGTGAGAGAGGATGCCAACCCCCAGTCCCATCATCGCCACCCGCTTTTAAGATAACCTTCGGGCCGAATAAAGACACTATTATGTAATTATGATGAACTGAGAGAATATTTGGGTAGCACTGTGATTCATTAATCATATGCTGCCTTCGCTGCTCCTATGTTCTTACCTCTTTCCCTTTCTGCCTTTTACACCTCTCTCGCCACCTCCTCTTTCTTCCTCTGTTTTTATAATGCACAACAGATGTGCATTGAAGTACAGATTGAACTTGTATTTATAATATTACAATTATAATGTTTATAATACATGTATTTATAACACTTGGATAATGAACTTCTTTCAATAAAGCGTTTCACATTCTCTACTGGTTGAAATTAAGTCTCTCATTTGATGAAATACTACACCTATCCTGTGTTTATCAGATCAATGCAGATGAAGGGCATTAGATATTGAGATGAACCGGGTTTAGAGTATTTACATGATGCATAGGTAGTGTAGTGTACTGTTTTTTAAATTCTATTTCTGTATATATGAATTACAAATCAGCCTTTAACTAGTTAAATCCTGTTTCTAGTCTATTAGTTACAATGTGTAACCATTGATGTCCCAGGACCAGGATTGGTAAACACTGTTGAAGTGTATAATTGTAATACATACATGCAGACACAGCATCATTCAAAGACTGGAATTTGATACTCCTGGTATTGGATATGACTGAAAAATAATCTCAAAGGCATTCATACCTGAACTGCACCTTTATTGGCCAAGGTAGAGTACATGATCAGTGAATATATTACATGTACAGGCTACAATGTAGCCTTGCTGATCTCATGCATGGTAATAACTACATGTATATACAACTTGCATCCTTGGCACAAAGTTATATTATATTCTACTCAATCCATAGGCTTCGTTAATGTCATTAAGACTGTTTTGGAGTTGATACAACTGGCTATGATAGCTGAGGTTCATAGCTAGGTTCTGAACGAATATTTATACCAAACGTTTGGGTCCATACACAGATCGGCTACATAGCTAGCTACACATCCATAGGCATAGAGGTATTTTTATCCTCCACTGCACAATAAGCAAGAACATAGCTAGCTACGTTATTTAATCTATCTGCATTGCATGGCAAATATCAGCAAGGCAAGCTTAGAAAATTATACATTCAATTTGCAGTAAATGCTTTAGCAAGCTAGATTCTTCACATCCACTGTTTCACAAGACAACAGCCTGGTTTACTGGTTGTTTCAGGAGTCCCTAAAACATTAAACAACCAGAATTACAATTGTGTACTCATGTCACAACACCCATAAAGCTAGCCAGCTAGCTGGCTAATGTTAGCTAGTCAGCTAGCTTGCTAAATCACGGTTTTAGTAAATTAACTTTATGATAAAAAAAATATGCATAATCGTTTGTCTCTACATTAACTAACCTATTCCTGTCAACTGTACATTTTTGCATGATTCATTATGATGTTATAATCACTTAGTATTTTTGTATTTTTGTCAGCCATTTTTGCTGAAGAAAGTCTCCAGCATTGTGTCGCAGTGCGTCAAATTCGTCATGGGAACCACTCGATATGATTGGTCATCACCCAGCGGTCGCCGCTGGGCGTCGCCCTCTCCGCTTCTCACCGCTTTCCTTCCATTGAAATGAATGGGAAGCGGTGTTTCACTGCCTGGCATCCTGTGCTAGTGTATCATGAGAGTAAAACTGTGTAGAAATTATAATGGATCTACATTTATACCGTTTCTTGACTGTGTCTAGCGTGCTAATAATCACCGGAATTAAAGCTAGACAGCCAGGGAATATGGATAGAGGATGATTTTTTTGCAAATTTTGAAATATTTTTTTTTTTGTGTGGCCCCCGGACCTCATTGAAGACTGAATGTGGCCCCCGGGGCAAAATGAGTTTGACACCCCTGAGTTATAGGGGGACTGGAATCTTTCTTTCAGTAAAATGAATCACAAAGGTCTTGGGGGGGTTCTTTCCATAAGTTATCCCCCCCATCCATTAGCACCTAAAGCAACTCATGAGCAGTTCTGAGATAAGTAACGACAAAAAAATGTACTAGATAACATCTCTTTAAGTGTCCCTTCCGAATGGGAGTAGGATAAGGACGGGCATGACAGCTCTGCTACATTCACTGCAGACAGAGGCAGGTATTTTTCAGTATTAATGGGACTCAATTTCTGTGCCTGCCTTTAAAAAAACATTAAACAAACAATGGGTTCTGGAGAGCTTAGAATTGCCTGAGACAATTGACATGAAGGTGTCTCTCTCTGACCCCTCTATCCCAGGAGGACTCTGGGTATTGTGCCATTGATTTCCACTGAAAATCACCTGTAATGAGCTTGCGTAACCACACCAGGGATGTTGGGTAAACAGTGGGAAGAAACGTTCCCCAACTCCCAAGCTCCCTCAAAGACTAAATGAGTTTGGAGTCTGTTACTAACTGGGTAATGCAGTATTCACGAGCGGAGTGTGTGTACAGAGACGTGTTAATTAGAAGCAGTCGGTGGTGGGGTGCACCACACACATACTGCCTGCTACCACACATAGTGTGTGTGTGTGTATGTGTATGTGTGTGTGTGCCTGTCATTCAACTATTCTCCTCGGGGTACTGACAAGAAAAAGGGAGGACAGACATGTATTCATGGCCTTATCTCCCTCCCTCCATCCTTCCCTCTCTCTCTCTCTCTTTCAAAAGGTATATGTCAGATACGGGACCTACAAAGAAAGAATAACATTTACTTAGTCTCTCTCTCTCTCTCTCTCTCTCTCTCTCTCTCTCTCTCTCTCTCTCTCTCTCTCTCTCTCTCTCTCTCTCTCTCTCTCTCTCTCTCTCTCTCTCTCTCTCTCTCTCTCTCTCTCTCTCTCTCTCTCTCTCTCTCTCTCTCTCTCTCTCTCTCTCTCTCTCTCTCTCTCTCTCTCTCTCTCTCTCTCTCTCTCTCTCTCTCTCTCTCTCTCTCTCTCTCTCTCTCTCTCTCTCTCTCTCTCTCTCTCTCTCTCTCTCTCTCTCCCTCTCTCTCTCTCTCTCTCCATCCCTATGTTCCAAAACAGGACATATCTATCCTAACTGTAAACATTCATTTTTGTTATACCAACAAACCCCACTGAGCACACATACTGTCACTGCTACCACCATTATCTATGGGCTGCAAGAGCAGGGTAGGGTTGCCATAGGAACCCGGGAAAGGTAATGGCCATGTTCTTGAGCACATGCCGCAGGGGTTGAGGGGGGCAAAGGAGGGGAGGGGACGCGGGGGGTGCAAGTGAGTCAGAATAAGGACCGGTGATGAGGGGTTGAAGTTAAAAAAGCAAAACCTTCTCTCGTCTACCCATTCATAACCGCACCCTCAACATTACTCAACACCAGCACACAAAATGAACTCACTAATAGCATAACATTTACAGTAATGTGATAACATTTGCAGCGTTGTCACTCTATTTTCCGTAATGTGTTCAGTGGAGGATTGAGTTAATGCTGAGTTAATGTTAATGATGTTATCTGTGATGAGAAGGGGAACTCATCTCAGGCATAAATTATCCCTAATGGGATGGAGCTAACCCTTACCCCACACTGTCCAGTGTGTGTGTTTGTGTGTGTGTGTGTGTCTTCATGAAATATTACCGAAGATCATTTAAGCATAATTCAGATGCAGGCAGCACACAACAGGCAGTGGATATTTATTTAGGATAGCCTACCTGTATTAATGCAGCTGGCCAGGTGTATATTCACTTAATTGAGCACTTTAACTGTATAGAATAGAATTACTTGATTTTTCCAGGTGGATCTTCAGTTTTGGCAAGTCAGATAAGACAGCAACATTCACACATGACTACAAATGCTTACTCGCTGCACATTGTAACGATGATATGTGAACGTTTCCATACAGCCGTTACATCTTAGCTAGTGGAAAGCCACGGCAGCAATCTTTCAACTCTTGACTCGGAAGAAACAAAGCCTATTGTAAACTTCTGTATCCAGTTGCAGTTGGAACACCAAAAACCAGAGAATATTCAGAAAAATATTAAAAACACTTTTTGTATCGAGTGAGAAAAGCCTGCTTGCATGTGTGTAGATCTTTGTTTTGGTTGCACCGTGCTTAGAAACGACTAGTTCCTGCAAAGATGTTGGGAAATGCAAAATGTCTGGCAGCTAAAATGGCGAGGGGAACTTAGGTGGATGGATTATCTTGGCAAAGGAGGAATGCTCATTAACAGGGATGTAAACAAATTTGTGCACAAGATTTGAGAGAAATAAACTTTTTGTGCGTGTGGAACATTTCTGGGATCTTTTATTTCAGCTCATGAAACATGGAACCAACACTTTACTTGTTGTGTTTATATTTTTGTTCAGTGTATAAATAAAGGGGCCAATGTGTGACATAAGGGTCAACATTTCTAAATGGTTTGATATACATTTAAATATGATTTTCTTGTATCTCCACATGTGTAGTTACAGGAATAAGTGTCTAGATAGGCACAATGAGACCATAACTCCTAGCAACAACAAAACATCTTCAAGTAATTTTAAAATGTCACTTTCTTTAGTAAGATTCTCTATCATTTATAGCCATGCTGGACCTCCCAGAAGAATGAAAAAGATAAACAACGGCCTTTCTATATATTTTTTAATAGTTTATAGAATAATTGAATACAATAATATAATACAATGGGTTCTATCAACAAAATAATTGATAATAATAATAACCAATAATGAAATAATTATAATAGGTAAACTCTTCAAGCAGTGTGTGTGTGTGTGTGTGTGTGTGTGTGTGTGTGTGTGTGTGTGTGTGTGTGTGTGTGTGAAATCTATACATCATATTCTTGCTTCCTCTGTCCTTGTTTCCTCCATTCCTTGCCTCTGTGCATTAGAGCCCGAGGGGAGGAACCTGCCCTCCACTCCCCCAATGTGCTTCGAGAGGGAGGTGAGGAATGGAGGAAACAAGGGGAGAATCTCAATTGCATTTCCTTCATTCCTCACATCCTCTCTCCTCGCCTCCTTCTCAAAACCCATTAGATATGAAGGTGAGAGGGGACCTTTTCTGACCTTTTCATCCAATAGTTTTTGAGAAGGAGACGAGGTGAGAGGACGCAACGAATCAAGGAAATGCAACTGAGGACAGAGGAAGCAAGTATTTGACAGCTATACCTTTTTTTGACAGTGCCAGACTGACTGAGCTACCCTAATACCAATGGCCTGTCCAGAAACAACCCATAGCCCCTACTGCCCAGAGTCTAGACACTTGTGGAGATCTGAGAGGGATTGATGGGTGGTGACATGGTGAGAGCTCCACCTTACCCTCTGATATGCTTTGTGGAATGTTGGCGGTATTGCTTAAACCTGTCCAATTCTATCAGATATCCGCTAGGGTTAAGGGGTAGGGGCTAGGGGTTGTTTCTGGACAGGACCCCACAACCCTTCAGGTGTATGGTGGACCTACAGTACGACACTTGAGGTGTTGGTTGGATGTTTCATTCCATTGCTATACACACACAGATTTGCACTGGTGTAAACTGGACACACACACGGCACCCTATCAGGCTGATCAGGCAGGTCTGGTTAGCTGGAGACCTGCTGTAAACAGTGAACTGGAGACCTGCTGTAAACAGTGAACTGGAGACCTGCTGTAAACAGTGAACTGAAGACCTGCTGCAAACAGTGAACTGAAGACCTGCTGCAAACAGTGAACTGAAGACCTGCTGCAAACAGTGAACTGAAGACCTGCTGTAAACAGTGAACTGAAGACCTGCTGTAAACAGTGAACTGAAGACCTGCTGCAAACAGTGAACTGAAGACCTGCTGTAAACAGTGAACTGAAGACCTGCTGTAAACAGTGAACTGAAGACCTGCTGCAAACAGTGAACTGAAGACCTGCTGCAAACAGTGACCTGAAGACCTGCTGTAAACAGTGAACTGAAGACCTGCTGCAAACAGTGAACTGAAGACCTGCTGCAAACAGTGAACTGAAGACCTGCTGCAAACAGTGAACTGAAGACCTGCTGCAAACAGTGAACTGAAGACCTGCTGCAAACAGTGAACTGAAGACCTGCTGTAAACAGTGAACTGAAGACCTGCTGTAAACAGTGAACTGAAGACCTGCTGCAAACAGTGAACTGAAGACCTGCTGCAAACAGTGAACTGGAGACCTGCTGTAAACAGTGAACTGAAGACCTGCTGCAAACAGTGAACTGAAGACCTGCTGCAAACAGTGAACTGAAGACCTGCTGTAAACAGTGAACTGAAGACTTGCTGTAAACAGTGAACTGAAGACCTGCTGCAAACAGTGAAAGGATATATTTACATTTCTACTATTCACTACTATTCCAGCTAGTTAGATGTGCAATTTCAGCATGTAAATCTTGGTGGGGCAAACTCCCAAAATGTTTTTTAGATGCATGCCAGCAAAGCCACTACACTACACAACACTAAACAATACATTCATTTCACTATAACCCACAATTGTTAGGGCCTGGATAAAGCGGTCCCAACAGCAGAGATTTCTTTCCAGCACCATGGAGTGAATCCTTACCACTGCTACACCTGGCTATCAGCTGATCCTTGTCTGGCAGTGAAACAGTTCATTCAGCCTCATTTACTGCCCTTTAAAAAACATAGCTGATATGGCTGACTTGCTTAAACAAATGTGGTTTCTACTGATAATTGAGATGTACAAACTATGGCATAAGGGAACCATGAGCGGATAAGAAGCGATCCATAATTTCGATTAAGACATTAATGAGTGAGCTAAGATGGTCGTAGTCAATATAACTATTTGTTCAGCACTTTTGAAATGTACAGTATTCTCCCTGTACACCAAGATAAATAAAGTGGGCACATAAGCAGACAATGAAAGCTTTCACAATATTCGATGATTACATTTCTCTAAAACAGGCTATAGTCTACACGTCCACCACCAAGTTAGAACAGTAGGCTAAGTTATGAGGGAGAAAGGGACCAAATTATTAGGGTGAGGCACAAGGGCTTCTAACAGCTTACTACACAACATACACTTAGCATTGATTTCTTAGCTACAGTATACATATCTCCCGGGCATATTACACCATTTATGCAGCAGCATACAATACATTTTTGGACTCACCTTGTTGTGCTGTGCTCACTTGAACAGGAAGGTGGTGCGGCGGTCCTTCCTGTCAACAATCTTTGTCATCAAAGTCTGGCATTCTCTGGATTTATGGTGCTTTCAAGAAGACTGGGAACTCTGAAAAAAAACAAGGTCGAATCATGAAGTCAGTGATCTTCAGGTCGGCGCACTAGAAAGAGGCCCGACTTGGAATTCAGCGTTGGATGACCGTCAAAATGTATTTTCCCAGTCGGAGCTCATTTTCTGCCTAGCTCCCAGTTGTCTTGAACGCAGCAAAAGTCATGCTGGATTGACAGCATGGCCAATGTATTCAACTTTTTCTAGTCCATGGTGTTGCATGTGAATGTTTATCCTTTTAAGCTTGGAAAAGAGACCCTTAAACCCAAACTTGGACCACACACCCTCTCCACTGAATAGCAGGCTAGTGATTGCTTTTCAACGCTTGCAGTTAGCCACTGATTCCTTCCAAACCACACATTGTTGAATTTGCGATTTCCAACATGTTGTGTAATGTTTATGTGCAATGAAGGATGAGCACTGATACGTGTTTATCTATACTATCTCTTCATATGACAAGGATTGAAAAGGATTTCCCTGTAGATTGTTGACTTGGTTCATGATGACTTCTTGTCTAGCTTACTAGCTAAGATTTTGAAAGTATGATCTTGACATGATCAGTCCAATCAAAGCTACGGTAGGTATAATGTCATTTGACGTCATTTTATCTGTGGCCAATGACCTTGAGCCTTCTTGGATGGGCACTTCTAATGTAAATCTATGGCAGCACCCGATGGGCTTGAATTTTCGACCTCTCCCCGTAGATTTTGCGGTGACGTAGTGTCCCCATGAGTGACAGAACACTGAGCCAATCACGGCAAAACTAGAGAACATTATCAAACCCTACGCTTCGTATTTTCCGCTGGCTGCCCCACCACCACAGAAAGCACTGAGCTAGGCTGAAACACATGCAACAACCAATATATATATATATTTTCTTAATTGCTCAACAGTGGGGGCTCAAAACAGCTGGGGCTCTGCTCTGTATGACATAATTTAATAAGATTACCAATGGTTAGTTAAGTAACTAGGATATATCAGTCAGTGAACCATTTACAGTAACAGCAGTTCATTAATAAGTCAATACACACTAAATCTTATGCAGAAATTGACCTTACGTTATCTTGGCACTGTGGCATAGTATGAGCAGCTATTAATCAATGAATTAATAGATTAATAGAATGAATTCAGAAGGGTGACTTCCAACTTTGAAAGAACAGGAAGTGTTGGCTGTGCACTTGACCAGGTATTCCATTTTTAACCCCACCCACATTTTATCAATGAATTATCAATTCATTTTTTGGTTTTATATGCAAAAATAAATTACATGCAATTTTTTCATGCTCCCCCATTACTCCTCAGAAAACAAAGGATCAAAATGTACATAGGCCTTAATCTTACCTCAGGAATCTTGATTTAATGTTGTCAATGAAATAGGCAAATTACCTTGACCGTTTAACAACATAGACACCAAAATGTTCTGTCAATCCTCAAGATCAATATTAATTCCTGCACTTTGGCTGTTTTTAAATTGAGTGCAGTATCACACAAGCTCTTTATCACTTGATGTCATTCAGAAATCAAATGCAAACCTGGTCTCAGGGCATTTCGTATTATTCTGTACATAAATCCAAGACAACCCATTTAGTACATTTACATTTACATTTAAGTCATTTAGCAGACGCTCTTATCCAGAGCGACTTACAAATTGGTGCATTCACCTTATGATATCCAGTGGAACAACCACTTTACAATAGTGCATCTAACTCTTTTAAGGGGGGGGGGGGTTAGAAGGATTACTTTATCCTATCCTAGGTATTCCTTAAAGAGGTGGGGTTTCAGGTGTCTCCGGAAGGTGGTGATTGACTCCGCTGACCTGGCGTCGTGAGGGAGTTTGTTCCACCATTGGGGTGCCAGAGCAGCGAACAGTTTTGACTGGGCTGAGCGGGAACTGTACTTCCTCAGAGGTAGGGAGGCGAGCAGGCCAGAGGTGGATGAACGCAGTGCCCTTGTTTGGGTGTAGGGCCTGATCAGAGCCTGAAGGTATGGAGGTGCCGTTCCCCTCACAGCTCCGTAGGCAAGCACTATGGTCTTGTAGCGGATGCGAGCTTCAACTGGAAGCCAGTGGAGAGAGCGGAGGAGCGGGGTGACGTGAGAGAACTTGGGAAGGTTGAACACCAGACGGGCTGCGGCGTTCTGGATGAGTTGTAGGGGTTTAATGGCACAGGCAGGGAGCCCAGCCAACAGCGAGTTGCAGTAATCCAGACGGGAGATGACAAGTGCCTGGATTAGGACCTGCGCCGCTTCCTGTGTGAGGCAGGGTCGTACTCTGCGAATGTTGTAGAGCATGAACCTACAGGAACGGGTCACCGCCTTGATGTTAGTTGAGAATGACAGGGTGTTGTCCAGGATCACGCCAAGGTTCTTAGCACTCTGGGAGGAGGACACAATGGAGTTGTCAACCGTGATGGCGAGATCATGGAACGGGCAGTCCTTCCCCGGGAGGAAGAGCAGCTCTGTCTTGCCGAGGTTCAGCTTGAGGTGGTGATCCGTCATCCACACTGATATGTCTGCCAGACATGCAGAGATGCGATTCGCCACCTGGTTATCAGAAGGGGGAAAGGAGAAGATTAATTGTGTGTCGTCTGCATAGCAATGATAGGAGAGACCATGTGAGGATATGACAGAGCCAAGTGACTTGGTGTATAGCGAGAATAGGAGAGGGCCTAGAACAGAGCCCTGGGGGACACCAGTGGTGAGAGCACGTGGTGCGGAGACAGATTCTCGCCACGCCACCTGGTAGGAGCGACCTGTCAGGTAGGACGCAATCCAAGCGTGGGCCGCGCCGGAGATGCCCAACTCGGAGAGGGTGGAGAGGAGGATCTGATGGTTCACAGTATCAAAGGAAGCCGATAGGTCTAGAAGGATGAGAGCAGAGGAGAGAGAGTTAGCTTTAGCAGTGCGGAGCGCCTCCGTGACACAGAGAAGAGCAGTCTCAGTTGAATGACTAGTCTTGAAACCTGACTGATTTGGATCAAGAAGGTCATTCTGAGAGAGATAGCAGGAGAGCTGGCCAAGGACGGCACGTTCAAGAGTTTTGGAGAGAAAAGAAAGAAGGGATACTGGTCTGTAGTTGTTGACATCGGAGGGATCGAGTGTAGGTTTTTTCAGAAGGGGTGCAACTCTCGCTCTCTTGAAGACGGAAGGGACGTAGCCAGCGGTCAAGGATGAGTTGATGAGCGAGGTGAGGTAAGGGAGAAGGTCTCCGGAAATGGTCTGGAGAAGAGAGGAGGGGATAGGGTCAAGCGGGCAGGTTGTTGGGCGGCCGGCCGTCACAAGACGCGAGATTTCATCTGGAGAAAGAGGTCAAAGCACAGGGTAGGGCAGTGTGAGCAGAACCAGCGGTGTCGTTTGACTTAGCAAACGAGGATCGGATGTCGCCGACCTTCTTTTCAAAATGGTTGACGAAGTCATCCGCAGAGAGGGAGGAGGGGGGGGAGGGGGAGGAGGATTCAGGAGGGAGGAGAAGGTGGCAAAGAGCTTCCTAGGGTTAGAGGCAGATGCTTGGAATTTAGAGTGGTAGAAAGTGGCTTTAGCAGCAGAGACAGAAGAGGAGAATGTAGAGAGGAGGGAGTGAAAGGATGCCAGGTCCGCAGGGAGGCGAGTTTTCCTCCATTTCCGCTCGGCTGCCCGGAGCCCGGTTCTGTGAGCTCGCAATGAGTCGTCGAGCCACGGAGCAGGAGGGGAGGACCAAGCCGGCCTGGAGGATAGGGGACATAGAGAGTCAAATGATGCAGAAAGGGAGGAGAGGAGGGTTGAGGAGGCAGAATCAGGAGATAGGTTGGAGAAGGTTTGAGCAGAGGGAAGAGATGATAGGATGGAAGAGGAGAGAGTAGCGGGGGAGAGAGAGCGAAGGTTGGGACGGCGCGATACCATCCGAGTGGGGGCAGTGTGGGAAGTGTTGGATGAGAGCGAGAGGGAGAAGGATACAAGGTAGTGGTCGGAGACTTGGAGGGGAGTTGCAATGAGATTAGTGGAAGAACAGCATCTAGTAAAGATGAGGTCAAGCGTATTGCCTGCCTTGTGAGTAGGGGGGGAAGGTGAGAGGGTGAGGTCAAAAGAGGAGAGGAGTGGAAAGAAGGAGGCAGAGAGGAATGAGTCAAAGGTAGACGTGGGGAGGTTAAAGTCACCCAGAACTGTGAGAGGTGAGCCATCCTCAGGAAAGGAACTTATCAAGGCGTCAAGCTCATTGATGAACTCTCCAAGGGAACCTGGAGGGCGATAAATGATAAGGATGTTAAGCTTGAAAGGGCTGGTAACTGTGACAGCATAGAATTCAAAGGAGGCGATAGACAGATGGGTCAGGGGAGAAAGAGAGAATGTCCACTTGGGAGAGATGAGGATCCCAGTGCCACCACCCCGCTGACCAGAAGCTCTCGGGGTGTGCGAGAACACGTGGGCAGACGAGGAGAGAGCAGTAGGAGTAGAAGTGTTATCTGTGGTAATCCATGTTTCCGTCAGTGCCAAGAAGTCGAGGGACTGGAGGGAAGCATAGGCTGAGATGAACTCTGCCTTGTTGGCCGCAGATCGGCAGTTCCAGAGGCTGCCGGAGACCTGGAACTCCACGTGGGTCGTGCGCGCTGGGACCACCAGGTTAGAGTGGCAGCGGCCACGCGGTGTGAAGCGTTTGTATGGTCTGTGCAGAGAGGAGAGAAGAGGGATAGACAGACACATAGTTGACATGCTACAGAAGAGGCTACGCTAATGCAAAGGAGATTGGAATGACAAGTGGACTACACGTCTCGAATGTTCAGAAAGTTAAGCTTACGTTGCAAAAAATCTTATTGACTAAAATGATAGTTGGCTAGCTGGCTAGCTAGCAGTGTTGCTAGCAGTGTTGACTAGGTAGGAGAACGGCGGCGCTAGCTAACGGCGGCGCTAGCTAACCTCGATAATTACTCGATAATTACTCTAAACTACACAATTATCTTAGATACAAAGACAGCAAAGACAACTATGTAGCTAGCTAACACTACACTAATCAAGTCGTTCCGTTGTAATGTAATAGTTCCTACAGTGCTGCTATTCGGTAGAAGTTAGCAAAAAATCTTATTGACTAAAATGATAGTTGGTAGCTGGCTAGCTAGCAGTGTTGCTAGCAGTGTTGACTAGGTAGGAGAACGGCGGCGCTAGCTAACGGCGGCGCTAGCTAACCTCGATAATTACTCGATAATTACTCTAAACTACACAATTATCTTAGATACAAAGACAGCAAAGACAACTATGTAGCTAGCTAACACTACACTAATCAAGTCGTTCCGTTGTAATGTAATAGTTCCTACAGTGCTGCTATTCGGTAGAAGTTAGCAAAAAATCTTATTGACTAAAATGATAGTTGGTAGCTGGCTAGCTAGCAGTGTTGCTAGCAGTGTTGACTAGGTAGGAGAACGGCGGCGCTAGCTAACGGCGGCGCTAGCTAACCTCAATAATTACTCGATAATTACTCTAAACTACACAATTATCTTAGATACAAAGACAGCAAAGACAACTATGTAGCTAGCTAACACTACACTAATCAAGTCGTTCCGTTGTAATGTAATAGTTCCTACAGTGCTGCTATTCGGTAGAAGTTAGCTAGCTGGCTAGCTAGCAGCTAGCAGTGTTGACTACGTTAGAAGGACGAAAATAGCTGGCTAGCTAACCTCGATAATTACTCTAAACTACACAATTATCTTTGATACAAAGACGGCTATGTAGCTAGCTAAGAAAAAATTGCTAAGATCAAACAAATCAAACCGTTGTACTGTAATGAAATGAAATGTAATACTACCTGTGGAGCGAAGCGAAATGCGACTACTCGCTCCAACACACTTGTCTGTATTACGTTTAGTATATGTTACGAATTAAAATTCGTATTATATGTTATGAATTTGCAAAAAGTACAATATGTTATACATTTGTCCATGATGAGATTTGAACTCGCTACCTTTGGGTTGCGAGACATTTGTGTTATACGCCTACCCATCCACCGCAACGTAACCATACCAAACGTAACGTAACATACACTACATGACCAAAAGTATGTGGACACCTAATCGTCAAACTTCTCGTTCCAAAATAATGGGTATTAATATAGAGTTGGTCCCCCATTTTTCTGCTATAACAGCCTACCCTCTTCTGGGAAGGTTTTCCACTAGATGTTGGAACATTGCTACAGGGACTTGCTTCCATTCAGCCACAAGACCATTAGTGAGGTCAGGCATTGTTGGGCGATTAGGCCTGGCTCGCAGTCGGCGTTCCAATTCATCCCAAAGGCGTTTGATGGGGTTGAGGTCAGGGCCCTGTGCAGACCAGTCAAATTATTTCACACCGATCTCGACAAACCTCTATGGACCTTGTTTTGTAAACGGGAGCATTGTCATGCTGAAACAAGAAAGGGCCTCCCCCAAACTGTTGCCACAAAGTTGGAAGCACAGAATCGTCTAGAATGTCATTGTATGCTGTAGCGTTAATATTTCCCTTCACTGGAACTAAGGGGCCTAGCCTGAACCTTGAAAAACAGCCCCAGACAATTAATCCTCCTTCACCAAACTTTACAGTTGGCACTATGCGTTGGGGCAGGTAACGTTCTCCTGGCATCTGCCACATCCAGATTCGTCCGTCGGACTGCCAGATGGTGAAGCGTGATTCATCACTCCACAGAACGTGTTCCACTGCTCTGGAGTCCAATGGTGGCGAGCTTTATACTGCTACAGCCAACGTTTGGCATTGCGCATGGTGATATTAGGCTTGTGTGTGGCTGCTCGGCCATGGAAACCCATTTCATGAAGCTCCCGATGAACAGTTCTTGTGCTGACGTTGCTTCCAGAGGCAGTTTGGAACTCAGGAGTGAGTGTTGCAACCTAGACGTTTCCACTTCATAATAACAGCACTTATAGTTAACAGCACTTACAGCAATTACAGTTACAAATACATGGCTGTGTGCTCGATTTTATACACCTGTCAGCGAAGGGTGTGGCTGAAATAGCTGAATCCACTAATTTCAAGGCGTGTCCACGTACTTTTGGCCATGTAGTGTATCATACTAATTTGATTTACATTTACATTTACTAGATTACGTCTAGTCTATGAGACCAGGCTGCAAAAGCACATTAAAAAACTATTATGCATAATTATTAAAGAACCTCATTAATGACAGTATCTATTTTTGTTTTATTAATCATATTAAAGCAGCTATTTCTGTTTGAAGCATTGGATTTTGCAATCACATACATTCTTTTGAATATGTGTGCCCATAAAAACAGTTTCGCACCATAAGATAGGGAGATAGGGAGATAGGGAGATAGGGAGATACGAAATGTTAAAAGGTTACAGTACACTTCTGAGACATCAATACAAAGAAGAATCTGACAGCAATATCCAGGAATTTCACGGAATCAAGGTCAATGTATTTTTTTTTCATGTCACGATTTTTGCCAAATCTGTAAAGACTCCAAGCATGAGAAAGGGTTTTCATTCAACTCGTTAATTATGTTGAAGCTAATTATTATTAATGACATTGTAACAGCTCCAAACACTTGTCCACTACAAGAAATGCTAATTGGTACTCCAGTTTATAGAAAGACCCATCAGCAGTTTTTCTCTATTAGAGTCGTTGACAGTCACTCAATTAGCCCATGTCAGCTAACATTTTATAGGTTGCTAGGTACATTTCTAGCGATGTAAACCTTGTAGTAATCATGGCCGAATCGCAAGGCACATGCCCAGCAGTCAATTTAGGAAGTAAACTAAAATCACAATTCAATCATCTAAAAATATTTAAAAAATTCAACAACTTCTCAATAAACTGAAAAGTAGAAGCTATTTATTTCAAAAGTGTTTCAAAAAGTGTTTCAAATCACTTCCTGAATTGACTGCCTTCAATTTGAATTGAGCCCAACCCTGGTGTCCTGGGACCCTAACCTCCAGGGGGCCCCGTCTCTCTCACTCAGAATTTCAGGAAATTAGCTTTAAAATGGCAACATTTTCTCTCCGTACCACATGACAAAATGTGTAGAACTACAAGAATTTCTTTATTCCTCATGGCACATTTTGGGGGAATTGGAGGACATTCACTTTAAAGCTGCGATTATTCCTCTCCTCTGCCAAGAGTGGGGCCACTAAAATGGTTTGTCCACGAGGTGGTGGGGCCCCACAACCACATCTCGCATAGGGCCCCAAAAATGCTAGAAATGGCCCTGGTGACTGGGCTTTTTAAAAATAGAGGCGATCATTCCGAGATGGCGCACACATTGATTAATTACACCGTTTGAAATGCTGCGGTGGGGGCGGATGGGATCCGCGTGGGAGACAGTGACAGCATATAGGAGAAGGGAAGGAGTGGAGAGAGAGACGCTGAGGAGGAGAACGGAGATAGCGGGAGTCGGAGTGGAAAACTCGTCAAATGGAAGCCGTAATTAGTGGTCTGTGAAGTGAAAGCGAGCTGGCCCAGGCCTATCCCAGGTGTCCATAACTTAGCCCACTCAATTTAGAGTGAGAGACCTAGGTGGCGGCGGCCCACCTGTTCCCAGACTTTTCCGTCAACGTTGATGCATGTGACCATATGGACTTGCCAGGCTCATTGTCTAGGGGCGGGAAATCCCAATTATAGGCTACTTTTAGGAATTCACTCACTTAACTGCATGGAAGAAGGCTACCTTTGTGCCACAGCTGTCAAAATCAATTCAAGTGTGACCATCTCATTTGCTCTTTTAGAAACTTTTAGAAAGTCAGTTACATCATATAGGCCTAAATGGTAAGAAAATACATGTGATAGAGAGAGTGACTAATTAGTCCTAGTTTAAATATCCCATAGCAGCATAATCATTACAGTGAGTGACGCACCAGCTTATATGTGCTCAACAACCTGCGCTTATTTCTCGCAATTGTTGTTTGCGCTTTGACGCCTTGTCAACCCAACTAGTGCGTGTATACTCCAAGCCTGGGTTGCATCAAAACAAGGTTTATCTTCAGTTACTGTTTACAGCTCTATTTCTACCAACATATGAAACTCAATGGCATGGACAGATGATACTTACCCACAGTTTCAGCAGTGGAACCAGGACGCACAGAATGTGCAGATAATAATACGTTTGGCCAACAGGGATTTTTTTGGTAGCAAAAAATACAGTTGACCTGTTTTCTTGGCATATCATAGAAACTGTAATTCTATGTGATATTTAACACCCACACTCATTTACAGAGAAAGTTGGCTCTCTGCATGCCATTGACATCATGCGCAGCATCATCAAGGGAGGCATCTTTAGCCTACAACAGCTGTGATTTGAGTATTGTCTTAATAGCTTGATGAGTCATATCTTCTTGATGCATATCTCAGGCTCACTACCTTATAGTTTTAATTGGATGTTTTATCGCGCATTGCTACTGTTAACTATGTTGAGTGAGTGGGCTGATATTGCCTGCCTCTCAACAGCAGTTCATCCATGGCAGTATTAGATATGGGAGATAGATATTCTCCCTGGCTGCATGCCTCCAGGAAGAGATCCTCATTACAGTCTCATGTCTCCTTCCCAGGCTTCCCAGCAGCCCACCACCATCCTACAGCAGCTCTCTGCTGCCATGTCATCTCCCACTCCTTCCACCCGGCCAGCACACGTCAAGCAGGGTGCGTATGGCAGGCAGGCTGTCAAGATCCCTTTTCAGACAGAGCCCGCCTCACTCGTTCTCTGTGTGGATTGAGTTCTGTGTTTGTGAATGTCACTGCAGGTGCCAGTTGGACCTAAGGGCCAGAGCTCAACCATCTATAATTACAGTCATGTTCTTTATAGCACTCCTTCTCCACCTCTAGCCTCACCATTGTCTGTCTGTTGGTCGCTCAGGCCAGGGCAGTGATTGTTTGCTCTGACACCTTTCTGCTCCTCTTACTTTCAACTCACTTATATTGAGGTTCATTTCAGTATTGGCATTATTTCTGATATTATTCAATGAGTAGTTCGGATTCCTCTAGTTTTGACAGAGTTGTATAATATAGTGTCGTTTTGCTAAATGTTGCATCAGGCTGTCGCCAGAGTACCATGACAAGCAGCCAGCGTGCAAAATCTGTATTTTCCTATTGCTGGAAGGATGTCAGACAGAAATTGAGGAATGGAGGGGATAAAACGGTAGATGGTAGATCTGATTTATAACTCGTGATTGGACACCATGCGGGTTGAAACGGGTTGATTGTCACTTAAAGGATAAAGGACAGCACAACAGGCATAAAGAAGAAGTTAGCTTCCATGCAGTTGTGTGTGTGTGTGTGTGTGTGTGTGTGTGTGTGTGTGTGTGTGTGTGTGTGTGTGTGTGTGTGTGTGTGTGTGTGTGTGTGTGTGTGTGTGTGTGTGTGTGTGTGTGTGTGTGTGTGTGTGTGTGTGTGTGTGTGTGTAACGTTGCTCTCTGCTATTCTTCAGACCTGGTGGAGCTGATGATGATCCAGAATGCACAGATGCACCAGGTCATCATGAACAACATGACCATGTCAGCCCTCAGCTCATTTGGCTATTCCCAGCCCCAGCTCCACCCTTCGTCTACCTCTGAGGTACAGTCATTTGGCTATTCCCAGCCCCAACTCCACCCTCCGTCTACCTCTGAAGTTCAGTCATTTGGCTATCCCCAGCCCCAGCTCCACCCCTGAAGTACATTTACTGTTAGTCACATGTGCCAACTTATCATCCAGCCTGTCCGTGTGCAGCACACTCATCTTACATTATTCATCTGAAAACATGTGTTTCAGTAGGTAGAGACATACTTATTCTGACATGACAATCTGGAAAAGTAAACAGACCGAGGTCAGAGTGACTCCTCACATTAGCTAATGCACCTAAAAGTTATTTTTGGAGTCTGTTTTGGGTCACACTGTTCCTAGTCAGTTAAGTGGTTGTGTTGAGGCTCCATAAGCAGTAGGTCGTCCAACCCATTGCAGTGGAGAGTGAGGATGAGCCCCAAATGGCACCCTAATCACTATATAGTGCACTACTAGGGAATATGGTGCCATTTGACAAATGCTGTGTCTGAATGGGCTGTTTTTATCCTCCCCTCCAGGCCAGCTGTCCCCAAGGGATTTTACAGCTCCCGAGTGGTGCAGCGCTCTAAGGCGCAGCATCTCAGTGCTAGAGGCGTCAGACCCTGGTTTGATCCCGGGCTGTATCACAACCGGCCGTAATCGGAAGTCCCATAGGGCGGGCTCACAATTGGCTCAGCGTCGTCCAGGTTAGGGGAGGGTTTGGCTGGGGTAGGCCGTGATTGTAAATAAGAATTTGTTCTTAACTGACTTGCCTAGTTAAATAAGGGTTACATACTGCAGGAGGAGGAGGAGGAGGATCCAGAGGTGTACCATTACCAGCCTACCCCGGCCTACCTGCCCTACCCAACCTGGTTGCCTCCACCCCAGCCTCACCCTAGCCTGGTCTACCACAACACTGCTGAACCCCTGGAGCTAGCACTCTCCCCACACAGAGACACACAGAGACACCATCAGGTGAATCACAACACAACCCCATTCATAACCCCTACTGTACCCACACTTACATAGACTGATGTTGTGAAACAATGTGGGCCAGAGATAACAATGATATGTGATATCTTCTTCAATTACTACTACTACTACTAATTCTATGGATCTAACATCCCATTGGCACCCTCTACAGCATCCATTCATCGTTAGCCTTATTATTATAGATTTTAGATAGAATCATTCGAAACTCATAGTAAACAGAAATACATTTCAGAGGCACTGCAGTTTTGTTCTTTATAATAGATATTCATAATATCATGTTTGTGTATCTTGCAGAAATCGTAGAATGCTCACTGCATTTCTGTTTTTTGTGTTGACACATTTTAATGTGGGCCTTCCTTTTTAGATTGTTGTTCCTTTACATGTTATTTCAAGTAAAGAAAAGGCCAAGCTCATCATTGTTCAGCATTGTTCAATGTTTTTAAGCTCACTTCCAGACTTGTACTGTAGCTCAGTTGGTATGGCACTTTTAACACTAGGGTTGTGGGTTTGAATCCTGACACCACCCATACATAAAATGTATGACCGTAAGTCAGTTTGGATATATGTCTGCTAAATGGCATATATTATCCAATATTATAGCAGTTTTGGGCCTTATTCCTACATGCATTACATAAAACACCCAGCAGGGAGCAGCATCATCTTTGTCATGACAAAGTCAGAGGGTGCTTTTCTATGAGCGTGTGAGTTAGTTCACAGCAGGTTGGCATTTATTGTCATGAATCTTGACCTGGAGGCAGCTCTGCAGAGAGGTCACTAGCTAACACAGCCACAAAGTCATAAAATCAGATGTTAAACCTAACCCTAACCTTAACCTTAACATTAACCACACTGCTGACCCTAATGCCTAACCCTAACCTTAAATTAAGACCAAAAAGCTAATTTTTGTATTCATACTGTACATGTTTATGATATAGCCAATTTTTACTTTGCAACTGGCTCATCTAGCGGAAATCGCTCAGGTTTGCCTCCACGGCAAGATTCGTGACAATAAATGTCAAGCCGCTCGTTTATATCCATGTCCACCAGCATGTCTATCAGGATGTCACTTGTTATTTCAGTGAGTATCTGACAAGTTCATATATACACTACATGACCAAAAGTATGTGGACACCTGCTCGTCAAACATCTCATTCCAAAATCATGGGCATTACCATGGAGTTGGTCCCCCCTTTGCTGCTACAACAGCCTCCACTCTTCTGGGAAGGCTTTCCACTGGATGTTGGAACATTGCTGCAGGGACTTGCTTCCATTCAGCCACAAGAGCAATAGTGAGGTCGGGCACTGATGTTGGGCGATTAGGCCTGGCTAGCAGTCAGCATTCCAATTCATCCCAAAGGTGTTCAGTTGGGTTGAGGTCAGGGCTCTGTGCATGCCAGTCAAATTCTTCCACACCGATCTCGACAAATCATTTCTGTACGGACCTCGCTTTGTGCACGGGGGCATTGTCATGCTGAAACAGGAATGGCGGCGAGCTTTACACCACTCCTACAAACGCTTGGCATTGCGTATGGTGATCTTAGGCTTGTGTGCGGCTGCTCGGCCATGGAAACCCATTTCATGAAGCTCTCAACGAACAGTTATTGTGCTGACTTTGCTTCCAGAGGCAGTTTGGAACTCAGTAGTGAGTGTTGTAACTGAGGATATACAATTTCTACGCTCTAAACGCTTCAGTACCATGACCATGTCAGCCCTCAGCTCATTTGGCTATTCCCAGTCCCAGCTCCACCCTCCACCCTCAGTGGTCCCGGTCTGTGAGCTTGTGTGGCCTACCACTTTGCGGCTGAGCCGTTGTTGCTCCTATATATTTCCACTTCACAATACCAGCACTTACAATTGACCGTAGCTCAATTGCTCTAGCAGGGCCGAAATTTGCATACTGACTTGTTGGAAAAGGTGCATTCTACTGCCAATGATTGTATATGGAGATCGTAACGGGTGTGGCTGAAATAGCAGAATCCACTAATTTGAAGGGGTGTCCACATACTTCTGTATATTTAGTGTATGTCAAAAATCTGTATATTTTTCTGCATATCTAAGCATACTCCTTGAGCTGTCTGTATCCTCCAGACTAGTTGTTATTCTTTTTAAAGAAACTAAATATGGTTCTCTGCATCTATACTAAAATCTGGGTAAAAGATGGAAAGGAATGTGACTTATTCAGTACATTTCGTTATTGCTTGCTTTTCTAAAGTTTACCAACCGGCATGCCAGCTGAGACAGTTAGACAGGCTAGCTACTCTAACTTGATTGATAGCCTGAATTGCCCTTTTGGTAGTTAGGTTCCTAATCTCCCAACCTCATAACTATCTGGGCTAGCTAAAGCGAACTTCATAAAATTGCTAGGGGGCACAGAGAAACAACAGCAAAATGAACAACAAATTATACATTTTTTATTAAACAGGACAAATCTGAGGGGGCCCCTGTGCTTCCCCCAAAAATGTAACAAGAAAAAATTTGCAAGAGACTGAGTTTTGGGGCAGCAGATAGCCTAGTGGTTAGAGTGTTGGGCCAGTAACTGAAATGTTGCTCGATTGAATCCCCGAGCTGACAAGGTAAAAATCTATCGTTTTTCCCCTGAACAAGGCAGTTAACCCACTAGGCCGTCATTGTAAATAAGAATTTGTTCTTAACCGACCTGCCTAGTTAAATAAAAAATATTTCTCACTGGAGAGAGCAAACAAAACAGAGCCCCTTTATCTCAGTATGTGTAGCTCATCTATCTGATGCGGTTTGTTCAAAAAGAGTATGACATGGTTGTTGCCCATAGCAAGGGAAGCTAGAGAGCATTTAGCCTCCCTTGATATTTAAAAAATAATAATAACAGCCAATCAGTGTTTGCGCTAAACTGAGTGAGCTCAGCTGTCCTGACGCAACAGAGTTGATAACATTAGCAAACATTTGTAAACCGTTGTAGGAGGAATCATGGACCAGGAATTTTGGAACAGGGAGACATAAAGGTGAGTTTCTGAGGAGGAATGAAGAGGTTGAAGAGAACGAGGAAAGCAGATGTTGAATCTGAATCTGAGGAAGATGGCGCTAAACATGGACATGGGGTTTCAAAGAAGATTGGTGTCAAGTGCAAACCGAGTGAGCCGTGAGCCAAACCGAGATCTGGAGGTAAAATGGAAGTGAATGAGGGCGAGTTAAGTGAGGTGGAAGGTGTGGTGAAGAGCTCGGAACCCGAGCCTGGCATCAATGGATAAAGAAGAATCTGGTCCAGTAGGAGTGACATTTTTGGAGAAAGTGGATCCATGCCTTTTGGCGGTTCCATTTGTGGTTTCAGGGTGGTTGAGAAAGGAGTTGGGTGCAGTTGAATCAGTGAAGGTAATCTGTAGTGGACTTGAGATATTTGTTTGTGTTTCTTCTGACCAGAGGGAGCAGGCGCTCAGTGTCATGCGACTTGGGTAAAGATCAGTGCCGGGGATCGAAAGTGTCCGGTGCGATAAAGGCAGGTGGAAGTGGCCAGAATCAGAGTAGTGCAGAAGGTGTCGTATGCTGTGGCAGTGAAGAAAGTAGAGGAGGATGGGTCAAGGGTGAGGGAAGTAAATCACAGAAAATAGATGTTGTGGTGGCAGCTGCAGAGAAGTATTTGGGTATACGAGATCTGACGTCAGAAGAGTTACAGGGGGTGTTGAGTGGTGGTGTCCCGTCCTCCCAGGCTGTTGGCATGGTTCAGGAGCAGATCAGGTCAAAGTAGTGGAATGGGGCAGTGGGTTTTTAATGAGTGTAGGTGGCAGCTGCAGGGAGGTACCTGGGTGTATGAGATTTTACTGCAGAAGAGTTATAAGATGTTCTGAGGCTTTTAATTTGTATGAAATAGTGGTATATGTGTAGTGTTGGTTGGTGGTGCAATTTTATATTTTTTCCCCCTTTTTATTTTTGTATCACAAATTGAACGTGATTGAACACATAGTAAGTGGCGGCATGCACAAACAAAATGTGAAAATACCATGAGACCAAAGAAGAAGAAAAAGATGGTCCTGGCTCACTCCCCAAAAAGTGTCAAGGGAAGCAAGTTTGGATTTGGCTTCACACCAATCACATCACATCAGAAACAGAAAAAAAACTTGATTTGTTGCTTCTCGCTATGTCAATGTCCTCCGGTGGTTAGCTAGCTAGCTAAAATCGGCCTTTCCTAAGTCAGCCATGGATGGAGATAGGAATTTGGACTTGTGGTTTTACTTAATTCTCTGTACTGGCCAATGATTATAATGGCAATTCTGATCCAACCATAAATTCATACATTGTGCCCCTGGCCTGAGAGGATGGAAGTTCAACATGTAGCTAGATGTAGTACGCTAATGTTAACTAGCTGGCCTGGTGCATCGTTGTCTATGAAAGGAAGTTAGACTAGCAAGCAAGCATTTTAGACAGGTAGCCTATGACAATAAAAACTAAAGGTGTATACTGTATGACAGTCAGAATATAGGGCAACATGAAAGAGGAGGATGGCATTGGCGTTTCCCTTCAAGTAGGGTCAGTCAAAATGTGTTTTTCTACTTGCATGCACACACAGAAATCAGTGCCATGGACAGCCACATCATATTTAGCTTACCTTGATTGAACTAAATCGTTTTTTTGGTATATTTTAGTTGTCACTGTATTATACTAAGCATAGGGGATTAGAAGATGAAGTTGAAATGGTGCTGCAATATTGGAGGCAGCTCCTGTTTTCTTTTCGACTTGTGGTATCTCCGTTGTTCTAAATCAATAGCTGTTTAGTAGTCCGAAAATGTTGGAAAAACCGGGAGGACTAGAAAACAGCAACTATGGAAACTCAAAAATTGGGAAAAAGAACACTGATAGGACATGACTGGACAAGACGAAGTGGCAAAAGACAAACAGAAAACGCAGGTATACAGTAAATACACAGGAGATATTAGGGACAAATGGGATACACCTGGTGAGGGGGGTGGAGACAAGCACAAGACGGGTGAAATAGATCAGGGTGTGACATAAGTGCTTTTAAGAGCCTATTGATTGGTCACAAGAGAATAGAACACATGTTTTGACAGGCGTTCACAGTGACTCTTCATTCTACCGTACTTCACCACAGTATGACCTCTCATGACCCCCCGAGGGTTTAAATGTACTGTGATGAGTACACAGGGGGGTTAGAAGGCAGGAGATCAAAAGCAAACTGACTCCATGAACCCTGAAGGTGATGAAGAATACAACGAAATCTGGGGTCGGTCTTGAAATGGGAGACAATAAAGCATATACCGGTAATTCACTCACTCAATGAATGGATGGATTAATTCAATCAAGTTAAAGTTACACACAAGTAATATCTGTGCTAGAATGCATGTACAGTTAGTCGATGGAGTAGGAGATATGGGATGAGGGTTATCTGATGGACTGAGACTTGGGGGAGTCCGTGTTGTGTTGAGATTTTCCACATGAACTTCACTCTCCGTGTCAACTGACATTCCTTGGCTACTGGAGGGGAGTTTCGTGACTTGGCAGCGTCTATGGTGGATTCTGTCTCGGCCTGTTTGGGGTGTGGCTGTGGCAGATAGGGTTTAGGGGGGTGGTAGAGGGGGGGAATATTCTAGATATGGGGGAAAGGAAGCAGACCAGATGAACCAAAGCTCTGATTAAAAAGTGAGGGATTAAGAGCTCAGAGGAGAAGAACAGGCAGATACGGCTGTCTCTCTGGCTCTGTCTCTCTAGTGATAGCAATGTTTACCCTGCTAATAATACCTAGACCCCTACACAGAGCCATACTAGACCCCATAACAGAGAGACAAGGGGTGGGCAGAGAAAAGGATAGAGAGAGGGAGAGATGGAGAGAAAGACCAAAAGAAAGGGAAGTGGGAGAAAATGAACAATCCCAGTTGGAGAAACTGTGAGTTGGAAGGAAAGAGTAAACATGAAAGGACAAGGGAGAGAAAGTAGTAGAGAGGTCACAGTATGTGGGTCGAGACTGGAACAGTGTGTCCTAGGCAGAGAGCCGGTGGAGATGTTAGCCTACTGGGGAAAAAGCAATAAAGAGAGATGACAGGGACAAATAAAAAACAGAAATACCTTATTTACATAAGTATTCAGACCCTTTGCTATGAGACTCGAAATTGAGCTCAGGTGCATCCTGTTTCCATTGAGCATCCTTGAGATGTTTCTACAACTTGACTACAGTCCACCTGTAGTAAATTCCATTGATTGGACATAATTTGGAAAAGCACACACCTGTCTATATAAGGTCCCACAGTTGACAGTGCATGTCAGAGTAAAAACCAAGCCATGAGGTTGAAGGAATTGGCCGTAAAGCTCCGAGACAGGATTATGTTGAGGCACAGATCTGGGGAATGGTACCCAAAACGTTTCTGCAGCATTAAAGGTCCTCAGGAAGACAGTGGCCTCCATCATTCTTAAATGGAAGAAGTTTAGAGCCACCAAGACTCTTCCTAGCTGGCCACCCGCCAAACTGAGCAATCGGAGGAGAAGGGCCTTAGTCAGGGAGGTGACCAAGAACCCGATGGTCACTCTGACAGAGCTAGAGAGTTCCTCTGTGGGGATGGGAGAACCTTCTAGAAGGACAACCATCTCTGCAGCACTCCACCAATCAGGCCTTTATGGTAGAGTGGCCAGACGGAAGCCACTCCTCAGTAAAAGGCACATGACAGCCCGATTGAAGTTTGCCAAAAGGTATCTAAAGGACTCTCAGACCATGAGAAACAAGATTCTCCGGTCTGATGAAACCAAAATGTAACCCTTTGGCCTGAATGCCAAGCGTCACGTCTGGAGGAAACTTGGTGAAGCAGTGAAGCATGGTGGTGGCAGCTGTGGGGGTGTTTTTCAGCGGCAGGGACTGGGAGACTAGTCAGGATCGAGAGAAAGATAAATGGAGCAAAGTACAGAGAGATTCTTGACCTGCTCCCGAGCTCTCAGGACCTCAGACTGGGGCGAAGGTTCACCTTCCAACCGTACAACGACTCTAAGCACACAGCCAAGACAATGCAGGAATGACTTCGAGACAAGTCTCTGAATGCAGGTATGCTAAGCTTGTAACATCATACCCAAGAAGACTCAAGGCTGTAATCGCTACCAAAGGGGCTTCAACAAAGTACTGAATAAAGGGTCTTAATACTTATGTCATGTAAATGTAATATTTCTCAAATATTTCTAAAAACCTGTTCTTGCGTTTTCATTATGCGGTATTGTGTGTAGATTGATGAGGGGGGAAAAACAATTTAATACATTTTATTATGAGGCTGTAACGTAACAAAATGTTGAAAAAGTCAAGAGATAGAGATGAGAGATGTCCAGCTCAGTCCGTCTACAAGTTTCCATCCTTACGGTAAGATGTTAGGCACTAATTGTATCACCCTGTTGCAGGGGAACTTTCAAGAAAACTTGTAGTGTATTTGAAGTTTGAGAAATCTTCTGAAGTTTTTAATTTCCACTTTGAAATTTCAGACTTGATTTTCCTTACGAAAAAATCTATAAGCCCCTACAAAAATGTCCATTAATTATAATCGACATAATAATTCACATTTCTTGTTACTGCAGGACTATTTTCCTGCTGTAACAAACTTGCTCAAATTAAGATCTTACATCTGTACTCTCCTTATTCCAGAGCTTGACCATGTTTATTCTACCCCACTAATAAAGCTGTATGTTGAAGTGTCTAACCCAGTCCAGCTGTTGCTGCCTGAACAGAAGTCTGTAGGTGCAAGGTCATGAGTCAGCCATGTTGTTTACAGCTGATAATCAGTCAGGCGTAGCTTCATCTATCATCACCACTCCCCATTTACTGTGTGTGTGTGTGTGTGTGTGTGTGTGTGTGTGTGTGTGTGTGTGTGTGTGTGTGTGTGTGTGTGTGTGTGTGTGTGTGTGTGTGTGTGTGTGTGTGTGTGTGTGTGTGTGTGTGTGTGTGTGTGTGTGGTCTTTGTGATGGTTGTACTCAACTTTTTTTATTAAGACAGGTCAACACACAGAAAAAAAGTGAAAAGCACTTCAGATTTTATTATACAAAAATAATTCTAAAAACATTTTAAAAACACATGAAAACAGATAGGGATACGTTGAGCCAAAAGGGTTAGCTGTTTCTTGGAAACCATACACAAAATTAATAATTTGACTAAATATTTAGGAAGAGGTCATAATTTCATGGAGTCTGTGAAAAATTGTTCTATACATAATGTGGAGTCTTTATAAGCTACAATATGAGGTCCTAAACCTGGCATGAAAGTGCATCCTTGTAACTGTGTGGGCTGATATTGTCAAAATGTTTGCCTTGGGGTAAGTTGAGCCAATGGCAAGTGTTAAAAGATGCTTTAAATTATTACAAGACAAACAAGTGATTGTGATGGTGTTGAATTGTGTTTGGGAAACAGGTAGTGGTAATATTTCATTCAGTACAGAACTTTGTAGACGGCTTAACTTACCCGGCCCCCGGCTCAACTAAGTTGTGCCAAGAGACCACTTTTTTTGGACAAACTATGCTTTCAGAACTATAATGTTTACATGAATTCTGTTTATTTCCAGGGATACACAACATCCTGAAATACATGTAGATATCTTTGTTAGAACGAATACTATATTTCCCTTGACAGAGTGATGCTGAATGTAAGAAATGGCTCAACTTACCCCACTTTCCTCAACAACAGTAGAGACACATCATTCTGTATGATCTGTTCACTAACTCTACCAGATACATCAGATGTCAACATTAACACACAGCTAGGTGGGCAGATCAGCTCATACACGGTCAAATTACACCTTGTTAAAATATAGACAATAAGTCTTGATCGTACAGATGGTCAGTCTATATCAATGAGTTGAGTCATGAATTGTCAGCTCACACACACCTCCCACTGGGCACACACTGGCTGAATCAACGTTGTGTCCACGTCATTTCAATGAAATTACATTGAACCAACGTGGAATAGATGTTGAATTGACGTCTGTGACCACGGGGCTCCTTTGTCTGGGTTCCCAGTGTGGGATCGTGTCGTACCGTTCTGTCCTCTCACCCAGGATTAGAGTGTGTCAAGGACTTCTGAAGGTCTGGAGGCTCACCAGCTCTCCATTGTTACAAAAGAAGAGGGATGGATGCCAAGGTATGTTGAGCCCACCCCTCCCTCCCTGCCCACTTTCTTGTTCCTTTCCTCTCTACAGTTCCAATTCTCTTCTGCTCTCTCCCACTCTGTCCCTTTTGAAGTGTCTTTGATATCTTCATATTTCCCTTCCTTCACCTCCCTCATCTGTGCATGGTCATTCCACATGAATGCATCAATAAATTCATCCTCATACACACATTGGTTGAGCATATAAAACATCCTGCTGTCTCAATACTGTGAGGTGTCATTGCCATAATATGACAAGTGAGGTAGAATGTACCACTGCATACAATGCGGTCAGAATGCCATACTACGCTGTGTGGCTTATCCACAGCTGGCTTTAGCCAGGCAGGGCGGCAGGGGCAGTTCATTCAGTGTGTAGACGTGACAATGACAGTCTGGTCTTTTCCAGTCAGCAGGGAGATTAGTTTATGGCACAGCTGAAAGAACAGAGCATTTGTCTGCCTTTCTGTCAGTCAAAAGATGCCATCAGATCTCTAAGCGAATAATACCTTGTATAACAAACAGTACGACATTGGACATGTAATACCTACAGTAATGAAACAGGAAAGGTATGCAATGTGTGACGGCTCTACTAGGGAATAGGGATGGAATAAATGTCACTAGGTATAAATCTATACACACCCCTCCATGCTATTATCTGATGGGCTGAGCCCCACAATGAACCTTTCTCCCTAACATCCATTCTTCCTCTTCCTCTTCCTCTCCTCTTCCTTCACCCTCTCTGGACCTCCTGTGACACGGAGCGGCCCAGTGCTTTGGGCGCCTTGGCGAACTCCATCCTGAGTGGCTTGGCGGGGGGCAGGTCCTGTGTGATCTCGACCACGGCCCTCTTGCCAGGGCAGGCACCGTCGGGGATGGGGAAGGTACGGAGGTCCTCCTGGGTGTGTGGTGCTCCGCGGCCCAGCCGGATGCCCAGCTGTGCGGGGGTGAAGATGGGCAGGGGCAGGGTGTTCCTCTTGGGCAGGAGCTGGTGCTCCCTCACACCCCTCTCCACGGTGCCCACTCTGTACACCCCCGAGGGACAGGCCTGGACCAGAGAGCGAGCCTCCCACTGACGAGTGTAGGTCTCCCGACGAGAGTCATCGTTCATGTTCATTGTCTGCCTGTAAAGAGATGAGACCGACACAGTTAGGAATGAACAGTTGGACATTGCGCAGTGATTTTCAAACTCTAATCTCTCTCAGTATCAAGCTGAGAATCCTACCAGCGAAAAGAAAATCATTACATTTTACAGTCAGCTGATAGATTAGCCTGACAGTTCTTATAACTAGATACATTATCCAGTAGGCTAGTCTTGAGTATGATGACTCGCAGGGTAATATAGGAGGACGTCTAGCTTTATCGATATCGAAGACTTTAAATAAGAAGAAATTACTTAATGTTGTTCAATACGTTACATCTACCAGAAGAAATTAATACAGTTTGTCCAAATGCTGGGACTCACCTGTCCATGGCCCGGGTCTTCATGTTAACACTGTTCCAGTCGGCTTTATAGCTCTCCCTCTGAGCCTGGTTCTCCTCCCGTACGCTGCAGGCCAGCTCAGCCCCCACCACGGCCCCAGCACGCTTCTCAACAACGGTACACACCTGCATTATCACGGTTCCGTGTGGGTGAAGTTCGGTCCTTATATCGGATTTATCACCTCCGTTAGTTTCTCAGACTCCTCTATCTGTCTGTCTTGGTATCTCTGTGTTCGGTGTTCTTCTCTCTGGACTATCTGTCTGTCTGTAGTTGCTAGCCAAGGTAATCTGTGACGGTTCAGGCAGGTCTCTCCTCTCTCTTGCCTCTGTGGTGATGGTGATGGTGATGGTCTGGGGGTCTCTGCTGTCTGTGTCTGGGACCATGCCCGTCTATCTCTCTTATAGAAGCCCTGCTGCTATTTCTAAGCCATGTTGTCACTCCACAGCTAGTGTGTGCTGACACCTGACACCAAGAGCGGCCCGTCTCTGACTTTGTCCCGGGAGTTAGAACTGACTCACTCAGGGCAGCTGTTGAGAAAGAGAGAGGGAGGTGGTTGGGGGAGAGAGAAAGAGAGTGCGGTAAAGAAATGGGAGTGGGTGGGTTACCGGTAATTGTACTCAGAATCCCCTGATACTCAAATTATACCCCCAATCCCCTCTATAATCACCTCGACCTAACATGCTAAATTGAGGGAGATCTGGTTATCAAACGAAGTAGAACGTTTCCCTCATAAGAGCACTATCGGACCCAGTGTTCAGAGACATGTAAACACACACGAGCACACAGGGGGGTACTTCTGAGAGCTGGCATCTGAATAGAGCTCAGGTCTTGATGTACATATAGTAACCAGTGGCAGAACACTAATGTGGAAAGAGATTAGCTCATGCTAATAATGCTGGGTGTTGAGGGGAAACTCTATTGCCCCAAGAGAGAATACATAGATTGAACATACAAAACATGAAGAACTCTTTCCATGACATAGACTGACCAGGTGAATCCAGGTGAAAGCTATGATCCCTTACTGATGTCACCTGTTAAATCCACTTCAATCAGGGTAGATGAAGGGGGGAGACGGGTTAAAGAAGGATTTTTAAACCTTGAGACAATTGAGACATTGACTGTGTATGTGCCAGTCGGAGGGTGAATGTAAGTACCTTTGAACGGGGTACAGTAGTAGGTGCCAGGTGCACCGGTTTGTGTCAAGAACTGCGACACTGCTTAGCTTTTCAAGCTCAACAGTTTCCTGTGTGTATCAAGAATGGTCCACCCCACAAAGGACATCCAGCCAACTTCCCACAACTGTGGGAAGCATTAGAGTCAACATGGGCCAGCATCCCTGTGGAACGCTTTCGAACACCTTGTAGAGTCCATGCCTCGATGAATTGAGGCTGTTCTGAGGGCGAAAGGCAACTCAATAATATAAAAGTGTTCCTAAAGTTTGGTATACTCAGTGTACATGTACATATACTGTACATATACATACAGATTTTGAAACTGACAGTTATCTTGATAGCTAGCAGTGTGAAACTGCTGAGTTTAAGGTTGTCTCTTTCAGTAACCCTGGAGTGCCCTGGCATGTACGGCCTGGCTATATTTGGGGTAACAGTTCCTTTTAGAGACTAGAGATCAAAGGTGATGTTCTGTAGGCAGGTGGTCAGTCTATACGTGCTACGGAACAGATACCAGGCCAAGGCATTGACCAAGGGACCAAATCTTTTTTTGTATAAACTACGGTCAGTAAAACACAAGTCATTTCTATTTGACTGGAGAACAGTACCTTGTGAATCTGTTATCGGGCTTATTAGCTGTGTTGTAGCAGTGTTTCGTCTGTCATGGACTGTGATTTATTAGTCTGATGACAGAGACCCACTCCAGCCAAGAGTCTCTCAGGTTACAGTCTTAAAGATTTTCTCTCTCTCACGCACACACACACACACGCACACACAAAACACACACACACAAAAACACACACACACACACACACACACAGACGCTCACGCACACATGTAATGTCGCCTCGGTGTCACTACCAGCCACTCTGTCAATGACTAACTCTTCCGCATCAGACACTGATGTCATCCAATATATAACACCTGCATAGCAAGAATACATTTAAAGTTACGCATGTATCCGTTGCTTTCAAATTAATATTGAAACTAGATATGAATCTATTCTTCAATGTACAATATTTTACACAGCTGCATAGTTATCGGATAATACAAATAATTATAAAGTATTAGATTCGTTCCTCTCGCTCAACTTTAGGTTATACATGAGCTATGACTTATTAGTTTCCATTAATATTCTCATGTACTTTATTTATTTTAAATGTCCTCAAATAAAACCTCATAAAAATGGCCCCCAAGTACAGCAATATTTTCCTATTCTCACGTCTAAGACATGTACCGTAATGACACAACAACGTATGTAAGATATCACATCGCAGACGCACACACACACACACACACACACACACACACACACACACACACACACACACACACACACACACACACACACACACACACACACACACACACACACACACACACACACACACACACACACACACACACACACACACACACACACACACACACACACTATGTGTTATGCAGCCATGGTAACCAAAAAATGTCACTTCAGTTCAGGATTCCAATTGCAGAAACCTAGTAAGTCTCGAGGCATACTTCTGCAGTGAGATCATTCTCCTTTTCAAAAAACGGAACTAAATACATTTTGACATTTGATAAGTCAATCAGTCTTTTTTTGACACTCATTCACCTAGCACATACAGTACATTAGTGACTGTCATATGAGTCAGTGTTACCGCTTTTTTTTATCGCTTTGGTGCTATATTCACAAATATGTGGTGAATTTGAAAAACTCTTCGTACATAACTCCAAACTGGTAACATTTGTAATGCGAGTAAAGAACAAGAAGGCCCGCACACTGTTAAAGCTCCCAATTCACCTCTTTATTGACAACGTATCCATCTGAAACGGATCTTCGTCAGGTGGAACAAACAAACTGATTGTAGATTATGTAACTTAATTGCAGCTGTAAATGTTTCCGCTAGTGACTGATAGATGTACAGTTAATGTTACATTACAGCCTTTTAGATATTTGACACAGCATTTCATGTCATATTGCTAGATAGCTATTTACGTGTGTGTGTGTGTGTGTGTGTGTGTGTGTGTGTGTGTGTGTGTGTGTGTGTGTGTGTGTGTGTGTGTGTGTGTGTGTGTGTGTGTGTGTGTGTGTGTGTGTGTGTGTGTGTGTGTGTGTGTGTGTGTGTGTGTGTGTGTGTGTGTGTGTGTGTGTGTGTGTTTGTGGTGTGTACATTATTTTATGACTGCCGGGTCAAAAATAACCCTAAAACAATCTTTGTACCCTGCTGGTGTACAGCTTTCATGGAAATATGAACGAAGGCGATGTTTCACTTTTTCTAATGTTGGGGTCACTCTAGGAAAAGTAATAAAATGTCAAGTTGAAAAAATATAATTTAGGGGGTTTTCTCTGCTGTTTAACATAGCGGCGGGTCAATGTTTACCCTTAATAAGACAACACAAGGGTTAACCACCAAAACACCACATAATGACACGTTCTCAATGTAGTTATTTTAGCAACCAGTTAATCCAATAGAAACAATGTAAGATACATGTTTCACAATTGCCCTTTGAATGTAAATGCTACGGTACTGTAAATTACATTACATTACACTGTTTTCACATCAGGCAATACACTTGCACGACCCATAGCAATTGACTGAACATCAAATTTCCATCATTTCTATCCCATGTGTGATCAAAGGTATGATCATTAAAGATGTCTTTCACAATGTAACAAATTAAATAAATGACAGAAACATCATGTTTAGCAGGCACTATTTTGCATCACCCCTGTCTTGAGCATTTGGCCATAGGTTCTCATCGGAATCGCAGTAAATATCCTTATTATTCATGCACCTGGGGAAAAACCTTTTGGTATGGTGAATCCAAGCCTGACATAGGTCTGGGTTGATGTTATTGCATGCCTCCTCCATGGCGTGAAGGAGGGTGGTACGCTCGTGGGGGTGGCAATCCTACATATTTCACCTGTATGGTAATCGTGTATTGTATTTTACAGTATTGTATTGAATTTATGTATTGTAGTGGTCCTGTACTTTGCTCAGATTATAAGAACATGGCACTAGCAACACCAGAGTTGTGGGTTCAATTCCCACTGGGGACACATACCAAAATGTGTGGACTGTTATCATTTTGTGTCTGCTATGTAAATGGTAGGTATTACAGTACTGTGTTGGCCAATGCAATTTTAGTAAAGCAGTGTGACCCCCCCCTTACTGTGAAGTAAAATCATAACAGTCATCATCATAGTAGTACATTCGAGATTATAAACTGGGTGGTTCGAGCCCTGAATGCTAATTGGCTGACAGCCATGGTATATCAGACCGTATACCACGGGTATGACAAAACATTTATTTTTACTGCGCTTATTGGTAACCAGTTTCTAATAGCAATTAGGCACCTCTGGGGTTTGTGGTATATTGTAAATTAGTTGATAGACCAAAAAGAAAGAGAGTTCCAAACCTGTCTGCCAATAACAGCTAGTTTTCAGTTGTCCTCCTCACTCCCAGACAGTCCTAGCAAAATTATTGCTTGAGAAATTGCTCTTTGCTAAGAAGATTTTTTGTTTATTTTTTACCATTCTAATTGAAAACAATCAGAAATGCAGAAATGCTTAGATATTGAGTTAAAAATGACTGCATGGGTTCTTTAAGCACACAACAACAACAACACAAGTCAAATGTCTGGCAGTGAGCAATGATAAGGTGATCCTGCCAGGCTGATCATTCCGTCCCCCTCCACAGTGCCAGGGCGTGCTCGCTCTGTTACATAACTATACAGTCAGCCTCAGCTGCTGGGAAGTGACACTTAAATGAACTGAGAGAGAGAGAGAGAGAGAGAGAGAGATTTTCTCTCTCTCACGCACACACACAAAACACACGTACGCACACAGAGAGAGAGAGAGAGAGAGAGAGAGAGAGAGAGAGAGAGAGAGAGAGAGAGAGAGAGAGAGAGAGAGAGAGAAAAAAAAAAATATCCTTGTTTTAGGTCAGTTAGGATCACCATTATATTTTATTTTAAGAATGTGAAATGTCAGAGAATGATTTATTTCAGCTTTTATTTCTTTCATCACATTCCCTGTGGGTCAGAAGTTTACATACACTCAATTAGTATTTGGTAGCATTGCCTTTAAATTGTTTAACTTGGGTCAAACGTTTCGGGTAGCCTCCCACAAGCTTCCCACAATAAGTTGGGTGAATTTTGGCCCATTCCTCCTGACAGAGCTGGTGCAACTGAGTAAGGTTTGTAGGCCTCCTTGCTCGCACACATTTTTTCAGTTCTGCCCACAAATATTCTATAGGATTGAGGTCAGGGCTTTGTGATGGCCACTCCAATACCATGACTTTGTTGTCCTTAAGTCATTTTTCCACAACTTTGGAAGTATGCTTGGGGTCATTGTCCATTTGGAAGACCCATTTGCAACCAAGCTTTAAACTTCCTGACTGATGTCTTGAGATGTTGCTTCAATAAATCCACATGATTTTCTTGCCTCATGATGCCATCTATTTTGTGAAGTGCACCAGTCCCTGCTGCAGCAAAGCACCCCCACAACATGTTCCTGCCACCCCCGTGCTTCACGGTTGGGATGGTGTTCTTTGGCATGCAAGAATACCCCTTTTTCCTCCAAACATAACGATGGTCATTATGGCCAAACAGTTCTATTTTTTTGTTTCATCAGACCAGAGGACATTTCTCCAAAAAGTACAATCTTTGTCCCCATGTGCAGTTGCAAACAGTAGTTAGGCTTTTTTTTATGGCGGTTTTGGAGCAGTGGCTTCTTCCTTGCTGAGCGGCCTTTCAGGTTATGCCGATATAGGACTCGTTTTACTGTGGATATAGATACCTTTGTAACCAGTTTCCTCCAGCATCTTCACAAGGTCCTTTGCTGTTGTTCTTGGATTGATTTGCACTTTTCGCACCAAAGTACGTTCATCTCTAGGAGACAGAACGCGTCTCCTTCCTGAGCGGTATGACGGTTGCATGGTCCCATGGTGTTTATACTTGCATACTATTGTTTGTACAGATGAACGTGGTACCTTCAGGTGTTTGGAAATTGCTCCCAAGGATGAACCAGACTTGTGGAGGTCTACATGTTTTTTTTCCTGAGGTCTTGGCTGATTTCTTTTGATTTTCCCATGATGTCAAGCAAAGAGACACTGAGTTTGAAGGTATGCCTTGAAATACATCCGCAGGTATACCTCCAATTGACTCAAATTATGTCAATTAGCCGATCAGAAGCTTCTAAAGCCATGACATCATTTTCTGGAATTTTCCAAGCTGTTTAAAGGCACAGTCAACTTAGTGTATGTAAACTTCTGACCCACTGGAATTGTGATACAGTGAATTATAAGTGAAATAATCTGTCAGTAAACAATTGTTGGAAAAATTACTGTCATGCAACAACAGTAGATGTCCTAACCAACTTGACAAAACTATAGTTTGTTAACAAGGAATTTGTGGAGTGGTTGAAAAACGAGTTTTAATGACTCCAACCTAAGTGTATGTAACTCCAACTTCATAAAATTGATAGGTGGCTACGGATGTAGGATCTTAATTTGAACCGCAGCAGGAATATATTCCTGAGCAACAGGAAATGTAAATTATTATGTGGATAGTAATTAATGGCCATTTTCGTAGGGGTTGAATCATTTTTCGTTAGGGCAAATCAAGTCCGAAATTTCAGAGTGGAAATGACAAACTTTAGAAGCCTTGTCCAGTCAGTGTGTCCCCTCCACAAAAAAGTTGAGTAATTAATTTAACATCTGAAAAATGTAAAAACAGGACAAATCTGAGGGAGCGCGTGGCTTTGTTCCCCCTTTGGGCATGAATCCACTGTCTGTCTATGCTCTAAGAAACAGGCTGCTACCGTGTTGAGAGATGTACCCTCACCAGTGTCATTCTCACGTAACATTACAGACAGCTGACCATCAACATCCTCACACCCCTGTGAACCCAGAGGGACGAGCACGCCCAGGACAGGCCAGGTCAGAGGCTATCTCTGTGGGGCGTGGCTCACAGCCGGCATGGCTGAGCCAGTGTTGGAGCTGTGACCACACCATGCCGACATGTGACTGGGAGTTTAGAGCTCCCCGTGGACACATTAACCCTCCCAAACAAACACACAACTTGGTCTGCAGTATCAGGTTGCCACTTTATTTCCCATATCAACTTTACAATAGAACATAAGACACATGCTGCATCCCCTTCAACTCCCCAAACATCCCAAATGCTCTCACAATCTTGACATGTACTTAAAGTGACCATTAGATACCCACATACTGCAACCTCCACTGTTCATACAGACCCACACACTCATTCAAAGTTGAGTCATTTTGTTAGTAAACTCATCTCTGTAAACTTCATGAACAAAAACACACTAGTACCTCTTGATAAGCATGGTCCGTAAGGAAATTGACAACTCAAAAATATTTGAATTAGTTTACTACACATTTATTACAAGGTAATCTTAATTACTGGTTTTAAAATACTGTCTTGTGACTAGATAAAACAAGTGCTGATAATCATGAGACAAAGTGCTGATGTGGAACAGGACAGCTGTGCCCTACGGGGTTCAGTGCTGTGTTAACTGTGTCCACTGTGTTCCCTGGTGGAGACCAATAATGAACAGACCCAAGGAGTTGGGTAACTAACACTGTCAGATGGATAAAAAAAAATGGCAGGGTGATAACCTCCAAAACTCTCCCTAATATACCTGAGACCCAGCTAAGTATGCCTAAACAGAAAAATAAGAAAAACAGAACCATATTGGATCACGGTTCTGATGAGGAGAAAGGAAAGCTGTATATTTTTGTTCAAACCTCGGGCTCTCCTAAATTTGAATCGCGGGAGGGCAGCGTTACAGAGTGATTGAAATGTAAAGGCAAAGTTCCCGTGTTAGCAGAGACTGCTTTCACGGTAAACACTGCATATGTCTGTTCAATCAAAAATGACCTTTACATTTCTATTGCACAATTTGTAACACTTCAGCAACACAGATTGAATAGATCCCCTAGTGTTAGTGCAAATTGGGAGAGTATTTTCAGAATCAGACATCCTAGTACTGTATACTCCCAACTCTGCAACAAACTAACTACTGCCCCCTGTCTACTGTTTGAGGTCATTGCAGCTCCTGTTCGGTCTAGAAGTTGTCCTCTCTTCCACTCCCATCTTCCTCATCCAGCCTCTCGTCCTCATCATCGCCCCCTTCTCCGTTCATGGTGCGGTTCACTCTGGCCAGTAGCAACGGCAGGTTGACGGCTAATGGGTTGTCCTCATCTTCATCATCAGTATCACGCTTGGGGTAGAAGCGTCTAGCCTTCGCCAAGAAGTCCTCAGCAGCATCCAGGTATATGAGACGATCCTATATGAAAAGGAGAGAGAAGGGGAAGAGAGAGGAAGATGGAGGGTGAAAAACAAAGAGTGAAGGAAAAAGAGAAAAGACCCAAAGAGGGAAGGAAGAAAGAGTAAACAGAGGAAGAGGGGAGGCATAAGAGTCATCATCATCAAACAGGAAGTGATTTGGAGAAAGAAGTGGAAGACATTATAACCATGATACAAAATGTCCCCCTCTGTTAGATTCTGTTCTCACCAGGATGAAGAGGTATCTCTCAGGTGGGGCCTCCCGGGTGTAGAAGATAGACGTCTCAGAGTGGAGCGTGTGCAGTAGTGTGCGTGACGCCGAGGCGTTCTTCATACGGTCATACGACGCACTGGCAGACACCGTCAGCAGAGACTCCGCCTCCGCCATGAACCCTGAGCCAATGAGAGTTCACAGTTGCTGAGATGAGATTTTATTCATTTTGTCTTTCTCTCATTTTACCCTTCCATTGGTTCTCCCTCATCCTCATTTTTCCAGTCCATTTGTTCTCCCTCACCCTCATTTTACCATTCCATTTGTTCTCTCTCACCTAAATTCTCCAGGATCATCTTCCACTTGTCCCTGACCTCCCGACGCAGATCTCTCATACCCTCAATGTCCACACTCAGACGCCGGTGCGCCTACAGGGTTACATACAGGGTACAGGGTTACATACAAACAATATTAACCTAGTGCACAACTATCACCACAAACACAGGCCAATCAACTAGAGTAAGCCTACTGTGAGATGTGCAGCACATTCACCCAACAAACAGGAGACAACAGAGGACAGGCATGGTACCCAGTTGGATAATGTAGGCCTACATTATACTAGAGTGCATAAAATGCACCATCTACTGGCTGATGGAGGTAAAGTGTTGTATGCTGCCCTGCAAAACCTTGTAGACAGAGCAGACAATCTAGCATAACTTCACGCTGCCTCTCCTTTCCCCAGATTTCTCATTTTGTCCACCTCCCATTGGTCACAGACGTCAATTCAACGTCTATTCCATGTTGATTCAATGTAATTTCATTGAAATTACATGGAAACAACGTTGATTCAACCAGTGTGTGCCCAGTGGGTTGTTTCCCCCTCTTAGGGACCCAAACTCTCTGTTGTCATACAGTAAGTGTCCCCTGTCCCCCTCCCTGGGTCCCCCCTCTGGTACCAGCGAGCCCCTGCGGGTCTGGTTCCTGTTCTGGATGAGGTTGTACAGGATCCGGTCATCGTCTCTCTCCGAGTGGCTCGGGTCGCCTGGCTCACTCCATAGGTTCTGTTCCTGTTCCCTTCGCTTCTTCGCCTCGCGGTCAAAGTACTCCAAAGTGTCAGGACTGAAACAAATAGACAAATAGACACTCACACACACAGGCGCGTGGTCTATCAGGGGAACATCAGGATGACTGTGAAGCTGTTATCAATTCAATAGATATAGAGAGGATCTTTGTTTGTTGGTTGGTTCCACACCTGTGAATTACACTAGAGTGACTAAATCGGAGGGCTGTGGATGGAGAGCATGGCATATCTCTCAAATCTATGGACTGGTGTGGAGAGACATAAGGAGGGTGAAAAATCACATGAGGAATTGTGACATAGTTTGTTTTTTAAGCATCATATAGTGTGCCGCGATAAGTGTGTGTAAGTCACAGGAGGTTGACGTCCCCTTAATTGGGGAGTACGGGCTCATGGTAATGGGAGGAGCGGAATAGGTGGAATGATATCAAATACATCAAAACACGTTTGATGCCGTTCCAGACATTACTATGAGCCGTCCTCCCCTCAGCAGCCTCCTGTGGTGGAAGTGTGTCAGGTTGTCATGGTGATAAGTGCATATGTCATGGGCTGTCATGGTGATAAGTGTGTATGTCATGGCGATAAGTGTGAATGTCATGGCGATAAGTGTGAATGTCATGGCGATAAGTGTGAATGTCAGTGTGTCATGGCGATAAGTGTGAATGTCAGTGTGTCATGGCGATAAGTGTGTATGTCAGTGTGTCATGGCGATAAGTGTGTATGTCAGTGTGTCATGGATTGCATACCTGATTAAAGGCTCCTTCTCCTCCTCACTTTCATCATCGCTATAGCAGCAGCAGCAACAGAACCGAGCACAGAACCTCTTGAAGGCAGCCCCCATCTCTGATAGAGAGACAGAGAGGGTAGTAGAGCGGTCGGAGAAGATAGTGTGAGAGCAGTTAGAGGTCCAGATAAGGTCTAGTGTCCAGATATGGTTAAACTCTTCTAAACAAGAGGGGGCATACGGTACCGTTTTTCAAGTCCTATCCAGGTATAGGACAGGTAAGAAGGAAAAAAAAATGTCCTCTCCACCGGTGTAGTTGGTCACACTATATCCACCTCTTTCTGTCTACCAGTTCCCTGTTGTGGCTGCTGAGGATAGGTGACCCAGTGGTGTAGAATGAGGGCTTGGACCTGGAACCTTGGTCACACCCTCCGAGTTTGATTCCAAAACAATATCCACAGGAGCAAAGAGAAAAAGTTTGTCAGCACTCACAGAGCTGTTGAACACCCACGATTCTCGCTCTGTTAATACCCTGCCTCCACACTGACAAAATTAGTTTCAAGACAAATATCTCGTTCAGACAGAAACCATTCTAAAAGAGAGTCAAGAGTGAACAGGTCATTTTCAACTAGTTTCCAGACACAAAAGTTACAGATCTATGGGTTCAAATCTCCATCCGACATCCACCCTGTATATACTAGTGTGGAATCCTCTTCTCATTCCAGGTCCCGATGTCTGAGGTCCAGAAGAGGTAGCTAGCTAGGGTCTCCAAATCCTGGCCCAGAGACTTTCCTCCTGGAAAAGAGAAGCTGGAAGAGAGGATGACCCAGGGAATGTCTCAGCACAAAGAGAGTACCGAGTAGCCTCTCCCCTCTTACTCATCACCACAGATCCACACAAGACCCAACTCAGTCACAACCCAGTCATGTGAGCTGAACGATCCTCTGCCCCCCAGCAGCAATAGCAAGGCCCTAGCTCCTGTACCCCCACTTATCTCCTTTATCCATCCAATCATATACACTTAAAACTACATACTCCACAGATGAAAGAAGCCTAGGCTACATATTTCAAACAAAACAAGCTTTTGTTTAGGGAATGTACTGCTTCAAAGTAAAATATTTGTTGTTAGATGTCATCGCCCCTAGGCCAATAATCTGGATGTATTCTAAACATAGTGGAAATGGTAAAATAGCAAATATATCAGAGAACTGTTTCATCAGTAAACAAGATAATCAGTGCCCCTATTATAAAAAGACTAGATTCTATCCATGCAGAATGGACCTCTTTTTATTCTAGACTAAAGGTACGCTTGGTTCACAAAATTATCTCTACCCAAATTCTGTATCTTGTTATCTACCACACTCCAAAAGGCAAAAAAGGACAACATAGTGTAACTGTTAATGGACAGCTCCCATGACAGGGTGACTTTCATGTGAGGCCAACTTTAGTCAGTGTTATAATCATGATATAAACACCTCAGCCTCAAGCACGAGTGCACAGAGAAGCATACAAATTGTAGACAGGGTGAGAAAGAGGGAGACTGAGAAAAATGGAGTGTGACCATGTTCATTAGGGAACGCAAGAAGAAACTTTTTAAAACAATAAGTGTTTCTTATTGGACAGCCTGGTCTCAGACTAGGCGTAACATAGTAAACGAAAATCCGGGATGCTCATATTAGTATGACATGTCACGTTTGGTATGGTTACATAACACCCAAGGTTACTTAAGGCAAAAATGAAAGTAGTGTGGTTGGTCGGCCATATAACGTAAACGTCTAGCAAACCAAAGGTTGCTGTGGACAAGTCCAGGTAGTCTCTCCATGTTCCCGTCCTCTTTGTTCAGTTTGGCACCTAATGGACAAAACCCTGTATTTTGCCTGCATCAACCCAATTAACAAACACACAGTGGTTTAAAATCAACTGCTTGTGACCCCAGACACCTTCCCTGTCAAGTCTTCCTTTTCAGCGGAGTCACTCCTAACATCCCAAGCGTACATTTTGTAAATCGGGCCTTTCTATGTAGGCCTACAGGATAACCTACTCACCCAGGCATCTTGGACAGTTTGTGTTACAGGGTTGGTTAACTGGAAAGGCTGAGAAATGGCATCTTGGACAATTTGTGTTACATGGTTGAGGGGTTGGTTTACTGGAAAGGCTGAGAAATGAGTCAGGACGTTTAATCTATAACTAATTTCTAAATTTTATTAGAGATTCGAGGCGGGCTAATCTTCTGTTTAAAAAAAATACAGTTGGTCAGTATCCTGTTAAAATGTTTGAAAACAATCTTAAATTGACACATTTTTGTAAATGATCTGCAGTTCGTATGATTTCAAAACATTAGAACAAATCATAGAAATTAAAACATACAAAACTGAAAAAGAAACAACCTTTAGCAAACAAGTGATATTGTAGTAATAGATAAGTCCTAACAGTGAAAGAAAAGTGTGGTCACAGTGACACTATGCCCATTTCTGTCACTGTGACAAAGGCACCAAAAAAACCAACTGCTTTCTCAGCCCAATTATTAGTTAAGGGATTTACAGAACTGGTTTAAGTGTGAAACTCCCACTCACACAGATGGCAAACTGTTCAAATTAACTTCAGACTTTCTTTTTCTTCTTCATGGAAATCAAAGACCTTATTTTCACTTTCAGACAGCCCGTAAAAAAAAAATGTAACATTGTTTCTTTGTTCAACATGTTGTGTTTCTGTTCTGATACAATAATGATGTAGCTAAGCCTGTTAACTAGGGACCTAAAATAGAGTGGAGCCAAAAACAGAACAAGTTCCAATTATGACTTTTTTAAAACTTTTTGTTTTTACAGGACTGCAAGGCATGAGAGGGGAACATGAGTTCTCACAAGCGTAATGTTCAATAACCTGACATACCAGACATTCAGCACTGCATCAACATGCACACAGCAGGCTGATGGCTGAAGGTTGTGATATGCGAAGCAGCTTGCTTTGCCATCGAGGAGCTGTCATATTTTTATTACATACAGACAGTAGAGAATCAGAACTCCAATTATAGTCAATTTCAATATTGCATCCACTACAATGATAAATGTTTAACATAAATAATCACATAACTAAATTTACTGCCACTTCTCCGTCTATAGTATGTCTGCAGTAAAGGCTTATTTCAGAAGGCTGCAATACATTTACCAATACAGTTACAATTTAGATCAACCATCATTAAGGGCAGATGGATTCCCTCTAGCTAAAAAGGCCACTAAAGGCTTGGCACAGAAGAGTACAGTATCTGAAACTCTTTATGAACCCGTGAGCGACCGATAAGTCATCACAACCACCCATCTTGAGCTCCATTAAGTAGGTGGTCTCCCGTTGTTAGTAGATCAGTGGTGGTGTCGCCCCCTAGTGGCTGGAGGACCACAGCACTCCTACAGTCAGCTTCCATAGATAACAGTGCAGTGAGGGCCAACGAGGACAAAAAGGGACACACTGTGGGTTCATCGTGTTCCAACAGCTCAATTTTTGTTCATAATGTGGTCATGTGCAGCGGTTTCCCCGGTTACAAGAGAATGACAGTGAAGACAGTGGAAAAATAACAAGAAAAAAGCAAAACAGACAATCTATGGCTAAAATATATGTGCGGTAGGATAAGGCTCAGAGTTAGCGGTCTGATGCAGCAAACCCAGTCATTGCACCAGTTCTGTTCCAGTGAGAGAGGGAAAAAAACCTACGCAGTCAAAAAGACGTCCACCTTCATCAAGTCTCGTCAAGCATAGTCCTAATCCGACCTCCATTACACGTTCAATACTGTTAGACGTCTTGGCTAGAGGGAGATGCATCCAGCACTAGCGTCCAAGTGAGAGAAACAGCAGAAAAGTTACATAAAAATGTGTGTAACTATGTTTAAAAACAACAAGGTGTCCATGGGAGAGGAGGAACACAGCCCCAGACCTCCGCACATCTAAAAGACGGGTGAAAGTGCAGACACAGCAGTCTCCCATCTGCTAGGCTGTTGACTTTCCTCTAGTCTCAGTAAGTTTGATATCCACCATAATCTCAGGTGCACTTCCAAATGTAGGTGTTCCTAAACATCTGCAGTAGCACCACCAAACCTGCGGTGGCGCTGTGGGTTGCAGGCATCCAGCTTCCCTACAGGAAGTAAGTGGGCATCTAGCGAGTGGACCGTAGGTCAGTGATGCGCTGGCGTAGATGGGCCATAAACTCAAACATGGTGGCAGCCAGACTCTGGTGGATAAGGTAGCGGGGCAGTCGACCCTGAGACAAAACAAGATCAGACATGAAAGTTATACTGCTTCTCCAGCCCACCGACAATATATCAAAGCAACAAGCACACGCAAACCATCCTCAACAGTCTGTTCTTACCTTGAGGTCTGTGTTGAGCACCCAGATAAAGGTACAAACCGAGGGGTTACTGCTGGACTTCAGGACCACAAACCCTCCTGGACCATTCTCACCTCTAGGGAAGAGAAGAGAGGAGAGGGGTGGATGGTAGGGAGGAGAGAGAGAGGAGAGAGGAGAGGGATGGTAGTATCACATATCGGCTAATTAGCATGAATGGTTTGGTTGACATGATCTGCTTTCAGTATTGTTCCCAGTGAAATGAGGCTGTCTAGAGGCAAGGCCAGACCTGACATAGCGACTGTGCGGAGGCTTGGCGCCATGGTCGGTTGCCATGCCAGCAGAGACGTAGCAGTCTCGTTTGCGTTCCACCCGCCTCACATTCACAAAGTCCCTGAAGGATACAAGGACATTAATTACTGTTACATTCAAAACATGGACAAAACGAGGGTTGGCACCCTATATAAAATGGCACCCTATATAATGTACTACTTCTGACCCAAAGAAGTGCACCACATAGGGAACGGGGTGACTCCATATTCGAGGTAGTCCATGTTGTGTTACCTGGCAGACACTACCCCCCCCGCTGCTCCGGAAGAGATATCGTACGACACCAGGGTGTTGTCATCCACCCTCTGGAGGATCTAAAGGAACAAATGGAGAGCAATGTCAGCCTTTGGCATCATTTTCCCCCCTCACCTTTATTTATTTAACAAGGTAGGCTAGTTGCAAACAAGTTCTCATTTACAACTGCGACCTGGCCAAGATAAAGCAAAGCAGTGCGACAAAAACAACAGAGTTACACATGGAATAAACAAACGTACAGTCAATAACACAATAGAAAAATATGCAGAGCTGTTGGCCGGGGTTGGGGTAGCCAGGTGGAAAGCATGGCCAGCCGTAGAGAAATGCTTATTAAAATTCTTGATTATCGTGGATTTATCAGTGGTGACAGTGTTTTCTAGTCTCAGTGCAGTGGGCAGCTGGGAGGAGGTACTCTTATTCTCCATGGACTTTAGTGTCCCAAAGCTTTTCGGAATTAGTGCTGCAGGATGCAAATTTCTGTTTGAAAAAGCTAGCCTTTGCTTTCCTAACCGACTGTGTGTTTTGGTTCCTGACTTCCCTGAAAAGTTGCATATCACGGGGACTAGTTGAAGTTAGTGCAGTACACCACAGGGTGTTTTTGTGCTGTTCAAGGGCAGTCAAGTCTGGAGTGAACCAAGGGCTATATCTGTTCTTAGTTGTACATTTTTTTGAAAGGGGCATGCTTATTTAAGATGGTGAGGAAAGCACTTTGAAAACAGCAGAGGTATATTTAGAGGGCAAGTTGGTCAGGATGATATCAAATCAAGTTTATTTTATATAGCCCTTCGTACATCAGCTAATATCTCGAAGTGCTGCTATGAGGGTGCCCATGTTTACGGATTTGGGGTTGTACCTGGTAGGTTCCTTGATCATTTGTGTGAGATTGAGGGCATCTAGCTTAGATTGTAGGACGGCCGGGGTGTTAAGCATATCCCAATTTAGGTCACCTAGCCGTACGAACTCTGACGATAGATGGGGGGGCAATCAATTCACATATGGTGTCCAGGGCACAGCTGGGAGCTGAGGGGTGTCTATAACAAGTGGCAACAGTGAGGGACTTATTTCTGGAGAGATTGGATCTTTAAAAGTAGAAGCTCGAACTGTTTGGACATAGACCTGGATAGTATGACAGAACTCTGCAGGCTCTCTCTACAGTAGATTGCAATTCCACCCCCTTTAGCAGTTCTGTCTTGATGGAAAATGTTGTAATTGGGGATGGAAATTTCAGAATTTTTGGTGGCCTTCCTAAGCCAGGATTCAGACACGGCTAGGACATCAGGGTTGGTGGAGTGTGCTAAAGCAATGAATAAAGCAAACTTAGGGAGGTTTCTGATGTTAACATGCATGAAACCTAGGCTTTTACGGTTGCAGAAGTCAACAAATGAGAGCGCCTGGGGACATAGGTTAACCTCTACATCGCCCTCATATGGGCCACAACAACTTATCCGAATCATAACAAATTGGTTTTCACAGTAGATTCACTGTACTAGGTTAAGCCTGTTTGTCTGATGACTGGTCATGAGAAAAAGAGGAGACAGGATAGTGTAGGTTACCTGGCAGCCAGAAACGGTTTTGTTCCACTGGGCCATCTTCTCTGGCTGTAAGATCACCTCCTGGTACACCAGCTCTGCTGGACACTGCATGAAGGCCTGGGACAGACAACACACAAACACATAGCTATAAATACAAAACCTATCAAACAGTCTAGGAAGACCTTGAATATACGATATACAGTGCCTTCAGAAAGTATTGAAACCCCTTGACTTTTTCCACAATTTGTTACATTACAGCCTTATTCTAAAATGTATTAAATAATTTTTTCCCCTCATCATGCACTGTCAACTGTCAAAGTGTGTGCCTTTCCAAATCATGTCCAATTTGTAACCTTTATTTAACTAGGCAAGTCAGTTAAGAACAAATTCTTATTTACAATGATGGCCTACACCGCCCAAACCTGGACGACGCTGGGCCAATTGTGCGCCGCCCTATGGGACTACCAATCACGGCCGGTTGTGATAGAGCCTGGATTCGAACCAGGGTGCTGTAGTGACGTCTCTAGCACTGACATGCAGTGTCTTAGACCACTGCGCATCTAGAATTTACCACAGATGGACTCCAAACAAGTTGTAGAAACATCAAGAATGATCAATGGAAACTGGATGCACCGGAGCTCAACTTCAAGTCTCATATTTATGTATTTCTTATATATTTACAAAAATGTCGAACAACCTGTTTTCGCTTTGTCATTATGGGGTATTGTGTGTAGATTGCTGAGGAAAAAGATGTATTTAATCCATTCTAGAATAAGGCTGTAACAAAATGCGGAAAAAGTCAAGGGGTGTGAATACTTTCCGAAGGCATATAGCCCAATGTGCCAAATACTTACACCAGACAAGCCACACATTATGAAAGCAAAGGCCATACACAGAAATAAACAGCGATGACCATGTACCTTGAGAATGAAGGTCTTTCCATGGAAGGGGATCTCCAGTGTGTACACAGAATCCCCCGCGTCCTGACAAAAGGAGAAACGACATATTAGCAACATCCAGTAAATCTGTCACTATTAAACCATCTTGTGTCCAACCCACAAACTAACAGCGTACAACAACAAGTAGCTAACTAGAAGCAACAGGTGTCACTCGTTCCATGGAGGGCCAAGTGTATGCTCCTCCCTTGTACTTGATTGACCAATGCAGGTCACTGATTAGCTAGGAACTCCCCTCACCGGATTGTCTAGGTCTTAACTAGATACAAATTGAAATAACAGAAACCTGCAGACACTCAGCCCTTCATGGAATGAGTTTGACGCCCCTGAACTAGCCACTCACATTGTTCTTCTCAAACTTCCAGTTCTCCTCCTGGGCCAGGATCTGTTCCACCACGGCCATGGCCTCTTTACCCTGCCTCACCAGCTCCTTCTCCTGGGGGGAGACTGCCCTGCGACCCAGCCCCTCCTCATCCAGGTCCTCCTCAGACCCTGACCAGCATAACACAGGTAGCATGGAGATTAGTTAGGTAAGAGACAGCGGAAAGGTGAAACAAAGAAAGAGAGACATGAAAGATTGAGAAAGACAATGAGAATTACAAGGGAGAGAGAAAGGGAGATGTAGTGTGGTACCTGCGAGGGATTCAGGTGGAGAGTAGAACTGTCCTTCAGACACAGCGCGTGGGTAGATCATGGAAGCTCGCTCCGACGCTGCGTTCACTGCTGCTAGGTAGGCTGAGGGAGACAGAGACCATCAAGGGAGACGTAAAAGACTATATCTTCCTCTCCTCTTTGTCCATTCCATTATCCAATGCATCATTCCATCCCTACTTCTGTCTGTCTACTACAACCCACTTCCTCCTTCTGAAGGGCTTTCCCGAGGGCACAAACCTTCAAAATGTATTTATAAAGCCCTTCTTACATCAGCTGATATCTCAAAGTGCTGTACAGAAACCCAGCCTAAAACCCCAAACAGCAAGCAATGCAGGTGTAGAAGCACGGTGGCTAGGAAAAACTCCCTAGAAAGGCCAGAACCTAGGAAGAAACCTAGAGAGGAACCAGGCTATGAGGGGTGGCCAGTCCTCTTCTTTTGCATATTCATGTGCTTTCTGGCAAAATGACTGAACAAACATGTCCAGGAGTTTCCACTGACCCATTCAAATGTATCCATCTCTCTGTGACTCACCTCTCTCATCACCAGCCTCTATGGAGAGCACCTTGAAGTCCAGGAACCACGTCTCCAGCCACGCCACCACAAAGGATGTGATGGGTAACACATAGCCAAAGGCATTCTGGGATAGCAGCTGTGTGAGGAATGACATGTCAGTCTGAGACAAGTGGTATATATAGGCTACATCCCAAATGGCACCCTAATCCCTATTTAGTTCACTACTTTTGACCAGGGTCCATAAGGGTCTGGTCAAAAGTAGTGCACTATAGAGGAAAGGGTGGCATTTGGGACTCTACCATACACTTGTGTAGACAGCCATATCCCATTTGAATAAACACTACTACTTATGCCATTTCTGAGAAATTATGCTGAGCAGTATCTTGACAACAGCAACATTTTGTCTCCTTCCCTTCGTTATGAATAAATAGCAAAGAGATTGTAGGGGTGTGTGGCTTCTGGCTGTCGACACGGCGCATAGACACAGAGGGCAGAAGAAAAGCTTAACTCAGATCAGAATAGATTTGAATGTATAATCCCCACCATGCTGAATACACAGTAAAGGTCAACTGCAGACAAACTGACAATATATTCATGTTCTAATTGAATAGAGAAGTGAAAATGTGAAGTGGCCCAGAACACAGACAAATGTGGAGCTCAGTCAGAACCGTTTCTGGTAAGAGAAGAGGGGGAGGCACTCACATTGGAGAGAATGACTTTGGCTACAAGGAAGGAGCTGGTCACTAGAGTGGTGATCTATGAGAATGAAACACTGTTAAAAACAATGAGCTTTCACAGCTGGTATTGGGTGAGAGCAGTCAGCCCACCACATACGACCATCAGTCCATCTAGGTAACAGTCCGTCTCAAGGAGCGCTCTTACCGCAATCACCCACCAGTGCCTCAGACGCAGAGCAGCATAGCCCAACTGGAGACACAGGAAACGAAACAAGGCAAGGAGCTATGGTGGAGAGAAAAAAAGACAAAACCAGAAAACAGTAAAACAAAGTTATTTCCGTACGTAATCGTGAAAGCTGGCCATGACGACTTTGCTGTCAATAAAGGCACGCGTCGGCATGTGAATAACCGCGACAGTACGTTCAGTTCATTCAAACGTACGACTTTCAGACCCATTACAATTATAGCTTGATCGTTTACACTCACAAAGATGTCAAAGAAGGAGGACTGAAAGTTGTACTTGACAACCTCCAGCTCAAGGCTCTGCCAAATGGAGTTATTGATCTGCAGTGAGACAAAGCAAGAGTAGAACCAAATGTAAAACATGCAGCCAGAGGCAGGCTCTTCCTATAACATACATACATACCATCATCATTAGGGGACCGCTGACATAATGACAGAAAGTAACTGACACACACGGAGAGAAAATAACCTAAAGTAAACTGTTAACAGCTCTGCTGGGAATCTGACTAACAATCTTGTTCACATTTTTAAGGAAGTGGTAAAGAGATGAGAGCAATACACTCAGTATATAAAACATTAAGAACGCTTGCTCTTTCCACCAACCAGGTGAAAGCTATGATCCCTCGTTGATGTCACTTGTTAAATCCTCTTCAAATCAGTTTAGATGAAGAGGAAGAGACAGGTTAAAGAAGGATTTTTAAGCATTGAGACATGAATTGTGTATGTATGCTTTTTAAAGGGTGAATGGGCCAGAAAAAAGATTTAAGGGCCTTTGAACAGGGTATGGTAGTAGGTGCCAGGCGTACCGGTTTGTGTCAAGAACTGCAACACTGCTGTTTTTTTTTTTTTACACTCAACAGTTGCCCGTGTGTATCAAGAATGGTCCACTACCCAAAGGACATCCAGCCAACTTGACAGTCGACACGGGAAAGGGAAGGCCAGCATCCCTGTGGAACGCTTTCGACACCTTGTAGAGGAAGGGGTTCTTAATGTTTGGTATACTCAGTGTATACCCTGTGGTTCACACACACACAATATATACAATTGGCATAATATAGAACAGTGAAAATAAGTACGGAGAGTGATACTGAGAAAAAGTCAAAAACAAGGGGCAGAGCGTTGTCCAGGTTAGGGTTTGGCCGGGGTAGACCGTCATCGTAAATAATCATTTGTTCTTAACTGACTTGCCTGGTTAAACAAAATAAATAAAAAATAAAATAAGAGTAGAAATAGATTGACAACGAGTGAACTCACATTGAGCTCGATGATCCACAGCAGGGAGATGAAGAGGAGGTCAAAGGTGACAAAGAGGCAAAAGGTGCGACGGACGTCCGAGATGACCTTCTTCTCCCCAGGGGGCACCACCAGGTAGTGGGGGGAGGGGAGGGATACAGTGGTGGAGTAGGACGCATTCAGAGAGGCGATGGCAGGAAGGCTCCCCCCAAACTCCCCATAGTCCACTCCGCCCGGCATTACTACTGAGAGAGGGGCCAATCCACGTGGGACAGAGAGAGGGGGAGTAATGGTGAGGTGTGGCCAGTGAGCTGATCTCTCAGAAGCGGATTAAGCCTAGTCCTGGACTAAAAAGCTATTTGAATGGAGTATCTGTGTCTGGGAAACTGGCCCAGTGTTTAGGGATATAAGAAGAGGAAAATCACAGGGTAAATCCATTTGAATTCAATCACTTTTTGACAGCATCCCTTTAAATTGAAACAAAAAGTGGTCAGAAAGTGATTTTTTGGTACTGAATGCCAAAACATTCAGGAGAAGAAGGTGCTCAAAGTTTACCCATTTTGCATACCCCACCATACCATGAGACATCCATGTCTTCATCACTGGAAAAGATAAACGGTGGAGTTTGCTACAATTTAAAAGCTTACAAAAAACAGTGTTGTCGAACTATGACTATTTCTTGAAAAAACAAGTTTAACGTAAATTCTAAAAACACAAATGGCATTTCTTTTAAAAATATATTCTCATGCACTACGTGGTCAAAAGTATGAGGACACCTGCTCATTGAACATCTCATTCCAAAATTATGGGCATTAATATAGAGCTGGTCCCCCTTTTGCTGCTATAACAGGATATCTGGGAAGACTTTCCATCAGATGTTGGATCATTGCTGATGGGACTTTCTTCCATTCAGCCTCAAGAGCATCAGTGAGGTTGGGCGACTAGGCCTGGCTCGCAGTCGGCATTACAATTCATCGCAAAGGTGTTCGATGGGGTTGAGGTCAAGGCTCTGTACAGGCCAGTCAAGTTCTTCCACACCAATCTTGACAGACCATTTCTGTATGGACCTCGCTTTGTGTACGGGGGCAATGTCATGCTGTAACAGGAAAGGGACTTCCCCAAACGGTTGCCACAAAGTTGGAAGCACAAAATCGTCTACGATGTCATTGGGGCCTTGCACGAACCATGAAAAGCAGCCTCAGACCATTATTCCTCCTCCACCAAACTTTACAGTTGGCACTATGCATTGGGGCAGGGAATGTACTCCTGGCATCTGCCAAACCCAGATTCGTCAGTCAGACTGCCAGATGGTGAAGCGTGATTCATCACTCCCGAGAACGTGTTTCCACTGCTCCAGAGTCCAATTGCAAGCATTACACCATTCCAGACGACGCTTGGTATTGCACATGGTGATCTTAGGCTTGTGTGCAGCTGCTCGGCCATGGAAACCCATGTCATGAAGCTCCCGACAAACAGTTATTGTGCCAACCTTGCTTTCCAAAAGGCAGTTTGGAACTCGGTAGTGAGTGTTGCAACCAAGGACAGACGATTTTACGTGCTTCAACACTCGGCGGTCCCGTTCTGTGAGTTTGTGTGGCCTACCACTTCGCGGCTGAGCCGTTGTTGCTCCTAGACGTTTCCACTTCACACTAGCAGCACAGAAATTTGACAAACTGACTTGTTAGAATAAGAATAAGGCCAGAACAAAATGTGAAAATAGTCAAGGGGTCTGAATACTTTCTGTCTGAATACTTTCTGTCTGAACTGTACTGTATTCTAGTCAAGGCCATCTTATTCAATTATTGCTGTGCATATACTATTGTATCTTATGTATTCTTCAGATATACTATATTTTCTATCCACATACTGCTTATACATCACACACACACACACTTATTTATACTCCGGACTCAGACATTGCTTGTTCTAATATGTCTATATTTCTTAATTCCATTCTTTTACTTTTAAATGAGCTTGTATTGTTAGATATTACAGCACTGTTGGAGCTAGGAAACCACACATTTCGCCACACCCACAATAACATCTGCTAATTATGTGTATAGGCGACCAATAACATTTGATTTGATCAGCATCAATGATGATATTCTATTCTAGACAGAAGATCATACAGAAATATTGCCTGATGACCTTCTGAATTTCCCAATACCCTGTTTGTAAGCTTTTAAATGATATCAATCTGAACAGTTTATCTTTTCCAGTGATGAAGATATGGATGTCTCATAGTATGCAAAAACGGGTCAACTTTGAGCACCTTTATCTCTTTGATGTTTTGTCAGTCAGGTACAAAAAGTGCCGTCAAAAAGTGATTGAATTAAAATGTAAATACCTCACAAGGAAAACGTAACACAACACAGTGTTTTCAGTAAAAAGGCATACATGCACGGAAAGCGTAAAAGATGATCGATTTTGTCAATCAACAAGAGTTGATATTAACAGTGATGGCCGGTCCACCCTCTAATAAAGTAAACAAGTTACTTCGAACAATCGACTGTTAGAGATAACAATAAATGCTGTTGATTTATCGGATTCTGAGTAGGCCTATTTACAGTATTGATTAACATGGAATGCATCAGTTGAAGACTAAACACAACACATTAGGCTAAATCACCCTCCTACAGACAAGCAACTTAACCCTGAAATCTGGCCTGTGTACCGCCAGCCAAATTACATAAGTGACCAACGTGAATGAGTTATGCTCAGACAGTCATATCAAAACCAGTCGACATAAATCACTGCAATAGAAATGGTACTAAAACTGTACAATAACTAGGTCACGTTACATAGCTAACTAGCTACGGTAGATAGCTAGTTAGCTAACCAGCTAGCTGACAGCTAAACTGAAACTGGCTAGCTACAACTGGATTAGCAATACATGCAGGTTCCGTTTACGTACACACATGTACAATTGGTATATAATACTGGGGGTAATATTTAATTGAAAAAGGCTTGCATTACAAGTGGAGCAAACAATAGTGCTAGCGCTGTTTTTAGCATTACCATTAGCTAGCTAACAACATAGCCACAGTATACACCCCATTATACACCCCATGACTATATTACAATTAAACATAAATAAATATGATACAACTTTCACATCTGAACAATGACCACATGAAATTGGTTTGAATTTAAAAAGGAAAAACTGTAGTCATGAGCCTTTAACTCACCTGATTTAGTACATCATCATCGACGAAACGTTTCTTCCGGGAATACCTTCTACATGAAACGGGTCACTATCTCACTTCCGGTTTAGATTTGTGGTAATCTGGTTTTAATGTTTATGGTGGTACAATGTTAGCTATTTGTTTTTCATCTGACAGTAGCATTAGGCTACTTAAGCTACAAATGCAATATTAAAGGACCTACCAATATATTTGTCTATTGTTGCAATAACTTATCAGTCCAAAGAAATTAATTAGCATACTTTCTAGGAAGCCTATTTTTAATTTGTCAGCTGACTTTGCCAGTTTTGTTTTCCATGAGGGTGTTTTCTGACAAACTCCACAAGAAGAACATACCATCTGAGAAGCAACCAGACAGCATTCCAAGTATCAGAATTCCTTCTGGAATGTGGGTCATGTTCATTCATTCCATCATAGGGTGTGAAATACTGACCATCTTGTGGCAATAATTTTGTGCGGTCATATATATTATTTTATAAAGTATATTTTCAAAGTTTTAGGATTTTAAGATTAGTTTCACACACCAGAACACACACGAAGTCATTTCAAATCAGGAAAATGTGTTTATTTAGATATTGTTATTGTTGCTCACATTGAAATGTCTACATCTTTAACAAGTACAGAAAAAAGAATTAAAACAAAAAGTGGAATAAAGAAGAATAGTGCGATTAGAGTTCATTCTTGCCATGGCACTCGTCTATTGACCATAGAGGATAGATAGACTTGGAGAAGGAGAGGATGCTCACTCCAGCCAGACAATGGAGGGAGTAGGTGCCATATGTCTCAACACTTTGTCCAACAAAAAGAGAATCAAAACAATGACTATATATTAACAGTTGGTACAGATTGAGACATTCAACTGTGACACTACAGAAATGTATTCTGCTGACTCAAGCAATCCTGCAGTTGGAGAACAGATGTGATGGAAATAAAGAAAACTGTTTATTAGACTGACATGATCAATTCTGAGGGTGAATATTTTTATATTCAAATGTGTCATTCCATTTCAGCAGGACGAGAGAGAGTGAGAGAGAGTCACTATGTATTGTATTGTCTGCGTTGTTTTTCATGACAATATGAAAAACACAGTTATCCAAGTTGTGACTAAAAGGTTACTAAACTTTGTGACAATTGTTCAACAGAGAGAGACCATATACAGCTAAGTTGATTAATAGGTCTTTACACAGGAAATGATTTAAACAAACAAACAATAAGAATCTGATTCGGTATACAAAATGAAAACATTTTTTTTCTCACAAAAAAACTAAATTGGACTACTTTTACAAAAGCATGGCATCCTCACATACACCCAGAATACATCATTGACACAACTAGCTTTGATGGGCCCCAAAAATAACTTCAAATGCATCACAAATAAATGTTTCAAATGCATTACAAATCTAGATCCTTTCAATTATATAGATGCATATTATCTGAAGGCCTATGCAGTGCACAGTTTATTGTATGTGAATCCATGTCAATACACACACTCTGGTTATTCTACATCCCCTATCTTGCCACAAGATGGCAGTATCTGCTCACTTCTTCCAAGAACAAAATCTCAATATGATTAGGCTGCACAGTAATGGAGCAGCTTTAGAATATAGTCTGGACCGATAGTCAGAGACTGATGATATCTCCTCTCTGTGTGTGTGTATGTGTGTGTGTGTGTGTGTGTGTGTGTGTGTGTGTGTGTGTGTGTGTGTGTGTGTGTGTGTGTGTGTGTGTGTGTGTGTGTGTGTGTGTGTGTGTGTGTGTGTGTGTGTGTGTGTGTGTGTGTGTGTGTGTGTGTGTGTGTGTGTGTGTGTGTGTGTGTGTTCTATACTGAAGCTGTTCATCAGCATTTGTCCGTTTACAGTTATTTTGAGTGTCATGTGTAGTTGATATTTCTAGCCATTATTCCATTGCTCTGTAACATTAAAGAGCAAAGCTAGAAAGTAAGAAGTGAATGAATGGTTCCCCTGACATGGAAGAGAAGACTAGCGTTGCAGTGAGGGACCTCAAGGTCACAGTGACCTTGATGACCTTGCCCTATCCATTAATGCCCTATCCATTAATGTACTGATTTTTAGATTTTTTTTGCTCACAGATATGCTAACAGTACCTACCTACATTCATTAATTCATTGAATTTGAATATGCACCATTCAAACTTAGAAGCTCTCTTTCTCACTCACACGTTCACACATTAAATCACTCATTCATTCACTCAATCATTTACACATCTGCAACCATCCATCTCTCCCTTCCTTTTTTTGGTTTAAAGTAGTGTTAAAACTTTACACTTTTGCGCACTTTCTTTGCCTTCTCCTCTGTCTTTTCTTCAGTCTTTTCCTCTTCTTTCTCTTTCTCTTCCTCCTCTTCATCTGGCTTCTCTGATTGATCTGTGGTGCTGGTCGCTTGGGGGTCTAAGGAGACAAGAGGTGATGTCAAAGAACAGCAGCACACACTGGTCTCCTTCAAATCAAACCACTAACCTTTTACACAAGTAAGCTTGAGGACTACTTAGATTTGTGGATTTTGATGTTTCAGAAAAGACATGCAGGGAAGGTAAACAAACAGCACTAGGGAAAGAGGTTAATCAATTTATGGGACATCATAATAACTCTACTCCCAAACCAGTCTATGGTAATCTGGTTCTACCTGTCATTTCCTGGTCGGGCATATGCCTCCTGTGAGTGTGTGTGTACAAATACATGTGTGTGGAACATGGTATACAGGTCTGAATCATACCAGTACATATGAAAGTGTCTTCTGTATAAATGTGCATGTGTATGCAGGCCTAATTAGGCAATTGCTCTAGTTAGGATAGTCACATCCTACTTCAAAGTATCTTTAGGAGCCCATGTCTAGCGATGTGTGACACTACAGTCACTCTGCAACCGTGTTGTGTTCAAACGACAGATTTACAGAAAAATGATGACAGTATGATGTCCGGCGCCGAACAGGATGGCTGCCTCGCTTCGCGTTCCTTGGAAAATATGCAGTATTTTGTTTTTCTATGTGTTATTTCTTACATTGGTACCCCGGGTGATCTTAAGTTTCATTACATACAGCCGGGAGGAACTACTGAATATACGATTAACGTCAACTAACCACCCTTCCTACCAGGAATATGACTTTCCCGAAACGGATCCAGTGTCTTGCCTTCCACCCAATACAATGGACCTGATCCCAGCCGGCGAAGCTACACGACGCCGAAAAAGGGGCAAACGTAGCGGTCTCCTGGTCAGGCTTCGGAGACGAGCACATCGCGCTCCACTCCCTAGCATACTACTCGCCAATGTCCAGTCTCTTGAGAATAAGGTCGATGAAATCCGAGCACGGGTAACATTCGAGAGAGACATCAGGGATTGCAACGTGCTCTGCTTCACGGAAACATGGCTAACTGAAAAGACGCTAACGGAGTCGGTGCAGCCAGCTGGTTTCTTCACGCATCGCGCAGACAGAAACATACATCTTTCTGGTAAGAAGAGGGGCGGGGGGGTATGCCTCATGATTAACGAGACGTGGTGTGACCATCATAACAACACTCAGGAACTAAAGTCATTCTGTTCACCTGATCTAGAACTCCTCACAATCAAATGTAGACCGCATTATCTACCAAGGGAATTCACTTCGGTCATAATCACAGCCGTATATATTCCCCCCCAAGCAGACACATCGATGGCCCTGAACGAACTCTATCTGACTCTCTGTAAACTGGAAACCACACACCCTGAGGCTGCATTCATCGTAGCTGGGGATTTTAACAAGGCTAATCTAAAAACAAAACTCCCTAAATTCTATCAGCACATCGATTGTCCGACCAGGGCTGGCAGAACTCTGGACCATTGTTATACTAACTTCCGCGACGCATATAAGGCCCTCCCCCGCCCTCCTTTCGGAAAAGCTGACCACGACTCCATTTTGTTGATTCCAGCCTACAAACAGAAATTAAAACTACAAGCTCCCGCGCTCAGGTCTGTTCAACGCTGGTCCGACCAATCTGAATCCACGCTTCAAGACTGCTTTGATCACGCGGATTGGAATATGTTCCGCACGGCGTCCAACAACAACAATGATGAATATGCAGATTCGGTGAGCGAGTTCATTAGGAAGTGCATTGACGATGTCGTACCCAGAGCAACGATTAAAACATTCCCAAACCAGAAACCGTGGATTAACGGCAGCATTCGCGTGAAACTGAAAGCGCGAACCACTGCTTTTAACCAGGGCAAGGTGACCGGAAACATGACCGAATACACACAGTGTAGCTATTCTCTCCGCAAGGCTATCAAACAGGCTAAGTCCCAGTACAGAGACAAAATTGAATCGCAATTCAACAGCTCAGACACAAGGGGTATGTGGCAGGGTCTACAGTCTATCACGGATTACAAAAAGAAAAGCAGCCCCGTCGCGGATCAGGATGTCTTGCTCCCAGACAGGCTAAATACCTTTTTGCCCGCTTTGAGGATAATACAGTGCCACTGACACGGCCCACTACCAAAACCTGCGGGCTCTCCTTCACTGCAGCCGAGGTGAGTAAAACATTTAAACGTGTTAACCCTCGCAAGGCTGCAGGCCCAGACGGCATTCCCAGCCGCGTCCTCAGAGCATGCGCAGACCAGCTGGCTGGTGTGTTTACGGACATATTCAATCAATCCTTAGCCCAGTCTGCTGTTCCCACATGCTTCAAGAGGGCCACCATTGTTCCTGTTCCCAAGAAAGCTAAGGTAACTGAGCTAAACGACTACCGCCCCGTAGCACTCACTTCCGTCATCATGAAGTGCTTTGAGAGACTAGTCAAGGACCATATCACCTCCACCCTACCGGACACCCTAGACCCACTCCAATTTGCTTACCGACCCAATAGGTCCACAGACGACGCAATCGCAACCACACTGCACACTGCCCTAACCCATCTGGACAAGAGGAATACCTATGTGAGAATGCTGTTCATCGACTACAGCTCAGCATTTAACACCATAGTACCCTCCAAACTCGTCATCAAGCTCGAGACCCTGGGCCTCGACCCCGCCCTGTGCAACTGGGTCCTGGACTTCCTGACGGGCCGCCCCCAGGTGGTGAGGGTAGGTAACAACATCTCCACCCCGCTGATCCTCAACACTGGGGCCCCACAAGGGTGCGTTCTGAGCCCTCTCCTGTACTCCCTGTTCACCCACGACTGCGTGGCCATGCACGCCTCCAACTCAATCATCAAGTTTGCGGACGACACTACAGTGGTAGGCTTGATTACCAACAACGACGAGACGGCCTACAGGGAGGAGGTGAGGGCCCTCGGAGTGTGGTGTCAGGAAAATAACCTCACACTCAACGTCAACAAAACAAAGGAGATGATTGTGGACTTCAGGAAACAGCAGAGGGAGCTCCCCCCTATCCACATCGACGGGTCAGTAGTGGAGAAGGTGGAAAGTTTTAAGTTCCTCGGTGTACACATCACGGACAAACTGAACTGGTCCACCCACACAGACAGCGTTGTGAAGAAGGCGCAGCAGCGCCTCTTCAACCTCAGGAGGCTGAAGAAATTCGGCTTGTCACCAAAAGCACTCACAAACTTCTACAGATGCACAATCGAGAGCATCCTGTCGGGCTGTATCACCGCCTGGTACGGCAACTGCTCCGCCCACAACCGTAAGGCTCTCCAGAGGGTAGTGAGGTCGGCAGAACGCATCACCCGGGGCAAACTACCTGCCCTCCAGGACACCTACACCACCCGATGTCACAGGAAGGCCATAAAGATCATCAAGGACAACAACCACCCAAGCCACTACCTGTTCACCCCGCTATCATCCAGAAGGCGAGGTCAGTACAGGTGCATCCAAGCAGGGACCGAGAGACTGAAAAACAGCTTCTATCTCAAGGCCATCAGACTGTTAAACAGCCACCACTAACATTTAGCGGCCGCTGCCAACAAACTGACTCAGCTCCAGCCACCTTAAAAATGGGAATTGATGGAAATTATGTAAAAATGTACCACCAGCCACTTTAAACAATGCCACCTAATATAATGTTTACATACCCTACATTACACATCTCTTATGTATATGTATATACTGTACTCTATATCATCTACTGCATCTTGCCATCTTATGTAATACATGGACCACTAGCCACTTTAAACTATGCCACTTTATGTTTACATACCCTACAGTACTCATCTCATAGGTATATACCGTACTCTATACCATCTACTGCACCTTGCCTATGCCGTCTGTACCATCACTCATTCATATATCTTTATGTACATATTCTTTATCCCTTTACACTTGCGTGTATAAGGTAGTAGTTGCGGAATTGTTAGGTTAGATTACTTGTTGTTATTACTGCATTGTCGGAACTAGAAGCACAAGCATTTCGCTACACTCGCATTAACATCTGCTAACCATGTGTATGTGACTAATAAATTTGATTTGATTTGATTTGATTTTTGATTTGTAATAGCCAATGAAACAGCGTTTAACGATGCTACAGGGGAGATTTCACTAGGAAGCTCTGCCATCTGGGCTGGCAGCCCAGCATCAGTACTGATGCCACAGAGAAAGCAGATAGACTGTTAGCCGTGGCTAAGCATCTCTGGCCCCTGACTGGCACAGGGCAGGATGGGAGCACAGGGAGGTCTGCTGTGCTCTCTGATAGATTTGGTGGAGTGATGCTAATATGTGCTAATATAATACCACTGCTACTTGTCGCAGAGAAGAGTTTATCTGAGGCCCTGCTGTTTTGAACATGGCATAGTGCAACGTTCATCCCATTTGACTTAAAAGTGGGCACTGAATAACAATGGCTATACACACAGCTAAACATGTAAGCCGGTTACACCATTGGTCAAAGCATCAATGCGATTATATGAGTGAGTGTATATAGTGTGTTACTGGTTGACAGTGTATGGAATCCCTATCTCACCAGCAGCTTTGGTGGGGAATCTCTCCTCCCTCTCCTCATGACAGGGGTAGTCGTCGTACTCCTCCCCCTCAAAGGGGTCTTCCAAGGGGGGGTAGACACCCAGGTTCTGCATGTGTGCCTCAGCCATCTTCTGGACGGCTGGACGCACACATACACATGATACACAGGATCACACACAGGGACAAAGGGAGAGAGGGATCGGTTGTTTTGGGTTTACCAGGCTTCAACACTGTCAACGGTACCATGCGTCATATGGGCTTTCAGATGCATGCCAGACAGACAGATAAGCAGCCAGCCAATCACCCAACAAGACAGACAGACATACAGACAAATTTAAAGGCAGAATAGCCAGCACTTTCATGTTTTGCAGTTTGTAATGGACTGGTATAATACATTTGTGTCCTATATATACACGTATTTACTCTTTCCTGCATTTGTTTTTATCCTTTCATTTCTCCTGTCTGGTCCTGTTCTTTTGCTCTCTAAAAAAATGCAGACTCATCCTGCTCTCTCTTAATCCCACTCTGTCTAGGTCACCTTGCTCTCTCTCTCTCTCTCTCTCTCTCTCTCTCTCTCTCTCTCTCTCTCTCTCTCTCTCTCTCTCTCTCTCTCTCTCTCTCTCTCTCTCTCTCTCTCTCTCTCTCTCTCTCTCTCTCTCTCTCTCTCTCAATTCAATTCAATTCAATTCAAGGGGCTTTATTGGCATGGGAAACATGTGTTAACATTGCCAAAGCAAGTGAGGTAGATATTATACAAAAGTGAAATAAACAATACAAATTAACAGTAAACATTACACATACAGAAGTTTCAAAACAATAAAGACATTACAAATGTTATATTATATATATACAGTGTTGTAACAATGTACAAATGGATAAAGCACACAAGTTAAAATAAATAAGCATAAATATGGGTTGTATTTACAATGGTGTTTGTTCTTCACTGGTTGCCCTTTTCTTGTGGCAACAGGTCACAAATCTTGCTGCTGTGATGGCACACTGTGGAATTTCTCTCTCTCTCTCTCTCTCTCTCTCTCTCTCTCTCTCTCTCTCTCTCTCTCTCTCTCTCAGCTAATGAAGAATTGAATACTGATACAGGAACAAAGACTGGGTTATTATAATAACACTCTACACGCATATAGTAATCCCCCTTTAATTATTTAATTAACATCTACTGACAAGCCTCCAAATATATTTTTTTCTGGTCTTACTAGCACATGCTCTATGTTTATGGCTCTGCGTGAAACAACAAGTATGAAGCAACATTTAGAACTGTGTGTGTGTGTGTGTGTGTGTGTGTGTGTGTGTGTGTGTGTGTGTGTGTGTGTGTGTGTGTGTGTGTGTGTGTGTGTGTGTGTGTGTGTGTGTATATAGTACCTACTCTTATAAAGACATTCCAACTGATTGACATGACTTGTCACGTGTATCTTACCCCACTGACCCCATTTCACAAATAATACAATCAGGAGACAACAGAACAGTAAAGCAAGGTAAACACAGTATCAACACAGGGATAATTCACCATACAGAGGACATGTATACACTACTTACTCAGTCAGTTATACGCTTACCTTTCAGGGATGGTGGCTGATACACATTTGAGTTGACTCGCTTGGGCTTGAGTACCCCATTCTCTCCTACAATCCACTGTGGAAGGAAGAACAAGTTGAATGTAGCCTACAGTTTTGAAATAACGCAACCATTCACATGACTATAGGGTGACATGCAGTTATCATCTGAGGCACTAGGGGCGCTCTGTTACCTGATGGCTGGACTGATCATCCTCAGGAGAACACTGGTCTGCCACTCTGAACAGCGTTGCAGGTGTAGGCCGCCGGCGTCGGATCTAGACACACACAAGAGAGAAGAAGAGAATCTGGTATTTGTTTTTTTTAGGTGTAAGCCATCTCATCAGCGCTTGTAATGTGTCCAGTTCTCCTAATTTGACTCCAGGCAAGGAGTCAAGTCTGAGTACTGTTGGGGAAGGCCAGGGGTCAGAGTTTAGGGGTCAACAAGAGGTGAAAATGAATTACTTAAAAATCATGCAATGTGATTTTCTGGATTTTTGTTTTAGATTCCGTCTCTCACAGTTGAAGTGTACCTATGATAAAAATGACAGACCTCTACATGCTTTGTAAGTAGAAAAACCTGCAAAATCGGCAGTGTATCAAATACTTGTTCTCCCCACTGTATATATAGACACTCTCTGTGTGACCCCGATTTAGCCCACTTAACAGAGCAACCCCCCGAGAGAAATCAGTATCACTCTGAACTCTACTTTAGTCTACTTTAGTCATGTACTTAGTACATGGTTGATATATACATTATATGGTACAAACATAGTTTACCAATCAATATGCATGTGCCTGTGGGTATTCACTGCAGAACAGTAGTTTGATGCAAAACTATGTCACTCAAGCAAACAAGTCTGTGAGCATAAATTCACGTTTGCATATCTGCAAACAAAAACATGTAGAAACAAAAACATGCGACTAATTGATCAAAAAATGTTTCTAGTGAGGGCCCTATAGTAGGTATTACTTGCTGGATCAAATCTCTGAGATGATAAGGTAAAACTCTGTTGTTCTGCCCCTGAAAAAAGCAGTTAAACCACTGTTCCCAGTAGACTGTCATTGTAAATAAGAATTTGTTCTTAACTGACTTCCCTAGTTAAATAAAGATAAAATGACTATATGTACACTCTCTGTCCCAACGGGTAACCTGCTACCCACTCTAACTGGGTGCTCACAGTACACTGCAGACGGCTCTCTCATTCTGTCAACACTGGCATTCTTAAGCTACGGTACAAGGTTCATTCATTTGACAATGGAAGGAATGCAGAGAGAGGGTCAAGGAGAACAGTTTATGGGGCGTTCTGTTCTGTCGTTTTAATTCCAGGTAGAACTCCACTGTGAAGGTTTGGCAACAACACTCACAGTGCATTGACTCGCAAACACAGTCTCCCACAGTCTAAAATAGATCAAACAGAAAACAGTTTGCAAACTAGCTGTGGTAAGTTGTTTTGGATACATGCATTCAGGTCAGATGAATAGTGCACTACTTATAAGGATGGAATCCTGGAAAGTCAAACAGAGAAGTTCATGACAAGTCTCCTTACCGGGCATACAATTGGGTAATATTTAGTACGTTGATTAATGAGATTCCAACCTATTTTCACCCACTCAAAAAGACAGCCAAAGGTTTGTTGAATTCCCAATGTGTTATCAATAGTATTTAAAAAAAATCTAAAACAGAGGTTATTTTTTTATTTTTTTTACATAATCTTGGGGGGGGGGGGAATATTACTAACAACAGATTAAATGACTTTTGGCCAAGGATCTGTGGAATAAGTTAAACGTATATAAAACAACACAATGTAAAATTATGAATCTACAATCAAATCAATCAAATCAAATCAAATTTTATTTGTCACGTGCTTCGTAAACAACAGGTGTAGACTAACAGTGAAATGCTTACAATGTATGTTCTTAATACTGGGCAACATAGGCTTGGGAGACACAGTGTTATTGGTATCCACAGTACTCCACCAATTGTACATTTTTCTATTCAGTACTATTCCCCCCCAAATTGTTTTTATTTGACATAAATGCACTGTAATTTAAAACTGCAAAGTTGTCTCTCTGTGTTGAATTGCAGGATATTAGCTTTAGAGCTGCAACAGTAAAAACAAATATCTGTCCCATGACAAAATGTGTAGAATTACAGGAAATTAGATTGAAAACTGCTGAACGTTCCCTCTGATGCCAAGAAGCAGGCCTTTTAAATGTTCTTTTCCTGGGCCCGAGACTTGGTTAATCCAGCCATGTACTGCAGACGTCATAGTAAAACCTTTTGTAGGCTGTTGTTAACGCACTTGGGTTGTGTTCTGATTACGAACGGGTCTGTGATGAATTTGCTAACACAAAAGGGGTGAGAACCGGCCCCAAAAGGTTTGAGAACCCCTGATCTAAAATTACAACCAAATTCCAAGGAAAAGATCAATGTCTGATATTTGGTTTAGTTGTATGTCTTATCACTGCGCCTCCAACCGTTTAAAAGCACATTCAAGTTCAAATGGGAATACAATGTTAGATGTTTTGTTTATTTCTACATCAAGTGAATGTGTTATCACTGTGTTTGATCTAACAGCATGACCAAATGACCTGGACTGCAGTTAGTTGAGATTACATTAAAGTACATAGTGCAAGGGATCAATGCTGTTTGAGAGTCTATGCAGATTATTACAGCAATTGGGAAGGTTTCCACAGACCTGCAAACCTGAACATACACGCTTTCTATGATTACATAAGAAGACATTTATTGTTACAGTAACCTCAAAATGTGGCCACTCATTTTAAGGTTGAAGAAATAGTGTTACATTAGTTGGTAAGATAGCCTTCACATTAGGCTATTTGCTGTCGTACAAAAGTCATATTGAATTGTGTTTGGTAGACAACGCAACCCAATATCAACTTTAGAAGGAGATGTATCTTCTGTATGGATAGCCCCATCGGTGCCACTGAGCTTGGCTTTAATTCCAGCTTGTCTACAAATTAATTAACAATTGATATGTTGGATTCCCGTTTTCATTTCAAGCAAAAATCGAAATACAGTTTGATTTGACTTCATCTCTATTCTTTAACGTTTATTTTTGGTTGAATGGAGAAGTGAATCTGACATAGTTATTACTAGCGCACATTGGTAATAGACAGTGACAAGTATTAAAGCTATGCAGTGTTGGGCTTGGTTAAAAAAGTCTGGATGGGAGAACTACGAGATAGCTGTAGATCAAATCAAATCCAATGTTATTGGTCACATGCAGATGTTATTGCGGACGTAGCGAAATGCTTGCGTTTCGAGCTCCAACAGTGCAGTAATATCTAACAATTTCACAACAATACACACCAATCTAAAGTAAAAATGGAATTAAGAATGTATAAATATTTGGACAAGCAATGTCAGAGCGGCATAGACTAAGGTACAGTAGAAAAGTATAGAGTATATACAGTATATACATATAAGATGAGTAATGCAAAATATGTAAACATTATTTAAGTGACTAGTGTTCCTTGGTTAAAGTGGCCAGTGATTTCAAGTCCATGTACATAGGACAGCAGCCTCTAAGGTGCTCTCCAGCAGGAGGTGCTGCCCAGACTACCGCTTTCTATCTTATAGTGGATATTACGTCGAAGATGACGTTGTTTCAAAGGTGAAAATTAAACATGTTTTATACAAGGTTTGTCTATGTTGAATATTGGTTACCATGATCATATAATCCTGTGGTTGAAATCTCACCTTCAAAACAACAGTTTACGCTGACGACTTTTTTCAAATCCAATGTATTTTCCACGTAGACAACAGGTCACAATACGTTGACAAATGAAGTTGAAACGATGTTGATTTAACCAGTTTGTTACCAGTGGATCCTCTCTAGATCTAGACCAGCCAACCTTGGCCATAGCCTGAACCTTTGCTCCTCTCTGTTTATGGTGTCACACAACATCAGTAGCACTTCTCTATTTTCCATGAAGTTGCTCTCTGGATGTGTTTGTGTTTGACCCTGTGGATCTCATTCCTCTAGTTATCCAGGGCAGACAGGGTCTTCGTCCCAAATGGCACCCTATTCCCTACATACAGTAGAGCACTACGTTGGACCAGAGCCCCATGTGCCCCGGTCAAAACTCTGGTCAAAAGTAGCACACTATAGAGGGAATAGCGTTCCATTTGGGAAAAATCCTGGGTCTGGGAGCTGTGCGTCAAAGCAAGCAGGTCACTGTTGCCAAAGCACAGGCTTGGTGGGCCACACAACACATCATAATCTCCTCATGAATGTTCTGTATATCTCTCCTCACTTCCCCTCTATCCCTCGCTCTCTCTCATCCCCCACTTCCAATTCCACTTCATCCTCTCCTCCCTTTATCCTGTTCACCCCACATATCATTCTTCATTCCTTGACAGTGACATGACATTATCCTCAACCGCCCTCCTCTGTTTCTTTACTACCTTCTCTCTCAACCTCCCCCTCTCTCCTATCGTTTTCCTCTTTCTCTCTCACCCATCTCTCTTCCCTTTCCCCACATCACCGGGCTGTGCCCACCGGGTTCTGTAATCTCATTATGGCGCTCAGCTTGAATGACGTCTCTCCACACCCTCGGTGGGAGACATCCCAGCAGGGCTCCCTCACTGTGTGACCCCCTACGTCTCCATCTCTCTCCACTGACATGGTGAGAGGCCCTGGTTGTTGCTGTGGCTGCTGCTGCCAGCTGCAGTGGCTGCTGGTCAGCATTGCTGACACCTGATATCTCTGCTGGGTAAAACCAACCCCCTCGCCTGCCCCCCTGCCAGAGGTAGTGGTGGAAGAGTGGGTAAGACAGAGCACAGCAGACCAGATGTTAACCAGGCCCATGTCCCAGCTACTATACTGGGATGCTTCGTGGTCTTATACATAGTACCAATCCAGGTATGTAGAGGACTCTGGTGTGACTCTCATAGTACCAATCCAGGTATCTTCCTAGGGCTCTGGTGTGAGCTCTGAGATGTCGCTGTTCTTTAGAGGAAGAGAGAGGAGAGAGAAAAGAACAGTGAGGTAGATGGAGCAAAATAAATTAAAATAACATATGTCAAGGGAGCTCAAAAAGGTAGAGAAAGCAAGCGGCATACACACGCACAGAGAGAGAGAGAGAGAGAGAAAATGAGAGAACGAGAGAGACAGGGGGATAGAGCAAGCGTATGTGTTTTTGCCCTAGAGCTGAAAGGGTGTTGCTGGATAATTGAGGTCATTATGGTATAATAAAAGGATTTATACAGTATGTGTGTGTGTGTGTGTGTGTGTGTGTGTGTGTGTGTGTGTGTGTGTGTGTGTGTGTGTGTGTGTGTGTGTGTGTGTGTGTGTGTGTGTGTGTGTGTGTGTGTGTGTGTGTGTGTGTGTGTGTGTGTGTGTGTGTGTGTGTGTGGACCCTCAGAGTGTGTGTGAGAGTGACTCAGCTCTTACTGACATCACAACTGGCCTCCCCATGTTAATGAAGAGACGGTGACGTTTAACCCTTAAAACCTCTTTACCGTCACTCCTACCTGTAGACTACCAGGGCTGCTAGAGTGATTAATGACTTCCTGTAATGGACCAATGAATGGCGTCAAGTTGCTTCCAGGAAAAGGTCACCATCGATTATAGAGAAGGTGAGTATATACAGCTATAAACGCATAGAGGGGTCAGGGTGAGTAACAGCTACTGTGACAGGCATCAATGCACAGTGATTATGCACACATGCCATTTCCAAAGAATAATATGCACTGTATACGGGTCAAACACACAGACACACACCTGGCATTTCTCATACACACACACATCCGGCTGGGTGACGGTGGCAGCAGGGCGGATGACGGTGGGAAGGCCAGATGACATAACACACAACCACTTGTAATTTTCCAGTCTTTCAATCGCCCCACTTCAGTAGTTACATAAGATCATCTGTGACCTTCACATGTAGGCTTTTACACTGGGCCACAGCATGTGAGATTACTCCTGTTATACTTTACCCCCCCCCCCACTCCAACTCTCCTCAGTTGCAGCCATTGTTCAGTATCCTTACGTATCAGTCCAACTGTTTCTGGCCTCTCAGCAGCTCTGTAGGGCAGGAGTGCATCCCAAATGGCACCCTATTCCATATATAGTGCACCAGAGTGGGCCCTGGTCAAAGGTAGTCCACTATATTGGAATAGGGTGCCATTTGGTACACAGACGTGGGCTGTTGATGAGCTGTCACAGGGCCACTCATGGGCTACACAGGTGGGGCTACAGCCGGTATGTGTCCCCACGGGACTCCCTGTCCCCCACAGAGCCTACAAGCACAGGGGAAATATTACAGCTCTTAAGCTTCAAGAGAGCCAGGCCGTCATTATCAATAAGAAGGTGCTTGACTGACTCACCTGGTTAAACTAAGGTTAAATGAAATGGAGACCTTATTTTAACTGAAGGTGGGTTAGATACATGCTGATCTAGGGGTAAGTGTGTGTGTGTGCATCAGTGGAGGCTGCTCAGGGGTGGACGGCTCATAATAATAGCTGGAATGGAGTCAATGGAATGGAATCAAACACATCAAACATATGGTTTCCATGTGGTTGATACCACTCCATTGACTCCATTCCAGCCATTATTATAAGCCACCCTTCCCTCAGCAGCAGTGTGTGTGTGTGTGTGTGTGTGTGTGTGTGTGTGTGTGTGTGTGTGTGTGTGTGTGTGTGTGTGTGTGTGTGTGTGTGTGTGTGTGTGTGTGTGTGTGTGTGTGTGTGTGTGTGTGTGTGTGTGTGTGTGTGTGTGTGTGTGTGTGTGTGTGTGTGTGTGTACATGTGTGTGTGTAGAGCTGTAGTGATGGTGAGCGGAAAATGAGAGCGTTTTGAACCTACTTTGATTTATGTGACTTTCACACCTCCCCCTTGGATGTGTCACATCTGCTCCTGCTACGCCCTCTGGTGTTCATCCGGTGTCTTCTTGACCTGCAGTTACTCCCCCTGTACACTCTCTCTCTCTCTCCCGCTCCCTCTCTGTGTGATTGTGTGGTTGGAGACAGGTGTGCTAGAGTCAGAGTAGATCCCTACCAGCTGCAACTTGTTCCATAATCAAGACCTCTACAAATACTGTCCTGCCACTTCCACTCTGCCAGATCGTAAACTCTGCTCAGTCAGTTCATGATTCTAGCCATTTATTATTACACAAGATCCTGTTACTCTGCTGTGCCTGTTTCCCTGACTGACACTGTTTATCCTCTCATTGCAGTTACTGCTCTGGCTCCTGTCTCCTGTTCCACATCTCACCACCCAACTACATTGCTCTGGATTGTACTCACCATCACTACCTTGGATTCCCCTCAGGACCTGTTTACCCTGTTCTACTCAGCCAACTCCAACCTCAGTCTCCACATCTGGTTTTTCTGCAACTCATCCGAGCTACCCCGGATCTGCACTTCATATCTCTCTGTGCAACAATAAATATTTTGGTTCATTCATCCCTGTTTCCTCATCTGGGTCTGCTCTTGGGTTCCCCTGTGTCGCTCCGCTTAACAGTACGATCTGGCCAAGAGATGAACCCAGCAGACTCCACTACTCTTCACCAAATTCTTGTTGGTCAAGGCACCCTTCTTGAGCAACATGACCAAGCCCTGAAAACCCTGCTGGAGAACATCAAAGAATTTTCACAGAGCCTGTCTGACCTACAGGTCCGAACCTCCGCCCAGAGTTCACAACCAATCTCAAGTCCCTCTTTTCCGCCCCGGGAACCTTTTGTTCCGACTCCTGAGCGCTATGATGGTAATCTTGGCGCTTGCAGAGCCTTTCTTGTGCAATGTTAACTAGAATTTGAGCAACAGCCCTACTCGTATGCTAGTGAATGAGCCAATATTTATTTTTGATTGGCTGCCTTCGGGGAGCAGCACTTTCCTGGGCCACTATGGTGTGGGAGAGACAGTCACCTATCTCCTTCTCCTACAGTGGATTCACAGATGAGATGAGGTAGGTCTTCGACCACCCGGTCTGTGGAAAGGATGCTGCTAAACAATTTCTGTCCCTTCATCAAGGCTCCCAGAGTGTGGCTGAAATGGCATGAGTTCCGCACTCTCGCCGCAGAGAGCGGCTGGAATGACAAGGCCCTTCAGGAAGCATTCCGGAACGCACTCACTGAGACCCTCAAGGACGAGTTGGTGTCCAGAGAGGAGCCTGTTGGACTTGACAAACTAATTTCTCTCACTATGCGCATTGACAACCATCTCCGTGAGCATTGGAGGGAGAGGGGAGGTAGGGTTGCATGTCCCATAACATCTGCTTCAGTGCCCTGCTCACTTTCTCCGACTGCATCACATCTCCAGGCATGTTCTAATCCTGAACCCATGCAGGTCGGCCGGACCCATCTATCTCCAGAGGAGAGGCAGCGGCGTATCAGTACTAGGAGCTGTCTGTATTGTGGCCAGGTTGGTCACCGGGTCTCCACTTGTTCCCTGTGTCCAGCAAGAGGGGGCTCAACAGTAGTGGGGGATATACTGTTGAGCCAAATCGCCTGCCCATCATTTCCCAGACCCCTGCTTGAGGCCAACCTTGTGTGGCAGAGCCAGGCTTTTCCTCTGCCTGCTTTCATCGATTCAGGTGCCAACGAGCTTTCTGGACCGAGGGGTCGTTAATCAGTTAGGTCTGGACACTGTTTCGCTCGATTCACCTCTGGATGCCAACGCTCTCAATGGAAAGCTACTGTTCCTGTTATCCTGCGTCTCTCTGGAAATCACCAGGAAAAGATCAGTTTCCACATAATCGACTGTTCTCACTCAGCTCTGGTTCTGGGCCATCCATGGTTAAAGCTACACAACCCAAAGATTGACTAGTCCACCGGAAGGGTAACTACTTGGAGTACATTTTGTCATTCTAATTGTCTACATTCTGCCCTTCCTCCTGCCTTGTCTGCACCCCAGTCCATTCCAGATCCCCCAGACCTGTCTTCTGTTCCTCCAGAATATCACGGTCTAGCTCCTGTATTCAGTAAGCACCACACCCCATCTCATCGGCAATAAGACCGTGCTATCGAGCTTCAACCTGGAGCTCCCCTCCCTAGTAGCAGGTTGTATAACCTCTCTCGCCTCGAGCAAGAAGCCATGGAAGAATACATCCAGGACTCCCTGGCTGTCGGACAAATCAGGCCTTCCTCTCCAGTGGGTGCTGGGGTTTTTTCATCAAGAAAAAGGATGGGTCACTGAGGCCATGTATAGACTTCCGTGGGTTGAATAGTATCGCTGTCAAGAACAAGTATCCCTTGCCACTCATCAGTGCTGCTTTTGCACCCCTCCATGGGGCCACAGTGTTTACTAAACTTGACCTCCGGAATGCCTACCATTTTGTCCGCATCAGAGAAGGGGATGAGTGGAAACCGGCGTTCAACACACCACTTGGACATTTTGAGTATTTGGTCATGCATTTTGGTCTCACTAACACCCCTGCTCTTTTTCAGAGCCTTGTTAATGATGTCCTGAAAGATGTCATTGGGTGTTTTGTTTTTGTCTATGTGGATGACATTCTTATTTTTTTTGAAGGACCTTGAGGCTCACAAGCAACACGTTCTCCAAAGGCTGTTGGAGAATAAGCTGTTAAGGTGGAGAAATGTGAGTTTCATGTTTCCTCTGTGTCCTTCTTGGGTTACATTATTGCGCAAGGACAGCTACGAATGGACCCTGCCAAGGTTAGGGCAGTCACAGAGTGGCCTGTACCTGCTAATCTGAAGCAGTTAGAGCATTTCCTGGGGTTTGACCATTTTTATAGATGATTCATCCGTGACTACAGTCGTTTGGCAGCTTCTCTCACCACTCTGACCTCCACTCCATTCCACTGGTCCCCTGAGGCAGAGGCAGCGTTCTGGGAACTCAAGCACCACTTCACTTCTGCTCCAATCCTTACCCAGAACTCCAGTTCATCAGAAGCTCCATCCTTGTGCCTTCTTGTCCCGCAAGCTCTTACCTGCAGAGAAATTGACATGGGTAACCGGGAACTCCTGGTTGTTAAGCTGGCTCTTGAGGAGTGGCGTCACTGGTTAGAGGGTTCGTTCCTTCCCTTCATTGTGTGGACGGATCACATAAATCTAGTCTACATCCAGACCGCCAATCGTCTAAACTCTCGGCAGGCCAGGTGGGCATTGTTTTTTGGAAGATTGAACTTCACACTCACTTATCGCCCCGGATCTAAGAATACCAAGCCTGACGCCCTCTCCCGTCAGTTCACCGCAGACAACACAAGTTCTGAGCTAGAAACATTATGCCATCCTCCAGCATCGTTGCTGTTGTCTCCTGGGAGATTGAGTCCCGTGTTCGTCAGGCTCAGCTGAACCAGCCTGATCCTAGAAACGGTCCTTGTAAGGCTCTGTTTGTGCCAGATTCAGTTCGTTCTGATCTTCAATGGGCCCATTCTACTCACCTCACCTGTAACCCTGGCATGAACCGGACTATCGCCTTCCTGCGTCAGCGATTTTGGTGACCCACCATGGAGAGACGCTTGGGAATTCATCTCAGCGTGCTCGGAACAAAACCTCCACCAAACCTACACCTGGTCTGCTTCATCATCTTCCCATACCCAGTCGCCCCTGGTCACACATAGCTTTGGACTTCGTCACTGGCCTTCCCCCATCGAATGGTAACTCAGTCATCCTAACTATTATTTACATATTTTTTTTATTTTTTTTCAAAGCTCTCCAAGCTTCCTTCCTCCCGGGAGACTGTGGACCTGTGGACCTGCTGGTATCCCATGTTTTGCAGCTGCATGGCATCCCTAGTGGCATTGTTTCTGACAGAGGACCCTAGTTTACACCCCAGGTATGGAGAGCCTTCTGCACGGCTCTGGGTATTAAGGTCAGCCTTTCGTCTGGATATCACCCCCAGACCAACAGCCAGACCGAGCGGGCCAACCAGGAGCTGGAAACTGAAAGATGCTGTGTGAATTCGGCTAACCCTTCCTCCTGGAGTGCCCAGCTACCCTGGGTGGAATATGCCCACAACACCCTCATCAACGCCTCATCAGGTATGTCTCCCTTTGAGTGTGGCTCTGAGTTACCAACCTCTCTTGTTCCCTGCCAAAGAGGTCAAAGTAGCGGTGCCCTCAGTCCAGGACCACATGCGCTGTTGTCGCACCTGGGGGAGAGCCCGGGCTGCCCTTTGTGCCTCCACCAGGACCCAATCTCAAGCTAACTGTCGACGTGCTTCAGCCCCAGTCTACACTCCAGGTCAAAAGGTATGGCTTTCATCTAAGGACTTGCCCCTGAAAGTGGTTTCCAAAAAACTAGCTCCCCGATTCATTGGCCCCTTTAAGATTGATCGTGTCATAAACCCCTCTGCTGTTCATCTGAAACTCCCAGACTCTCTCAAAATTCATCCCACCTTCCATGTATCCTTAATTAAACCAGTCTGCTCCTGTCCCCTCCTGCAGCTGCTCCTCCACCTCCTCGGCTCATCCACGACCATCCTGCCTATACTATTCGGCGGCTTTTGGATGTGCGCCTTCGGGGCTGCGGTTGGCAGCATCTGGTGGACTGGGAGGGATATGGGCCTGAGAAGCCCTGCTGGGTGCCCTGTCATCAGATTCTGGATCCCTCCCTCTTACAGGATTTTCATACCTCACACCCAGACAAGCTGGGCTGTGCGCCAGGTGGCGTCCGTGGAGGGGGGTACTGTCACATCTGCTCCTGCTACGCCCTCTGATGTTCATCCGGTGTTTTCTTGACCTGCAGTTACTCCCCCTGTTCTCTCTCTCCCTCTCTGTGGTTGGAGACAGGTGTGCTGGAGTCAGAGCAGATCCCTACCAGCTGCAACTCATTCCATAATCAAGACCTCTACAAATACTCAGTCCTTCCACTCTGCTCAGTCAGTTCATGATTCTAGCTATTTATTATTACTCAAGATCCTGTTACTCTGCTGTGCCTGTTTCCCTGCCTGACACTATTTATCCTCATTGCAGTTACTGCACTCCATATCTCTCTGTGCAACAAATATTTTGGTTCATTCATCCCTGTTTCCTCATCTGGGTCTGCTCTTGGGTTTCCCTGTGTCACTCCGCTTAACAGGATGTTTCTCTTCCATTCTCCTATAAAACCGTTGGCACTAATGGGCTGTGTGCGTCGACTCAGTGATGGTATTTTAATCAGTAGCATAGGGGTATGGAAGATTAAACTGAGCTGGTAGGACCAAGTCAAACCTGCACTGGGCACAACAACCCTTCGCTGCTCTTCACTCCTGCATTCAATGCGTGACAATGACTCAGGTAGGATTCATATGCCATGGTTGACATTGTGTGTGTGTGCATGATTTTGTGTTTGTGTGTGTCAGTACATGTACACTACCAGTCAAAAGTTTGGACACCTATTCATTCAAAGGTTTCTTTATTTTTACTATTTTCTATATTGTAGAATAAAACTATAACATATCTAAACTATGAAATAACAAATATGGAATGTAGTAGTAACCAAAAAATGTTAAACAAACCTAAATATTTTGTGAGATTCCTCAAAATAGCCACCCTTTGCCTTGACAGCTTTGCACACACTTGGCATTCTCTCAACCAGCTTCATGAGGTAGTCACCTGGAATACATTTCAATTCAAATAAAATTGTATTTGTCACATGCGCCGACTACAACAGGTGAAGACCTTACAGTGAAATGCTTCCTTATAAGCCCCGAAAAATGCAGTTAAGAAAAATCCTTTAAATAAAGTAACAAATTAAAGAGCGCAGTAAAATAACATTAGCGAGGATATATACAGGGGGTACAGAGTCAATGTGCAGAGGCACCGGTTAGTCGAGGTAATATATACATGAGTTATTAAAGTGACTTATGCATAGATAACAGAGTAGCAGCAGTGTAAATGGGGGGGGGGGGGCAATGCAAGTAGTCTGGGTAGCCATTTGATTAGATGTTCAGTAGTCTCATTGCTTGGGGGTAGAAGCTGTTTAGAAGCCTCTTGGACCTAGACTTGGCACTCCAGTACCGCTTGCCGTGTAGTAGCAGAGAGAACAGTCTATGACTAGGGTGGCTGGAGTCTGACAATTTTTAGGACTTTCCTCTGACACTGCCTGGTATAGAGGTCCTGGATGGCAGGAAGCTTCGCCCCAGTGATGTACTGGGCCGTACGCACTACCCTCTGTAGTGCCTTGCGGTCGGAGGCCGAGCAGTTGCCATACCAGTCAGGATGCTCTCAACGGTGCAGCTGTAGAACCTTTTGAGGCTCTGAGGACCCATGACAAATCTTTTGTCTCCTGAGGGGGAATAGGTTTTGTCGTGCCCTTTTCACGACTGTCTTGGTTTGCTTGGACCATGTTAGATTGTTGGTTTGTGAACACCAAGGAACTTGAAGCTCTCAACCTGCTCCACTACAGCCCCATCGATGAGAATGGGGGAGTGCTTGGTCCTCCTTTTCCTGTAGTCCACAATCATCTCCTTAGTCTTGATCATGTTGAGGGGGAGGTTGTTGTCCTGGCACCACACGGTCAGGTCTCTGACCTCCTCCCTATATGCTGTCTCGTCGCTGTTGGTGATCAGGCCTACCACTGTTGTCATAGGCAAACTTAATGATGGTGTTGGAGTTGTGCCTGGCCATGCAGTCATGAGTGAACAGGGAGAATGGGGGGAACTAAGTACACACCCCTGAGGGGCCCCAGTGTTGAGGATCAGCGTGGCAGACAAGTTGTTGCCTACACTTACCACCTGGGGCGCGACCTGTCAGGAAGTCCAAAATCCAGTTGCAGAGGGAGGTGTTTAGTCCCAGGGTCCTTAGCTTAGTGATGACCGCCGTAGCACTATGGTGTTGAACGCTGAGCTGTAGTCAATGAACAGCATTCTCACATAGGTGTTCCTTTTGTCCAGGTGGGAAACGGCAGTGTGGAGTGGGATTGAGATTGCGTCATCTGTGGATCTGTTGGGATGGTATGTGAATTGGAGTGTATCAAGGGTATCCGGGAGTATGCTGTTGATGTGAGCCATGACCAGCCTTTCAAAGCACTTCGTGGCTACCGTCTTGAGTGCTACAGGCGGTAATCATTTAGGCAGGTTACCTTCGCTTCGTTGAGCACAGGGACTATGGTGGTCTGCTTGAAACATGTAGGTATCACAGACTCAGTCAGGGAGAGGTTGAAAATGTCAGTGAAGACACTTGCCAGTTGGTCTGTGCATGCCTTGAGTACACGTCCTGGTAATCCATCTGGCCCCGTGGCTTTGTGAATGTTGACGTGTTTAATGGTCTTGCTCACATTGGCTACCGAGAGCATTATCACACAGTCATCTAGAACAGCTGGTGCTCTCGTGCATGCTTCAGTGTTGCTTGCCTCGAAGCGAGCATAAAGGCATTTAGCTTGTCTGGTGGACTCGCGTTACTGGGCAGCTCGCGTCTGGGCTTCAATTTGTAGTCCGTAATAGTTTTCAAGCCCTGCCATATCCGACGAGGGTCAGAGCCGGTGTAGTAGGATTCAATCTTAATCCTGTATTGACTCTTTGCTTGTTTGGTGGATCGTCTGAGGGCATAGAGGGATTTCTTATAGGCATCCGGATTAGTGTCCGCTCCTTGAAAATAGCAGCTCTAGCTTTTAGCTCAATGGGGATTTTGCCTGTAATCCAAGGCTTCTGGTTGGGATATGTACGTACGGTCACCGTGGGGATGACCCGCCAGCTGTATGTTATTCATGTCGTCGTTCAGCCACGACTCGTTGAAACATAAGATATTACAGTTTTTAATGTCCCGTTGGTAGGATATGTGCTTTTAGCTCGTCCAATTTATTTCCAGCGATTGTACGTTGGCCAGTAGTATGGATGGCAAGGGTAGATTAGCCACTCGTCGGCGGATCCTCACAAGGCATCCCAATTTCTTTCTGAGATATATTTTCTGCCTCTTTCTCCTGCAAATGACGGGGATGAGGGCCTGTTCAGGTGTCTGCAGTAAATCCCTCTCGTCCGACTCATTAAGGAGAAATTCTTTGTCCAGTTCAAGATGAGTAATTGATTTCCAGAAGCTCTTTTCAGGCATAAGAGACAGTAGCAGCAACATTATGTACAAAATAAGTTACAAAAAATGTTTTAAAAACAAAATATCACTTTTGGTTAAGAGCCCATGAAACGGCAGCCATCCTCTCCAGAACCATCTTAACAGGTATGCCTTTTTAACCTCTTGACGCTAGGGGTCAGATTTTTTATTTTTTATTTTTTTAAATAACGTTCCCAAGGTAAACGGACTATTTCTCAGGTCCAGATTGTAGAATATGCATATAATTTACAGATTAGGATAGAAAACACTCCAAAGTTTCATAAACTGTCAAAATATTGTCTGTGATTATAACAAAACTGATTCTGCAGGCGAAAACCTGAAAATCTAACCCGGAAGTGATTATTTTTATTTTTTTAATCTGTGTTTCCTGGCCAGTCTTTCTTCCATTTAAAGGGGTATCAATCAGATTCCTTTTCCAATGGCTTCCTCAGGCTGTGACCAGGCTTTAGACATAGTTTCAGGTTTTTGTTTTGAAAAATGAGCGAGATTTTTCAAAAGTAGTCAGGTGTCCTCAGATTAGTTCCTGCGCGCGAGAGGGTAGCTCTCCATTTTCTTTTTCTCTCTTATTGAGTAGGTTACGGTCCGGTTGAAATATTATCGATTATGTTTGTTAAAAACAACCACCTGAGGATTGATTATAAAAAACATTTGACATGTTTCTACGACCATTACGGATACTTTTTGGAATTTTCGTCGAACGAGGCTTTGGTTTTCTGAACATAACGCGCAACCCAAATGGCGTTTTTTTTGTTATAAAAGTAATATTTATCGAACAAAAATAACATTTGTTGTGTAACTGGGAGTCTCGTGAGTGCAAACATCCGAAGATTATCAAAGGTAAGCGATTCATTTTATTGCTTTTCTGACTTTCGTGACCATGCTAATTTGGGGCTAGCTGTTCTAGCATTGATTGATACACTCACAAAAGCTTGGATTTCTTTCTCTGTAAAGCATATTTTCAAAATCTGACACGATAGGTGGATTAACAACAAGCTAAACTGTGTTTTGGTATATTTCACTTGTGATTGCATGATTATAAATATTTTTTGTAATATTTTGCGCCCTGCAATTCAGCGGTTGTTTAGGAAAATGATCCCGTAAAAGGGATCCGTAGCGCAGAGAAGTTAAAAGTTAATTTGTGGAATTTCTTTCCTTAAAACCTCTCTGGGATATGTGGGACGCTAGTGTCCCAACTGGCCAACATCCAGTGAAAATGCAGTGCACCAAATTCAAATAACTTACTATAAAAATTTTACTTTGATGAAATCACACATTCAATATACCAAATTAAAGCTACACTTGTTGGGAATCCACCCAACGTGTCAGATTTCAAAAATGCTTTACGGCGAAAGCAAACGATGCTATTATCTGAGGATAGCACCCAAGCAAACGAACACAGACCATCATATTTCAACCCTCCAGGCGTGACACAAAACGCAGAAATAAAAATATAATTCATGCCTTACCTTTGACGAGCTTCTTCTGTTGGCACTCCAATATGTCCCATAAACATCACAAATGGTCCTTTTGTTCGATTAATTCCATCGATATATATCCAAAATGTCCATTTATTTGCCGCGTTTCATCAAGAAAAACACCGGTTCCAACTTGCGCAACGTGACTAAAAAATCTCAAAAGTTACCTGTAAGCTTTGTCCAAACATTTCAAACTACTTTTGTAATACAACTTTAGGTATTTTTTTGCGTAAATAATCGATAAAATTGAAGACGGGATATACTGTGTTCAATACCGGAGGAAAACAAAGTGGAGCGTGCTTTCAGGTCATGCGCCTCTAACAAAGAGTACACTTCCCTCTACCCTCATTCTGAACAGTGTTAGTTCTTCATTTCTCAAAGGAAAAACCTCAACCAATTTCTAAAGACTGTTGACATCCAGTGGAAGCGATAGGAACTGCAAGAAGGTCCCTTAGAAATCTGGATTCCCAATGAAAACCCATTGAAAGGTGAGTGACCTCAACAACAAAAAAAGATCTGAATGGTTTGTCCTCGGGGTTTCGCCTGCCAAATAAGTTATGTTATACTCACAGACATGATTCAAACAGTTTTAGAAACTTCAGAGTGTTTTCTATCAAAATCTACTAATAATATGCATATCTTAGGTTCTGGGCCTGAGTAGCAGGCAGTTTACTTTACTTTTCATCCGGACGTGAAAATACTGCCACCTATCCCAGAGAAGTTAATGCGTTCGAGCCAATCAGTTGTGTTGTGACAAGATAGGGGTGATATACAGAAGATAGCCCTATTTGGTAAAAGACCAAGTCCATATTATGGCAAGAACAGCTCAAATAAGCAAAGAGAAACGACAGTCCATCATTACTTTAAGACAGTATTTCAAGAACTTTGCAGTCGCAAAAACCATCAAGAGCTATGATGAAACTGGCTCTCATTAGGACCGCCATAGGAAAGGAAGACCCAGAGTTACCTCTGCTGCATAGGATGTGTTCATTAGAGTTACCAGCCTTAGAAATTGCAGCCCAAATAAATGCTTCACAGAGTTCAAGTAACAGAAACATCTCAACATCAACTGTTCAGAGGAGACGGTGTGAATCAGGCCTTAATGGTCGAATTGCTGCAAAGAAACCACTACTAAAGGACACCAATAAGAACAAGAGACTTCCTTGGGCCAAGAAACACAAGCAATGGAGATTAGACCGGTGGAAATCTGTCTTTTGGTCTGATGAGCCCAAATTTGAGATTTTTGGTTCCAACCGCCTTATCTTTGTGAGATGCAGAGTAGGTGAATGGATGATCTCTGCATGTGTTGTTCTCACCGTGAAGCATGGAGGAGGTGGTGTGTGGGTGCTTTGCTGGTGGCACTGCCAGTGATTTATTTAGAATTCAAGGCACACTTAACAAGAATGGCCCCCACAGCATTCTGCAGCGACACGCCATCCCATCTGATTTGAGTTTAGTGCGACTATCATTTGTTTTTCAACAGGACAATGACCCAACACACATTCAGGCTGTGTAAGGGCTATTTGACCAAGAAGGACAGTGATGGAGTGCTGCATCAGATGACCTGGCCTGCACAATCACCCGACCTCAACCCAATTGAGATGGTTTGGGATGAGTTGTATCACAGAGTGAAGGAAAAGCAGCCAACAAGTGCTCAGCATATGTGGGACCTCCTTCAAGACAGTTGGAAAAGCATTCCAGGTGAAGCTGGTTGAGAGAATGCCAAGTGTGCAAATCTGTCATCAAGGCAAAGGGTGGCTACTTTGAAGAATCGGTTTGGTTACTGTTTGGTTACTACATGATTCCATATGTGGTATTTCATAGTTATAATGTCTTCACTAATATTCTGCAATGTAGAAAATAGTAAAAATAAATAAAAACCCTTGAATGAGTAGGTGTGTCCAAACTTTTGACTGGTACTGTATGTGTGTGTGTGTGTGTGTGTGTGTGTGTGTGTGTGTGTGTGTGTGTGTGTGTGTGTGTGTGTGTGTGTGTGTGTGTGTGTGTGTGTGTGTGTGTGTGTGTGTGTGTGTGTGTGTGTGTGTATAGAAAAAGAGAGTGTGAGGGTTAGCACCCCTTGCATTGCTGAGTGGGGTGCAGATCTGGCTGATATGGGTCTGCTCTCCAGAGGCGGTCCTCGTAGATAGGCCAGCTAACAGGCCAGCCTATTAAAAGACAGCAGTAGAACAACCTAAACTAGATCTGAGGACCCCCAGTGGACCCTGCGTAGGCGAGAGAGAGGCTCTCTCTAGCTAATGCTGCTAAAACTAAGCAGAGCTCTACTACATCATACCAGCCAACCATCTCTAAAGGGAGACACTATATCCACCCAGCACCTGCAATGCCAACACAACACAATGAGAGACACCCCCCCCCCATGTTATACTCCCCTGTCAACCCTAGGAGGCGTCCTGTCCTGTCCTCCAGGTATATGGTAGGTACTACTTCATTACATTAGCCCATCTCATTAGCCCAGCGTATGGCAGATCCCAGATATAGAGGTGGACGCAGCACTTTGGTCCCATAAAACGGCATTCCATCCTTGTCTCTCTCACTGTAATGATTGGGCCATAATTCAACTCAAACGCATATAGATTTACAAGTGATTGATATACTGTACAATTAGGATGCCCGGCCTCACACAGACACTCATGAGCTACATGAGTAGGGAATAGTGTTTGCATATGTGCATGGCAACTTTTATGCAATTAAAAGTACACTTACGTGTGCAACCAGGCACGTACTCACGACTGAGGAGTGACTAACCACCCATCCAACCTAACACTGTCAAACACAACTCATTAAAATCTCTCTCTCCCACAAGCAGGTCAATATCCCATCTGCTACTATTCTCTCTCTCCCTCTAATCCACACTTCCATCTCTGTCCCCCTCTCTCTCTTTAATTCATCTCTGCTCTGTCCATCTCTGATTAAGAGCACATAGCTGCAAAGCCTCATTCACCCTCTGCCATCACAGCTCTGTGTCTGCCTGAACTCTAAGGCAGCAGGACTCACTCTATTCAATTCACCAGGGGCATCTCCCTTCCTCTCCGTGTCAGGTCCTGGGAGAGCCCAGACAAATGAAATGGTTGGACCTTTAGGTCGCTCTAAGTGATAAAGGAAATGACACAATAAAGTGAAAAGTAATCCTTCCCTTCGTGCACTGCGATTATGTTGTTTCTATTAAGAGGCATTAGCAACGGGGCAACACTTCTGTCAAGAACAAAACCATCAAAGGTTTAAATCAAAAGCCTGGTGGTGCTGACGTGGTTTGGATACTCGGCACAGCCCGAAAAGTAATGAAATTCTTTTGGTGACAGATAACAAAATATAATAGAGAAATAAAGAACATCTCTCTCCCTACTTGAACAGAATGCTGCTGGTATTATGAGCTTATGAACTAAAAAGAACTGAAACACAAGAGACATTGATGATCATCGTGTTTGAAGGAAGGGACGTACAGCACATGCGGGCTGCATGTGGATAGAAGATAGCAGGTTGGAACTCTGTGTAAACAAACTGAAATAGGGGTTCAGAGCATCCCGATAGCCAGAGCGGCACGTCTTGCTCTTCATTGTAGTCAGAGGGCTAATGTTAATACTATGCATGCCAATCTCTCTTGGCTAAGAGTTGAGGAAAGACTGCCTCACTTCTTGTTTTCATAAGAAATATTCATGTGTTGGAAATTCCAAATTGTTTTCATAGTCAACTTACACACAGCACTGACACACACACTTTGTAAGGATCGACACAGGAGATGAGAAGCAGGTACAAGGAGTGAAGGTTTATTAGCTGACGGACATGAAACGGAACAGGAACAGCGTCTGGACAGGAACACATAACAATTAATGCGAACAGGGAACACCACCGAGGAACAGACAGATATACAGGGGGTAATCAACAACGTGAAGGAGTCCAGGTGAGTCCAATGAGTGCTGCTGCGCAAAATGATGGTGACAGGTGCGTGTAAAGACGGGTAGCCTGGCGCCCTCAAGCGCCAGAGAGGGGGAGAGGGAGCAGGCGTGACAGTACCCCCCCTCTAGGGGCGCCACCTGGGCGAGCCCGGCGAGCCGTTTGAGGCGTGGGAGCCTGACGATCCGGCTGAGGCGTGAAATCCCGATGGACCGGCTGAAGCATGACGTGATATGGGAACCTGCCGAGCCAACCAAGGGAAGGAAACCTCAAGAGCCAGCTCGGGCGTGACAGCCCGACGAGCCAGCTTAGGCACCCCCGGTTCCATTGGCGGCGGAATCCAAGCGCGACGTCACCAACAAAACAAAATAAATTATGGGCAGGCTGAGGCATAGGAGCCCAACGAGCCGACTGAAGCGTGAAGTGAGATGGGAACCTGCTGAGCCAACCGGGGCAAGGAAACCTCTTGAGCCAGCTAGGGCATGACAGCCCGACGAGCCAGCTTAGGCACCCCCGGTTCCACCGGTGGCAGGCCCCGGGTCCGACATCACCAACAAAACAAAACCCTAAAAAACTCCCTGATGCTTCTTGTAGTGGTGTCTGCATTCTGTAAGGAATGACGCAGGACATGAAAAGCAGGTACAGCAAGTGAAGGTTTAATAGTTGATGGACATGAAACGGAACAGGAACTGCGTCTGGACAGGAAAACATAAGAACAATTAATGCGGACACAGGGAACACCACCGAGGAACAGACAGATATACAGGGGTAATCAACAACGTGAAGGAGGCCAGACGAGTCCAATGAGTGCTGCTGCGCATAATGATGTTGACAGGTGCGTGACACACTTACCCCACCAGACATGCCACCAGGGGTCTTTTCTCAGTCCCCAGGTCCAGAACTAATTCAAGGAAACGTACAGTATTATTCAGAGCCATGCGTGCATGGAACTCCCATCTTAAATAGTGCAAGTGAACAGCAAACCTGGTTTCAAAAAACAAATAAAGCAACAGCTCACAACGCCTCTCCCCCATGTGACCTACTTGTTGTGTGTATGTACTGACATGTATGTCAGTGGAGGCTGCTGAGGGGAGGACGGCTCATAATAATGGCTGGAATGGAGTCAATGGAATCGTATCAACCACATGGAAACCACATCTTTGATGTGTTTGATGCCATTAATGTTTCATGTTTTTAAATGTATATAAATTGTAAAGTATTTTGTCTGTAACGTATTTTTCGTTATGTGTCGGACCCCAGTAAGACTAGCTGCCGCCATTGATGTCGGCTAATGGGGATCCTAATAAATAAAACACCAGCATCCCCATACTGTCTCCATGTACCTCTTCTTAAACCTTAACACACCCACCTATAGGAACCTCAGCCCCTTTCTCTCTAGCTTCTCTAACATCTAAGAGTCATTTACAGTACAGTAGCTACACAGCTCTATTTTATTTGTATTTTTTTATTTAACCTTTAGTTAACTAGGCAAGTCAGTTAAGAACAAATTCTTATTTACAATGACGGCATACCCGGACGACGATGTGCCAATTGTGCGCCGCCCTCTGGGACTCCCAATCTCGGCCGGATGTGATACAGCCTGGATTCAAACCAAGGACTGTAGTGACGCATCTTGCACGGAGATGCAGTGCCTTAGACAGCTGCGCCACTCGGGAGCTCTATCATGTCACACCTCTGTCAGATCCACTCACACTCACCACAGTGTCACAGTAGAATATATGATGATATCAGACACCATTCACTGGGATTCGATGAGTAACCAGCAAACATCAGAAGAGACAGGAAGTAATTATAGCTACTGGCAGTATGATGTCACACCTACCCCAGTACCCATCATCACCCAACTGCCCACCCTACTACACATCCTCACTGACCTGCCCACTGCACTACCCCACTGCTCAGTTAATTAGCCATCGGTCAACAGTCAGTCTAATACAAACACAGGAGTGTTCCACTGTTCCACCTTTGTCCTTTCTTATATATACACTAAGGGGTCGATTCAATCCGCATCGTGGAAAATCCACAGTATAGTGCGGTTGAAATGTAAGGGTTATTTTCGATTGAGCTGACATATGCAGCGGGAACATTGCCTTTAAATTCCAATCGCGCTATACCGTGTGGCAATCAATCAATCAAATGTATTTATAAAGCCCTTTTTACATCAGCCGATGTCACAATGTGCTATACAGAAACCCAGCCTAAAACCCCAAACAGAAAGCAATGCAGATGTAGAAGCACAGTGGCTAGGAAAAACTCCCTAGAAAGGCCAAAACCTAGGAAGAAACCTAGAGAGGAACCAGGCTCTGAGGGGTGGCCAGTCCTCCTCTGGCTGTGCCAGGTTGAGATTATAACAGTACATGGCCAAGATGTTCAAACGTTCATAGATGACCAGCAGGGTCAGAAAAATTATGATAATAATCACAGTGGTTGTAGAGGGTGCATGAGTAAATGTCAGTTGGCTTTTCATAGCCGAGCATTCAGTTAGAGACAGCAGGTGCGGTAGAGAGAGAGTCGAAAACAGCAGGTCTGGGACAAGGCCATACCTCGAACAAAAGAGATCTCAGAAGACCTATGATTAAGAATTGTTGACTTGCATAAAGCTGGAAAGGGTTAGAAAAGTATCTCTAAAAGCCTTGATGTTCATCAGTCCACGGTAAGACGGTCATCCCCCTCTTCAAAGGGCGAGACACACTAGACCCAAACTGCTACAGACCTGTATCTATCCTACCCTGCCTTTCTAAAGTATTTGAAAGCCAAGTTAACAAACAGATTACTGACCATTTCGAATCCCACCGTACTTTCTCCGCTATGCAATCTGGTTTCAAAGATGGTCATGGGTGCACCTCAGCCAGGAAGTACGGCTGCACAAGGTCCTAAACGATATCATAACCACCATCGATAAGAGACATTACTGTGCAGCCATATTCATCGACCTGGCCAAGGCTTTCGACTCTGTCAATCACCACATTCTTATCAGCAGACTGAACAGCCTTGGTTTCTCAAATGATTGCCTCGCCTGGTTCATCAACTACTTCTCTGATAGAGTTCAGTGTGTCAAATCGGAGGGCCTGTTGTACGGACCTCTGGCAGTCTCTATGGGGGTGCCACAGGGTTCAATTCTCGGGCCGACTCTCTTCTCTGTATACATCAATGATGTCGCTCTTGCTGCTGGTGATTTTCTGATTCACCTCTACGCAGACGACACCATTCTGTATACCTCTGGCCCTTCTTTGGACATTGTGTTAACTAACCTCCAGACGAGCTTCAATGCCATACAACGCTCCTTCCGTGGCCTCCAAGTGCTCTTAAATGCAAGTAAAACTAAATGCATGCTCTTCAACTGATCGCTGCCCGCACCTGCCCGACCGCCCAGCATCACTACTCTGGACGGTTCGGACTTAGAATATGTGGACAACTACAAATACCTAGGTTTCTGGTTAGACTATAAACTCTCTTTCCAGACTCACATTAAGCATCTCCAATCCAAAATTAAATCTAGAATCGGCTTCCTGTTTTGCAACAAAACATCCTTCACTCATGCTGCCAAACATACCCTCGTAAAACTGACCATCCTACCGATCCTCGACTTTGGCGATGTCATTTACAATATAGCCTCCAACACTCTGCTCAACAAATTGGATGCAGTCTATCACAGTGCCATCCATTTTGTCACGAAAGCCCCATATACTACCCACCACTGCGACCTGTATGCTCGCGTTGGCTGGCCCTCGCTTCATACTCGTCGCCAAACCCACTGGCTCCAGGTCATCTACAAGTCTCTGCTAGGTAAAGCCCCGCCTTATCTCAGCTCACTGATCACCATAGCAGCACCCACCCGTAGCACGCGCTCCAGCAGGTATATCTCACTGGTCACCCCCAAAGCCAATTCTTCCTTTGGCCGCCTTTCCTTCCAGTTCTCTGCTGCCAATGACTGGAATGAACTGCAAAAAACACTGAGGCTGGAGACTCATATTTCCCTCACTAGCTTTAAGCACCAGCTGTCAGAGCAGCTCACAGATCACTGCACCTATACATAGCTCATCTGTAAATAGCCCATCCAACTACCTCATCCTCATACTGTATTTATTTTATTTATTTATCTTGCTCCTTTGCACCCCAGTATCTCTACTTGCACATTCATCTTCTGCACATCTACCATTCCAGTGTTTAATTGCTATATTGTAATTACTTCGCCCCCATGGCCTATTTATTGCCTTACCTCCCTTATCCTACCTCATTTGCACATACTGTATATATACTTTTTCTACTGTATTATTGACTGTATGTTTGTTTATTCCATGTGTAACTCTGTGTTGTTGTATGTGTCGAACTGCTTTGCTTTATCTTGGCCAGGTCGCAGTTGCAAATGAGAACTTGTTCTCAACTAGCCTACCTGATTAAATAAAGGAGAAATAAAAATAAATAAAAAAGACAAATTGTCTATAAATGGAGAAAGTTCAGCACTGTCGCTACTCTCCCTAGGAGTGGCCGTCCTGCAAAGTTGACTGCAAGAGCACAGCGCAGAATGCTCAATGAGGTTACTGTTGAGGACAAGGGGGTGCTGTTTTCACTTTTGAAGAAAATCGTATGATTTTTAAACGGCCTCGTACTCAATTCTTGCTCGTACAATATGCATATTAATATTACTATTGGATAGAAAACAGTCTCTAGTTTCTAAAAACGTTTGAATTATTTCTCTAAGTGAAACAGAACTCCTTTTACAGACCATTTCCTAACCGGAACTGAGATTTCCAAAATCGAACTCTCTCTTCAGGAGCTTGTCTATAAAAGGGCATGTCACTTATGACTGTAGAAACACGTCATACGCCTTCGCCTGTGTGTAATGCGGAAGTGAGAGAAAAAATCAGTTGATTATCTCGACCAGGGACTGAACACAACGTCTTTGACTGAGACGTGCGCACTTTTATTTATTTTCTGGGCGCGAAGTCTGACCTGTACTCGGCTCATTGAAGAACCTTTTTAAAGGTGAATATGATCTCTGGCTTCGATTTTCTTTGATACATGTCACAATATCATCTTAAAGTATGTTTTTTCAATATAGTTTAATTATATTATTGAAATTTATTCTGGACTTTAGATGTGATGCGACGCAAGAATTGGTTCAAGAACGAGAGGCTAGCAATGCTAGCTAATGTTGCTTGCTAATTCTGAGGGAAATCGTTCGTTATGGATCCAAATAAAGTCGGTTCTGAACAAAGGACCCCTTGGAGAACATTCTGATGGAAGATCCACAAAGATAAGGACCCAATTTGGGATGCTTTTTCATATATATCTGTCGAACTGTGCTATGCTACCGTTTGACTAGAAGCAATGCTGCTGTGTGCTAGCTATTGTAGTAAGCTAATATAACGATATATTGTGTTTTCGCTGTAAAACACTTCAAAAATCGGAAATATTGGCTCTGTTCACAAGATCTTATTCTTTCATTAGCTATCCACCATATATTGTTCTGAAATGTTTTATGATGTGTAATTAGTAGTTGACGTTGGTGTCTGTATTTTCTCTGGCTACTGCCGTGCGATTTCTGACTGTAGCTGTGATGGTGGCTATGATGGTAGCAGTAATGTAAAACTGATTTATAGCTAAAATATGCACATTTTTCGAACAAAACATAGATTTATTGTGTAACATGTTATAGGACTGTCATCTGAGGGAGTTTTTTCTAGGTTATTTAGGTTGGTTCTAGGTTGGTTCTAGGTTGGTTCTAGGTTAGTTAGGTTAGCTACTTGCATGCTACCGTTGCTGTGAAAAACTGTCTGTCTGTCTTTTGTATTTGGTGGTGAACTAACATAAATATATGTGGTGTTTTCGCTGTAAAACACTTCAACAATCGGAAATATTGTCTGTATTCACAAGATATTTGTCTTTCATTAGCTATCCACCATATATTTGTCTGAAATGATTTATGATGTGTAATTAGGTAGTTGGTGTCTGTATTTACTCTGGCTACTCCCGTGCGATTTCTGACTGTAGCTATGATGGTAGCAGTAATGTAAAACTGATTTATAGCTAAAATATGCAATTTTTTTGAACAAAACATAGATTTATTGTGTAACATGTTATAGGACTGTCATCTGAGGTAGTTTTTTCTAGGTTATTTAGGTTGGTTCTAGGTTAGTTAGGTTGGCTTGTGCATGCTACATGCAGCCTACTTGTGCTGTGAAAAATGTCTGTCTGTCTTTTTTTATTTGGTGGTGACCTAACATAAATATATGTGGTGTTTTCTCTGTAAAACATTTAAATAATCGGACATGTTGGCTGGATTGACAAGATGTTTATCTTTCAAATGCTGTATTGGACTTGTTAATGTGTGAAAGTTAAATATTTCAATTATTTTTTTTGAATTTGCCGCTCTGCCTTTTCAATGGAATGTGGGAGGAGTGCCGCTAGCGGCACCCGTGGCCTCAACAGGTTAAGAAGAATCCTAGAGTGTCAGCTAAAGACTTACAGAAATCTCTGGAACATGCTAACATCTCTGTTGATGAGTCTACGATACGTAAAACACTAAACAAGAAGGGTGTTCATGGGAGGACACCACGGAAGAAGCCACTGCTGTCCAAAATAAACATTGCTGCACGTCTGAAGTTTGCAAAAGTGCACCTGGATGTTCCACAGAGCTACTGGCAAAATATTCTGTGGACAGATGAAACTACAGTTGAGCTGTTTGGAAGGAACACACAACACTATGTGGGGAGAAAAAAAGGCACAGCACACCAACATCAAAACCTCATCCCAACTGTAAAGTATGATGGAGGGAGCATCATGGTTTGGGGCTGCTTTGCTGCCTCAGGACCAGGACAGCTTGCTATCATCGACGGAAAAATGTATTCCCAAGTTTATCAAGACATTTTGCAGGAGAATGTTATGCTATCTGTCCGCCAATTGAAGCTCAGCAGAAGTTGGGTGATGCAACAGGACAACGACCCAAAACACAGAAGTAACTCAACAACAGAATGGCTTCAACAGAAGAAAATACGACTTCTGGAGTGGCCCAGTCAGAGTCCTGACCTCAACCCGATTGAGATGCTGTGGCATGACCTCGAGAGAGCAGTTCACACCAGACATCACAAGAATATTGTGGAACTGAAAAAGTTTTGTAAAGAGATATAGTCCAAAATTCCTCCTGACCGTTGTGCAAATCTGATCCGCAACTACAGAAAACGTTTGGTTGAGGTTATTGCTGCCAAAGGAGGGTCAATCAGTTATTAAATCCAAGGGTTCACATAGTTTTCCACCCTACACTGTGAATGTTTACACGGTGTGTTCAATAAAGACATGAAAACGTATAATTGCTTATGTGTTATTCGTTTAAGCAGACTGTGTTTCGTTTATTGTTGTGACCTAGATGAAGATCAGATCAAATTGTATGAACAATTTATACAGAAATACAGGTATTTCCAAAGGGTTCACATACTTTTTCTTGCCACTGTAAACCCAGACCCCTGTCAACAGTTCTTAGTCCTGGTACTGACCGAACCCTCTGATCCACTCCTGGTAGGATCAGCTAGCATGACAGATCCAGACCCCCACCACTGTTGTTTGCAACAGAGCTGTAAGATCATAATCCTTCCTCTCTCTCCCCTCAACGGAAATGGTACTGCTGTTATTGTCACAGCAGCAGGGTGCACTGCTGAGAGCCTGTAGCTCACAGGCTGGCTGGCTGACTGACTGACTGGAGTGGATGGGTAGTACAAGAGTGCACAAGACAACCTACTACGTGGATGTGCATGTTTAGAATAGGGTCTGAGATTATGTAAATTAATGCATTTTACTGAAATTATATTCAGAGGCATTGGGTAATCCTTTCACAGGATGTAATGTTAATTCCTATGGAGTTGACATTTAGGTAGGCCGTGCTAGGTGTGATTTATGGAGAGCGCTGTTGCAGTGTTGTATATGTGTGTACCCAAATCCAACAGGCAACTCGTTTATCATAACACAGGGTTGGGTGGTAGCATTTTAACAGCGCACGCGCACACACACACACACACACACACACACACACACACACACACACACACACACACACACACACACACACACACACACACACACACACACACACACACACACACACACACACACACACACACACACACACACACACACGTTACATCATAATAAGCCCCCATGCTCTTGAAGTGCTCTCTGGTTGATCTTTTGATGACTGTGTGCAGTGTCATCACACCACAAATCACTCTGCCTACTTTCAATATTTGTGCTTCACCTGTTTATACAACACCTGCAGATTCACAGAGGACAGGCACACACAAGTATGAGTACATACAGTCACACAAAAGGAATAGGTCTGCTACACTACACAAGAGAGAAACATCCATATTGACTACAGTTAAATAATGAGAGAGAGAAGCCACATGGAAAAGATTGATCATAGGAAGCATGTAAAGGACAACAGAATATCAATCAGCCTGAGTTTATTAATAATAGTCTATCAATGAGTTTCAATTAAAAAGAGGAGCAGTATTAGTATGGGATTCACTTTCCTAATAGAATAAGATCGAATCTAGATATGCAAATGTACACCCTCACAGCCAGGGTTGGGGAGTAACTGATAACATGTAATCTGATTCTAAAATAAATACTGTATCGGTTACGTTACCAGCAAAAAAGATTGTAATCAGATTACAGATACTTTTTGGGGAAAAAATAGATGATTACTTCTTGGATGACTTTTAAATTCTGAAAGGATGTTAGCGAAAAAATACATTATGACACCTTTCTGTTTTCTCAATGACATTCAATTCAGCATTGAAAAATGGCACAAGTTTAAGTTTGTTCCACCTGAGCGAGCGTGATCACAAGTCAGAGACCCCTATGATGACACACCAAAATAATGTGTTTGATGGATCCTTTTTGTCTTCTTCGAATGCCTCTTAAAACTTCTCTAGGGTAGGGGGCAAACCTTGCAGTTTTGTCATGAAATGCTTTCCAAATTTGTTTATAAATTTCTACAATTTATAGTTGGTTTGAGGTTTTAAGTCATTGAAATTTGGAGATATTCGAATTTAATATATTGTCGCATGTACATTGTGTAATTTACCAATTGTCCCTATCTAGCCCCATAGTGATATCAAAAGTCAACCCAAATTTACCACGATCGGGTCACCTAAAGCTACACTCCGAATTGATTATTACTTGTCTGGCAGCACGCCAGCTGTGGGCAGGATTGAAACAAACCCAACCTTAATTTACGTCAAGACCACAAGTCTCTCAAAACTCAATTTTGGACGAGACTGACTTGATAACAAAAATTATCCTATTTACACTTTGTAGTGTGGCCAATTTTGACAGTAGAATAACTGTGTCTGACTCATATCGACGCCACATAGGCTAATATCTAAATGAGAAGTTGTTTTTTAGAGGCAGTTGCTCTTTAAGGTAGACATACAGACGCACACTTCAAATTAACACAACAAAACAAAATGGTGTAAGTAAAAAAAATAAGGCCTTATTGGTATGGGCATTATTAAGCCATTGTGTTCTATATTTTTTGTTGTTACTGTGGGACAATAGTATATAATTAATAACAGCTGTTACTTTGTAATGCATCACACATTTGGCAATCCATAGTGCTTTGATCACACCAGCCAAATCAATTCCACTAATGCTGTTATTGATAACAAGACACTCATCAACAAGAGCTCTGGTGATGATGTTAGAGAGGGGGGGAAAGCACTGCCTTTTGTTGTGAATGAGGTATAACTAATGTAACACCTTAATAAGCATAAAATATTTCACTACTATTTTAATTTACAGGAATACTCATCGTTAGAAACAGCCCATTGGCAGATAAACTGCATTAACGAATCACCTCTGGATTAGAACCCACTCCGGTGACATGACACACACATGCAGCCTAAATGATCACGATGTCTTACCAACCCAGAATGCTCTGTGCTCTCCGCTGAGAAGCTCTGGTTAGGAGTGCATATTGACAGTCCATCAGATCCACAGTGTTACCACACAAACACTCGCTGAACCAAAGGTTGCTGTGTGACGCCCAGCCAGAGAAAGGGCACGTAACTCAGGAGAGTGAGGTGGGGTGACGGTTTTCACCCTTCCACCCCAACAGAGGCTCTCTATCCCATCTGCTGGATTCATTTAGATTGGACCTAAAATAGGTGACCGGGCGGTTGTTGCCCTTTGGTGTACTTTGATACCCTTGGTCCCCTGAGTTTATCTATCAATCCATAGGATCAGAGGTGGATTGACATTAGGATTAGTATGGAGAGGGCTCGTGTTGTGTGTTTAGTCCATAGACGGATGGGATGGGCCGACTCACTGTGAGTGAATCAACTGGAGCCTCTCAGTCTGACCGATGACCCTAATCTGTGTCCATTATGAACATTCCCCCACACTAGTCCCTCCCAGAGCATTACATGGGGGAATACGGAGGTTAAAAACACGCTGCCATGTGCTGTTGATCCAGTACTGTAGGCCACCACAATGACTTTTGTGACACAAGAGTTGCATTACATTTTTCCCTATTAAAATCGTACATTTCATTTGGGAAAATCTTAGAGCATGGATGGACACATCTAATGTTGAAACGACTGTCAAGAAAAACAAATCTTATTTGCATGAAGTATCCCTAAAACAGATGTTGAGTGGTCATAGCCTACACGTGTACCAAGCCAGTGGACATGCTGGGGTCTTGTCTAGTTGGTCTGAGTGTTAAGTGTGAATGAGGCCCTGCGGTAGGGCGACCAGACGTCCCCGATTTCTTGGGACAGTCCCCGATTTTGGTGAGCTGTCCCCGACCAGAGCTGTCCCCAGAAATGTCCCCGATTGGCCCTCAGAAAGAAAAAAGCAACTCTGGAGTTAAATTGAGTCTGATATTTCAATAATCCAACGCTGTATCCAATCAGATTTGCATGTAAAAATGTTGTCTGTCCCTGTACCAAACTTGTTTGCTCCCGTGGCTTCGCCATAGCCCTTTTATGAGAATGTTCAGCCAAACATTTGATCAGTGATACATTTTAACCACTGAACCAAACTTGAAAACAACTAGATAGTCTAGGATGTGTAATCCATTACTGTGTTATAATTACTACAAGTATTTGAAGGGACTATAGTGAAAATGTATTAAATATAGTTCCATGACATTGTTTTTATACTTTTTCGCGCCGCTAGCTACAACAAAAATGTACGGTTTACATATCCAAATTCTGGTCACCTTATCGCGGGGCATGTTTCTGTGCTCTTTCTCGCTCTCTCGCTCTCTCGCTGTCAGACTCAGGTCCAGGGCACACTAGGTGTCAGCTATGGGAGCCGCTCTCACATTAAAACTCCCAGGGCAGAAATCAGGATCCTGGAGCCACTCATACATTGACACATGTGCAAGCTAGCGCCTATGCAAACGACCCAACCACACGGAGACATTCCTCCATTAAAACAGTGACCTTTCAGAGGTGATCTGTGAGGGAGGCTGTGGAACGTTGCTGTGCGGTCGGTCGTCATGGAAACAACCCTGAGGTAGTATACAACCGGTCATTGTGACGGTGCTGTTTGTTAAATCATGTTAGCTGTGCTTCAGGGTAAATGGCTCCTATGGGTCTCTGCTAGTTTAGTATACTAACTGTACTGCAGTCTATGTAGTTAGAGTTGATAGCTGTCATTAAAACTGTGGCGCTAACATAATTGAAGTGATTTGTGTATCAAACCCCCTTAGCAAACACTGGCCTTGAGTGTGTTTGTGTGTTTGTATACATGCGTGGATGTGTTTAATGCTGTGGGATAACGAGGGTCTCATTAACTATGCCCACCCCATTGTCCCTGGGGCCCCAAAACTAACCACTGCTAGATTGTATCTTCAGTAATACACACACACAGTTGTGAAACATCCTCCACTCTTCCCAAACTCCCTTTTGTCGTTCCTGTGACAGTATGTTTGTGTGGTATAGTAACTACACACACCTCAACACTCGCCCACAAACACACAAGTTAGCTCGTACACATGGGTACTTACATTAAATCACACACACACACAACACAACTCACAGACAGCAGTCCCTTCATGGAGCCCCTCCCAGAGTAGAGTACAGTTGTCACGCCCTGACCTTACAGACCCCTATTATTCTCTATGTTTGGTTAGGTCAGGGTGTGACTCGGGTGGGAAAAGTCTATGTTTTCTATTTCTTAGTTTTTTGTCGTGTGTGTGTGTTTCCCAATCAGAGGCAACTGTCTATCGTTGTCTCTGATTGGGGATCATGCATAAGTTGTCATTTTCCTTTTGGGTTTTGTGGGATCTTGTTTTCTGTTTTGTGGTCTGTGCCTGACAGAACTGTGCGCTTTCGTTTTCACTTTGGTTATTTTGTTTGAGTGTTTTTTGAAAATAAAAATCATGAACACTTTCCACACTGCGCTTCGGTCCACTCCTTTCGAACGAGAGTCGTAACAACAGTCAGCACCATTGAACCTGCACCTCTCTTTAGATGTGAATGTTACTGTGGACTTTACTGTAAACTATCTGAACTGCTTTCAAATAAACCAGATGACCCCAGCCTCTGCTCTCCGGATGGGGGTGCCAGCCAGACACGATGCCCCATGGAGGGTGCGGGGGCAGGCCAGCCAGCTGGCCCCACAGGAGGCTCTGGCCAAAGGCAAAGGCCAGGGTCAGCCTGCCTGCAGCTGCAAGCTGAGAGAAATCATCTATCACAACATCTGATGTAAGGGGAGATTGAGCAACAGTTCCTCTGAGAAAAAGGAAGAAAGAGAGCCATCAACAGAAAACAGAAAAACGTTGACTAACAGACCAGAGGGTTTTAACACTTCTCTAAGAGAGAGAGAGGGTTTCAGGGCTGAAGCAGAGAAGGCCGTTGGACAGGGAGAGGAGATCTTGGGTTCACATCCCAAGATATTTGAGTGCTGCAGTCGTGCCCTTGAGTCAGAGACTGTACAGTGTAAGTGATTCAATCAGGCTAAAGCATGGAGACGGTGCCAAACTATTAGCTGATGTGAGATAGAGCTCTGCAACAGGGACAGCAGACTGACACCAGACAGGTGAAAGTGAGAGAAAACAGGTTGTGCCTTTGTCTCTGCACTCCTTCATCGTATAGCGTTCTTGTCTTCCTCTCTCTCTATTTCTCTCTCTCTCTCTCGCGCTCTCTCTCTCTGCATCTTTTGAGGCTGAGCCACTGGCCTGGATCTCACACAGCACCAACCAACTCCTACTTTGACCCACTTTCTCCTGGACTAAAATTGAACACACTGTCGACAGGCTGCAGGGCCAAGGAGAAGAACCAGAATTGTCCCGTTCCATCTTTTATGACTACAGGCAAACGGCAGAAAAGAACCAGGCAAGACAGGGAAACAGACTGTACAAACTGAGCAGTGAATAGAAGAAGTGAAGTGAGAAGGACTAGCAGTCCAAAAGAAAATCTGTCAGACCAAGACAAATATTAGTCACTTGTATAATCATTAACTACAGTTCTGTGACTACAACGATATAACAAAGCATGGTTGACTTTTATACGGTTTAACTGGCCAGAGTGATAACATTCAGCGACAACGGGACACATAGTTAAATCGGCCGAAGAATAAAGTATGAGAAACAGCCGAGAAGGAGATGACAACACTGTGTTCTCAACCGGGTGGCGGAAAAAGAGAAGATCAGGCCACAGATCAAGATACAACAACAAAAAAGAGAAGTCACACTGCAGATGAGACTGACGGTCCAATATGGCGTGGTTTGTCCCAGTCTGGTAAAACACAAGTTCCAATCCTGACAATGACCATGATCAACTATAAGTTATATCCCGCAGCTTGGCTGTGAGGTCGAACATCTGTAGCACACGTGCGTAACACGAGAAACTGATGATGCATACAAGAAAGCACACTAGACACACAGGTCAGACGCAACACACACAGAACACGATGAACACACACACACACACACTCACACACATAGGTAACTGAGGACAAGCTAAACACATACTGACTGTACACACACAGACACTGTTCTACCCGGGTCAAACCAATTCTCTCACTTACCATCTCTACTTGCCGGGGGTCCAGTTGGGTGGGTGCCGAGGACTGCACAGCAAAGTGGATCTTCCTGCTCTCCTTGCACTCGTCCCCAACCTCATCCGACGCAGAGGGATCCATGGATGTGTCTATGTCCCGGGGGGGTCACTCTCTCACCAGGCACCAAGCTCTGCTCCACTAGGCTCCCTGGAGGAAGGTCCCAACACAACACACTGTGCAGCAGTCCTGCTTCTGCTGGGTCTACCTCACTCTCTCTCTATATATATATATATATACACCTCTCTGCCACTGTCTCCTTTCAAAAACAAAACAGATGGAGTTCTCTTTGTTTATCTTTGTCGCTCTCCTCTTTCACTCACGGTCAGCTATTTCTCCTATCCTTTATCTCCCCTGTTCCCTCCCTTCTTCCTCTCTGCCTGTTTCTGTCTGACACTTACTCTTGTTTGACGTTCTAGGTGGTGTGTGTTTATCTCTCTCTCCTCCCTCTCTTTCCCTCGCTCACAACCTGTGCAACAAGAGTAATTGAGACATGTCCTTAGAGCTGAGAGAGAGAGAGAGAGAGAGAGAGAGAGAGAGAGAGAGAGAGAGAGAGAGAGAGAGAGAGAGAGAGAGAGAGAGAGAGAGAGAGAGAGAGAGAGAGAGAGAGAGAGAGAGAGAGAGAGAGAGAGAGAGAGAGAGAGAGAGAGAGAGAGAGAGAGAAGGGGGTGGGACAGAGAAGGGGGTGGGACAGAGAAGGGGGTGGGACAGAGAAGGGGGTGGGACAGAGAAGGGGGTGGGACAGAGGCAGGGAGGGGGCGGAGGAAGCTAGAGTGAGGGAGGGAAGAGAGTTGTGTTTTTGTATATATTTAAGCTGACGTTGATTTGTAATCAGAAAAAAAAGATAATCTCATCCCATCAACTGAGCCTCTTTTGGCCTCTGTTTGTGAATGAGAGATTTGTGCTCTCAGAGGGAGAGAGGGGGAGGAGAAAGAGAGAGAGCAGGGGGAGGGGGGGGGGACAAACAGGGAGAAATAGAGACACAACGGGATATAGAGAGTGGAAAGGAAGAAAGAAAGGATGAAAAACAGAGAGGTTACCGAGCAAAACAAGGAATAAATCATGACAGATTTATCAGCATCAGGCATGGAGGCAGAGAGGCATGTGCTATGACTGGCTGGCTAATTTAGTGAACAGTGGTGCTATGAATATCTGATGGGTCCTCATCTAATGAATTTCCATAAAGAACCAGATCTTAGGATGCAGGAAGAATGTTAACAGTCTCATTCCTGTTCTGTTCTGTTCCACAGAGAGCTGCGAATCAGGCGCTGAGATGGTTCAACGGCGAAGGTGCATAAAGATGGAGGAATTCCGATGTTACGTCATTGTTTTTACCACTGGTCCGCAGAGTTCTTCAACGACAGCGCGCGACATGGTTCAATGTGCCGGTAAATGTTTTTTTCAAATTGCCACTGTCTTGGAGCTATATTTGGGATCATGTATACTGTGCAAAAGCCGGTGTACAAAAAAAAAAGAGCGACGAAGAGCAATGTACAAGATGGCGAACTGAGCAAACAAGGCATTCGTGGTAAGTACATGGGGGGCTGCCATCTTTATGCACCTTTGCCACTAAAACAACATCTCGGACACATCAGCGTACAAGCTGGGTGGATTTGGCCCCTGGTCAGGGAAGGACTTTGGTTGTATTGGGTTGGGAGTGGGAGTGGGATAAGGGAGACAGCACAGCGGTTGGTGGAGGAGGAGTGCAAATAGGTGACAGAGGGGGCCAGTCAGAGGAGGAACGCTGCCAGCCGTGTTATTCACTCTGCCTTGCTTACATGTGGGAGGACAGATCGGAAGTTCATCAGTGGGCTTTAGAGCAGCGATTATCAACTGGTGGGTCACGGGAGGTTTTGAACGGGTCACGGATGTCTGAGTAAAATATAAATATATATACTGTATATATACACTGAACAAAAATATAAACGCAACATGCAATAATTTCAACCATTTTAACTGCATTACAGTTCAAATAAGGAAATCAGTCAATTGATATAAATAAATGAGGCCCTAATCTATGGATTTCACATGACTGAGAATACAGATATGCATCTGTTGGTCACAGATACCTTAAAAGAAAGGTAGGGGCGTGGATCAGAAACTAGTCAGTATGTGGTGTGACCACCATTTGCCTCATGCAGCTCGATACATCTCCTTTGCATAGAGTTTATCAGGCTGTTGATTGTGGCCTGTGGAATGTTGTCCCACTTCTCTTCGATGGCTGAAGTTTAGTAGTTGCTGCCTCTTGGATCCCCCCACGGGCCTTGGTCCAGGGGCCTCAGCCCCGGTAAGCCCCTGCATTACTCCGGCCCTGAGTTTATTTACGTTCTTCATTAAGAATATCAGAAAACTTGTATTATTGGCAATGAAAGAGGTGGGAATGTTGTTCCCATGTCATATACTTGCTACATTTACTATCAATATAGCATTACAAATAGTTTTCCAGATTGTATTCTGGCGATCATTTTTCGTAATGAGAATATTGGGTCCAGCTGAGACAACCTGGTTCAATTTGGGTCCCGAGGCAAAACAAGTTGAGAAGCATGGCTTTAGAGGGTTTGGCCTCATCCTTCTCTGCACACATCTACCTCCTCTGTTAGCATGTAAGAGTGAAAAAGCCAGGGGCCATTCGGCTATGATCTTGGCAGAATTAGAGCCAGACATCCTGGAAAGAGAATACAAAAAACAGAAATCCACCATAAAACTCCTGGAATTGACTCTGGCTGCTGCAGGGGACACACATAAACACACACACCGAGAGAGAAGAATGCATCTCCTATGACAGACTGGACAAGTATCTACCCTCTCGTAAATGGGGCATCTCTGTCCATGTGACAGCCAATAGGGCAGGGGTTGACAGTGCTTCTCCCCAAAGTTATTACAGCCCCCCAGAGGCAAGTTCAGCCATGCTCAGCTCAGCTCTGCTCTGGCTCAATGAGCTCAGACTAAGAAGAGTGGAGGTTTGAGAGCTGGTCCCATATAATGACGTAACAGTCAACTATAGAACCTCTGTGGCTGGTCCTGTTAACAGAGAAGATCATACGATGTAAAGAAACGTAGATACCTGCGTACATGGAGATGGCAAGGCTATGGAAAGGTAATGGACCATTGAAACTATAATCCACACCCCCACTCAGTCGGGTCCAAATCCTGCCCCACCCTAATTCCTCATGAGCGCCAGCCAAGTGTTCTGTTGGTAATAAGCTGAAGCACCTGGGGTTTGGACGTCAACAGCAACATAAAATGTGAAATCATTCATTTCTAAGGATCACAGAGAGGCTTTGTCCCAGGACGGCAGGTGTTCTCATAATTCATAACAGGTCACACAGAAAGAGAGTGTTTATCAGTCCTCACTTAAACTCATCCCTCTGCTCTCCACCTACATTACCTACATCGCTGACGCATCACAGCTGGCAAATACTAACTGCGTGTTCACATCATACAATGATTCTGATCATGTGGTCGTTATAGGGTATGGGAAGGTAGCACTGGACAGGTGAGGCAGCTAGTTCAAATCCACCTGTGTATCTCCTGCCTTGCTCCTGGACTGAGGATGAGACAGACCATTGTTTAGGCACTATCTACTGGCCTGTCTGTCAGTACAGGGATGGCACTGTGGGAACCAGATGAATATGCATACGGTCATGCGTGCAAGTAGAAACACACACACACCATAATGGTATGTGATATGGTAACATGAGTACAAGCACCACTATGAGATCACAGACAGACAGATAGACACAGACAGACAGACAGACAGACAGACAGACAGACAGACAGACAGACAGACAGACAGACAGACAGACAGACAGACAGACAGACAGACAGACAGACAGACAGACAGACAGACAGACAGACAGACAGACAGACAGACAGACAGACAGACAGACAGACAGACAGACAGACAGAGTGAGCAAGAAGGGGAGAGCTAGAGAGAGGGAGAGAGAGAGAAGGGGAGAGAAAGAGTGTGTGAGAGAGAGAGAGTGAGACAGAGAGAGAGAGAGTGAGGGAGAGTGAGACAGTGAGAGAGAGAGAGAGAGAGAGAGAGTGAGAGAGGGAGTGAGAGCAAAATATCTCAAATCTCAGGGAATTAGACCAAAGTTCTCAATTGGTAAAAAATATATAGAGTACTGCACACACTACAACGACTTAGATTTAAAAATAAGCTCAACTGGACACCTTAATGAGGCAGTAAATGAACTGAGAGAGAAAGCACGCAGGGCATTCTGCGCCATTAAAAAATAAATTCAAATTGAAATACCTATTAAAATTTGGCTAAAACTAATTGAATGTGTCACTGAACCAATTGCACTTTATGGCAGCGAGGTGTGGGGTCCACTTGCAAAACAAGATTTCACTAAATGGGACAAACACTCCATTTAAACCCTGCATGCAGAGTTCTGTAAGATTCTCCTACATGTCCAGAGGAAAACTACAAACAATGCATGCAGTGCAGAATTAGACCAATATCCACTAATAATAAAAACTCAAAAAAGAGCAATTAAGTTTTGGAAACATCTAAAATACAGTGACCCACTCTCATATCATTACCAAGCCCTGCAACACCAAGAGCTGAGCAAAGAAAAGAGTCCCCTCATCCAGCTGGTCCTGGGGCTGTCACACACCTGACCTTAGAGAGCTTTTTATGTCTCTATTTTGGTTTGGTCAGGGTGTGATTTGGGGTGGGCATTCTATGTTCATTTCTCTATGTGTTGTATTTCTTTGTTTTGGCCAGGTATGGTTCTCAATCAGGGACAGCTGTCTATCGTTGTCTCTGATTGGGAACCATACTTAGGTAGCATTTTCCCACCTGTGTTTTGTGGGTAGTTATTTTCTGTTGAGTGTTTTCTGCCCCTGACAGGACTGTTTCGTTTTGCACTTTGTTATTTTGTTCTGGTGTTCAGTTTAAATAAAAGTCATGAACACTTACCACACTGCGCTTTGGTCCGATTCTTCCTCTTCAGACGACGACACCCGTTACAGGGGCTCAGTTCACAAACCTGTTCTATAACACACTGAAGCCTCAGGACAAGAACATCCAATCAATCAGAATAAAACAAATTACAACACAGTCAAAACAAAACTACATTGTTTATTGGGAAACACAAGCACAAGCACAAAGTAAAATGCAGTGCTATCTGGCCCTAAATCGACAGTACACCGTGGCTAACTATTTGACCATGGTTACTGATCAAAACCTTAGAAAAACCTTGACAAAGTACAGGCTCAGTGAGCACAGCCTTGCCATTGAGAAGGGTAGACACAGGAAAACCTGGCTCGCTGTAGAGGAAAGGCTGTGCAACCACTGCACAACAGCAGAACCTGAGACAGAGCTGCATTTCCTGACAAAATGCCAAAAATATAAAACAATTAGAGAGTGTCATTTCCCCAAATTTGAAACACTTATTTAAGGTTCCAAAGACCTCTCTGATGAGGATAGGCTACCCGTCCTGTTGGGGGAGGACGCAGAGAGCTGTGGGTTGGCAGCGCACTACATTGCTGCCTGCCATAAGATGAGGGACAGTGTCTGACAGACCAATCAACCTGCACATGTACTCTACTGTATGCTTATTGTTATTGTTCAATGTATGGTTATTTTGACCCTTGGTTATTGTTGTTACTGTTGTCCCGTTGACAATTTTGATTCTTATTATTTTCATATTGTAAATATCCAAAGTAAGCCTTGGCAATATGTACATTGTTACGTCATGCCAATAAAGCAAATTGAATTGAAAAAATTGAGTGAGAGAAAGAGAGAGAGCGTGAGAGAGAGAAAGCGAGAGAGAGAGAGACAAACACGATTTTGATAAACTCCCTTATACTGGGTGAAATGCCACAGTGTGCCATCACAGCAGCAATATTTGTGACCTGTTGCCACAAGAAAAGGGCAACCAGTGAAGAACAAACACCTTTGTAAATACAACCCATATTTATGTTTATTTATTTTCCCTTTTGTACTTTAACCATTTCCACATCGTTACAACACTGTATATATACACAATATGACATTTGTAATGTCTTTATTCTTTTGTAACTTCTGTGAGTGTAATGTTTACTGTTCTTTTTTTTCACTTTTGTATATTATCTACTTCACTTGCTTTGGCAATGTTAACATATGTTTCCCATGCCAATAAAGCCCCTTGAATTGAATTGAATTGAATTGAATTGAGAGAGAGAGAGAGAGAGAGAGAGAGAGAGAGAGAGAGAGCGAGACCGAGAGAGAGAGCGAGAGAGAGAGCGAGAGCGAGAGAGAGAGGGAGAGACAGAGCGAGAGAGAGAGAGAGAGAGAGAGAGAGCGAGAGCGAGAGAGAGAGCGAGAGCGAGAGAGACAGAGCGAGAGAGCGAGTGCGAGAGCGAGTGCGAGAGAGAGAGAGAGATTATTGTACCATAAGGACTATTATGATGACAAAGCCAGACACTGAACATACTGAGAAAGTGAGTACTCTAGCTCTGGCCTGGACCTACATCCATCTGGAATGTGTTAGGACAACAGCGGCGCACTCACCGAATAATGGGATAATCCCTGGGAGACAGAGAAAGAGGGAGAGCGAGAGGAACAGAATATGGAAAAAGGGAGAATCACAAAGCACATGTTGACATGGACCAGGTCCACTGTGAGTGGTGGATTACAGACGAGGCAGGGGGAAGAAGTGATGAAAAGATCCACGGCAGGAACACTTTGTGTCCAAAGTCCACCATCTACTGGTAGAAAAGGAGATGCAGCAATGAAACAAACAGAAACCATGCCAGGATGGAGTGTCACTTAATATCCTACAGATGTCGCTTTTGCCTCATATTTGATCACTTGAATAAACCCCCGACACTGACATCTAGACATGGTACTGTAGCAGGCAGTGGACATTATGACATTATGAGGAGAGGAGGTGGCTGTGACTAAGGCAGTGATTTATTTAGCGCTATCTCTCGCTCTCTCCCTCTTTCTGTCCCCCTCTCTCTCTCCTTCTCTTTTTCTCTCTCTCCCGCTCTCTCTTTCTCTCTACCTACCTATCTATCCTTCTCTCTCTCCCGCTCACTTTCTCTCTCTCTCCTATTTTTCTCTCTCCCATTCTTTCTCTTTATATATCTCTCTTTCGCTCTCTCTTTCTCCCTCCCTCCCTCTACACCCCCAAGCCCCTCACTCATATCATCAATAATCTATGGGCCCTTGTTTCCACTGCCACAATTAATCCTCTATCGTTACTATAATTAAAAGGCAGAAATCCCATAAGATGGTTCAGCTTGGCCGGGCATGGTCTGGCACGGGAACTGATGAAGAATCCCTGAGCCACACACACCCTGTAGCCACACACACAGAGACACACACACACAGACACCCAGTCAGTCTAAACAAACAGACAGACAGACAGACAGACAGACAGACAGACAGACAGACAGACAGACAGACAGACAGACAGACAGACAGACAGGCAGGCAGGCAGGCAGGCAGGCAGACAGACAGACAGACAGACAGACAGACACGTAAGCAAAGCACAAAGTAATGTGAGTACCTTTCTCCACCTCCATACAGACACACATGGACCCACACACAGACAAATGCGGCTGGTATCCACGGCAGCCAGTTCCAGGCAGCACAGAGACAGAGAGGTGGAGCTGTCTGATGCTGCAATTAGGACCACACTGTCTTGGTGAGCGGTGAGCGCACAGGGATGAATATTTCAGACCGGAGATCTCTATGGGCACCTATGATGTGTCCTGGCAGACCTACAAACACACAAACACAGACAGGGCTGCCAGGTTTGTTGTATGCCTCTCAACTAGGCTACATTACCATTAGCGTCAAAACTGATACATGAGCTGAACCACAAACTCTCTGTATTCATAAACTCGCTCTTTTCTCTTCACTTCTTCAGTCTTTTAATGATTTTTTGGAAGCTCCAGTGCACACACACTCTTATGGGCACACAGAAACACACACACACGCGCGTACATACACACACAGATGAGCAGTAGCAGCACTCCCCCTGGTGTGTGTTCATTGTGGATGCTGGCTGCACACAGACCTCATCCTGCCCCTTCATCCTCGGCCCCATCTCCACTTGATTTATCGCTCTCTAATACCACTGCACTAATTAGTCAAGTAATTAATTAATAGGCATTTGCATTTGTGCATATGCAATTAGGAGGCTGGAGAGAGGAGAGTGCAGATGGGGTCTGGGAGTCTGGCGGGGGAGGGTGTGTGTGTGTGTGTGTGTGTGTGTGTGTGTGTGTGTGTGTGTGTGTGTGTGTGTGTGTGTGTGTGTGTGTGTGTGTGTGTGTGTGTGTGTGTGTGTGTGTGTGTGTGTGTGTGTGTGTGTGTGGAAGTTGCAGTGTAGGACTTGCATCACAGACGGAAAAGTGAAATACGTGTAATCTGGTCAGAATCGTGGTAGTGTGGTACGCTGGGAGATGACAGGTACAGACTTTGACACCCCTGTGGTAGATAATCTGACCAACCAATCCACTGCAGCCAATGAGAGTCACAGTGTTGAAGTACATGTGAGTGTTGCACCTAAAGGACTACCCCTTTATAGAGCAAACACCCATTGAAGGGTCTCTAAATTATAGTATATATTGGGTGGTCGTCAACAGACAATGATAACACCCAGGTGGTTCATAAGCGTGCACCACTGCATTTAACCATGGAAAGGTGACTGGGAATACGGCCGAATACAAACAGTGTAGTTATTCCCTCCGCAAGGCAATCAAACAAGTGAAATGTCAGTATAGAGACAAATTTGAGTTGCAATTCAACGAGACGTATGTGGCAGGGTCTACAGACAATCACGGACTACAAAAGGAAAACCAACCGCGTCGTGGACACCGACGTCTTGCTTCCAGACAAACTAAACACCTTCTTTGCCCGCTTTGAGGACAATACAGTGCCACCGACGCGGCCCGCTACCAAGGACTGTGGGCTCTCCTTCTCCGTGGCCGACGTGAGTAAAACATTTAAACCTGTTAACACTCGCAAGGCAGACGGACCAGGCGGAATCCCTAGCCGCGTCCTCAGAGCATGCGCAGATCAGCTGGCTGGAGTGTTTACGCACCTATTCAATCTCTCCCTATCCCAGTCTGCTGTCCCCCAGTTCAAGATGGCCACCATTGTTCCTGTACCCAGGAAGGCAAAGGTAACTGAACTAAAGGACTATCGCCCTGTAGCACTCACTTCTATCATCATGAAGTGCTTTGTAATACAAGTCAAGGATCATATCACCGCCACCCTACCTGACACCCTAGAACCACTTCAATTTGCTTACCGCCCCAATAGGTCCACAGACGATGCAATCGCCATCACACTGCACACTGCCCTATCCTATCTGGACAAGAGGAATACCTATGTAAGAATGCTGTTCATAGCTCAGCATTCAACACCATAGTACCCTCCAAGCTCATCATTAAGCTTGAGGCCCTGGGTCTCAACCACGCCCTGTGCAATTGGGTCCTGGAATTCCTGACGGGCCGCCCCCAGGTGGTGAAGGTAGGAAACAACATCTCCACTTCGCTGATCCACAACACTGGGGCCCCACAAGGGTGTGTGCTCAGCCCCCTCCTGTACTCCCTGTTCACCCATGACTGCGTGGCCATGCACGCCTCCAACTCAATCATCAAGTTTGTAGACGACACAACAGTAATAGGCTTGATCACCAACAACGACGAGACAGCCTACAGGGAGGGGGTGAGGGCACTCGGAGTGTGGTGTCAGGAAAACAATCTCTCACTTAACGTCAACAAAACAAAAGGAGAAGATCGTGGACTTCAGGAAACAGCAGAGGGAGCACCCCCCCCCCCCTATCCACATCGATGGGACAGCAGTAGAGAAGGTGGAAAGTTTTAAGTTCCTCAGAGTACACAGAGTACATGGTCCACCTACACAGACAGTGTGGTGAAGAAGGCGCAACAGCGCCTCTTCAACCTCAAGAGGCTAAAGAAATTTGGCTTGTCACCTAAACCCCTCACACACTTTTACAAATGCACAATTAAGAGCATCCTGTCGGGCTGTATCACTGCCCACCCACAACCACAAGGCTCTCTCCAGAGGGTGGTTTGGTCTCCATAACGCATCACCGGTGGCAAACTACCTGCCCTCCAGGACACCTACGCACCCGATGTTACAGGAAGGCCAAAAAGACCATCAAGGACAATAACCACCCGAGCCACTGCCTGTTCACCCCGCTACCATCCAGAAGGCGAGGTCAGTACAGGTGCATCAAAACTGGGACCGAGAGACTGAAAAAAAGCTAATATCTCAAGACCATCAGACTGTTAAACAGCCACCGCTAACACAGAGAGGCTGCTGCCTACATACAGACTTGAAATCATTGGCCACTTTAATAAATCGATCACTAGTCACTTTAATAATGCCACTTTAATAATATTTACATATCTTGCATTACTCATCTCATATGTATATACTGTATTTTATACCATCTATTGCATCTTGCCTATGCCGCTCTGTCATTGCTCATCCATATATTTATATGTATATATCCTTATTCCATTCCTTTACTTACATTTGTGTGCTTTAGGTAGTTGTTGTGGAATTGTTAGATTACATTTTAGATATTGCTGCACTGTCGGAACTACAAGCACAAGCATTTTGCTACACTCGCAATAACATCTGCTAACCATGTGTATGTGACCAATAAAATTCGATTTGATTTGATCTGGCAAAATCCATACACACGAACACATTATTTTGCATAAACTCTTCCCAGTATTCTAATACCAGTTTACAGCCGCCATGTTTGTTGTCTCCTTTAGCCTGTCATTGGCTAAAACGATGCTGTTGACATTTGCCATTTCTTTTGGCAAGGTGATTTGAAGGATGATTGGGACTTGTTGAAACGCACGGGTAAGGCAACCCGTGCTCACCGCCCTCCATTCCCGCCTCACTAGTGCTGCTGAGGTAGGGCACCGATTTGGCTGGCAGCAGGGCCTGACGTGATGCCTTCCATCCCCCACCTTTGGAGTGGTGCCAGGATGCCATCCTCTCTCTCAGGACCGTCGGGGACTGGATGGGACACATTATCGAATGTGCAGAATCATGACCCCCATAGCCACAGCTGTTGCCACACTACTGCTGACCCCGCAGGTGACCCTCCGCTGGTGGGTGTCTAACTGGGATCTCTGGGGAGTTGGAGGAGAACCTGGTCCAAGGACATGAACCCATGGTGCTATTTTCCTGCTTCAAAATGTCCCTTTTCCCACCTCTCAATGGTCTGTCATTGCTGTGCCAATGGACAGACACATGCATGCCAACTTGGACCTGGTGGTCACAGAGCTCGTTTTCCAGATTAACTTCACTAATGCCTGCCTAATGGTGAGATATTGGAGTTGGAACTTGGAATAGAGATAACTCAGAGATACCAATGACAAGAAGTGGGGAAGAGAAAAGCAGGAATTCGCAGGCTTGCAGCTCTCTTATTTATAACGCCATTGATTTGGTTAGTGTGCCAACGCTCCTCCCACTCTGGGCAACCGCACAGATGCCAGCTCCAACCAACCCCTGGCCCCCTCCCTCACCGATCCCCGCCCTTATCCCGTCCCTGGTGGGGTCGCACACCTGGGCCCCATCGTTGTTGCTGTGCAGGAGGACTGGAGCTCGCTCGCCCCCCAGGCCCCCCTCAGCGTCTCACTCTGAAAACACCACCGCTCAAGCAACCTCGTCATCTCTCCTACCCGTGCTCACGTCTAATCTCCGATCTCATCTCACGAGCACCTATAAATAACAAACAATCAATAGGGTCTCAATAGCCTATATTTATCTGTCTGTCGGTCTTTATTGAAGATGAGTCTCATTGATCATTCTGCCCGTAGAGTCTGCGCGCAATGCTATTTGTTTCGATTATTTCCCCCCTGAATAGATCACTATAATGCCATTCAATTAGGTAAATAAATAGATAAACAATATCGCCTTCTGTTCCCAGGTCTGCAAATGCACCCCAACCCCCTCTCCTTGAGCACCGTTGTTTTATGCATGCTATCGTATAACTTAACCCTTAGGTTAAATGTACAAAAATAAAAAATAAAGGCAAATACACCAATAATTGCCGTTGTCTACAACAAACATTTTTGTGCGCCCACTTTTCTGTTTCCTCTCTTTCACTCGTATTGCCTCCGTCTCAGTTTCTCGCTTTTTCTGGCTGTGAGCGCGAGCGCAGTGACAGATGGCGGGGCCCTCTTCCCTCGGGAAGACAATCTCTCCGAATGCGGGCGCATGTCAATCACCGGCTCTCATGTGATGGTTCTTGCCAGTGACGTGCCAACCATATGGCCTGGCATCATAGCTGGTATGTAACCCTGCCTGGTAGCGATGCCACACTGTCTCAGAGCGCGCGCGCGGATACCACACTGAAAGCACCCTGCCGCACCTATAGGAGCGTTTGCTCGCGGTCCCAGAAGATGGTCTGAACTCACGCGCTTTCCACCCCTTCAAGAGCTCCCGCGGAGGTAAGTTGGAGTGTAAACAAATCGACGAGTGACCTTCCCAATATGGAAAGTAATTAATTTAATAAATAGAGATTAATAATGCAAGGTTAATTCGTGACGGTTTTTCGGTGGATTTCTGTGCCTCCTGTAAACGTCTGTTTTGAGTTCACTCAGCTATATGCCATTTTTGAACATTTGGATTATGGTGTAGCTATGGTTCTTCGTTTGGCACGATGTTATGCTCCATTTGTCCTTCAACTTTTAACAGCGCGGACCTCCATTCTGTGTGTTAATTATAGGCTAGGAGTGCAATATAATATTCCATGCTTATTTTATTCAGAAAACAGCTATACACAAAGACAAGCTCTAGTTTACCGTCTATCTCTGAACAATCGAAAAAATAGCAGCAATCTTCCTCCTGAATTGAATTAATTTCTATAGTCAGACAGTATAAGGCATTAATTTGATTAGTGAAAAATACAAAAGGAAGCCTGTTTCCATGGACCTATGGAACCAGAGAGATGAAGAGAAAGAGAGATACATAGGGAGAGAGAGGGGAGGCAGAATTATTCTTCACCGTCAGCTAATTATTTCTCCGTCTCATGGTTTAGAGAGAAGATTTATCGATGATTTTATCTGAGTGTTCATCTTGGAGAAAATGAAAGGGTGGGTGGGGCGTTATTGAAAGCGAATGTACAGTAGGCTAATACGGACATTATTTATTTGTGTTTGTGTAGTTTTATCATCCACAATTATTCTTTCAACAGCACAACCTTCTGCATAACAATACATCGATAGCTCCCCTAAATCACGCAAGCAAGCACCGCAAGCACATCCAAGAGGAGATTATTGTTGCAATTGAAAGAAAATACAAATCTGCTTTCGGAAATGCATTTTTGATATATATTTAACGACTGCTAAAGGGATACAAGCAATTTCCATCTGTAAATGCAAACATTTCCAACTAAAAGTGGTTTGGAATCGCTCTGTCGTGCATACTGAATTATGTGTGAAATATTTTTCTTGTAAGGTAGTCTACATGGTTTGTTAATTAAACGTTTTTTTTTTTTTTTTAATTGAGCAAATCTCCTGAGCCTGAAATTTCCAAACGAGATTTTGCCTCTGGCACACCCTCGAGATAATTAGCACCGTATTCCTCCTGGTTGACTTTGGGTCTACACACATCACGTAGCCCAACCACAGTTCTACAGCCTACCAGAGATACAAGAGATTTACAGTGATTTAGGGTGACAATATGTTACTGGTTTGAGATGGTTTAAACTGTCCATCTATCATATCTTTGCACTGGCTATTTACATTGAAATACCATCTCGTTTCCCCTTTTCGGATAATTGATGCCATTTTCAAAAAAGGGCTGTCTCAATTAACTTCGTATTTTTGGATTATAATATTTGGATGATATTCTAATTGGCGTTTGGGTAAGATATTTACACATTAAATCATTTTTGAGTGCCATAATAACAATGTACATTATTATTATTATTATTATCATTATAATTATTTATTGCCAATCAAAATGGATCTTTGTGGATAATATTAACCCATGTTATCCTATAGTGCCCTCTGGTAGACTATAAGGCTGAGCGTGATAAGACAACAGCGGCTCTGCAGGTGTGGTAGAAGTCATCTCAATGTCACATTTTTACAAAAAATATGATAGCCTATTAATTCAAATAATTTCCGATATCCACACACATTATTTTGTTATCTTCTGACACGATGATCAACACCGAGGTAGAGACACTGTACATATCCTCTTGTCATGCTTTCTGTGGAGGTGGGTAGTGCGGTGGAGTAGTGCTGGAATGTAGCCAGGAGTATGTGGGCGTCGGGGGGGAGTGAAAGTAGGGGTACGTTGCTTCACAGCGCGCCCCACGGGTCTGTGATGTGGCCTCTGCTGTTGGGACCCGCTGCGCGAGGGCAAGAGGGGGCACATGGACGACAGGAGGGAATTAAATAGGGGACCGGTTGGGCGATAGACCCCGGTGTTCACTGAAATGTTTCCGATGGCATGCTGTTTTAGTTCCTTCCAACACGTATCATTTCAGTCTTATTAGGCTATTCATGTCCTCTGCCTTTATCATGAAGAGATATTAATCCTAATTTGAGTATTATCCCATTGTTGTTGAATGAATTTCATTACATTCTTCTTTTTTTCCTTTAGCCCTTTTCTGATTTGAAATGTCCTCACTCCTCACACAACGTCCTTTATTTCTTTCAGTGCCGCAATGTTGACTAGGCTGTTCAGTGACCCGTCGCTGCTTCCCGACATGCATAAGTATTCGGCCTGGGCAGAGGACAGCGAGAGCGAGGACTCGAAGACCAAGGATGATGAAGATCACTGCCGCGTGGGCGATGACGACATGGATGTCCCGGACCTGAGAAGCAGCCGGGCACATTCTGAGATCGGCGGTGAAGACGAGGACGACGACGAGGCGGATGAGGACGAAGGAGAGGACGGTGCAGAGGGGGACGGGCCCAAAAAACGGGGCCCTAAGAAGCGTAAAATGACACCTGCGCGTATCGAGCGCTCCAAGTTGCGTCGTCAGAAGGCAAACTCGCGGGAGAGGACGCGCATGCACGATCTGAACTCTGCGCTCGACAATCTGCGTAAAGTCGTGCCCTGTTACTCCAAAACGCAAAAGCTCTCCAAAATCGAGACTCTCCGTTTGGCCAAGAACTATATCTGGGCCCTCTCTGAGATCCTGCGCTCCGGGAAGAAGCCTGATCTTGTGTCCTACGTGCAGACGCTGTGTAAAGGACTGTCCCAACCCACGACCAACCTGGTTGCGGGTTGTCTGCAGCTCAACTCCCGAAACTTCCTAACGGAGCAGTGTCCGGAGGGGGGACGCTATCCCGGCTCCAACTCCTTCTCCATGCATCCTTACCCCTACCAGTGCTCCCGCCTCTCCAGCCCTCAGTATCAGTCTGGTTCCAACTCGCATCCCTTACGGACACAAGGGTACTGCTCAGCCTACGATTCACTGTACGGTGGCAGTGGATCTCCAGAATACAACAGCCCAGAGTATGAGGGGCCCATCTCCCCTCCCGTGTGCATCAATGGCAACTTTTCTCTTAAGCACCAGGGCACTACGTCCCCCGAGGTAGCCGAGAAAAGCTATCATTACTCTATGCATTACTCCGGCCTGGCCGGCTCTCGCCCCACTGCTGGCCACATATACGGTTCTTCAGGTGTGCGGAGCAGCATCCACTCTGAAAACGTATCGCCTTACCACGACATGCACCTGCACCACGAAAGGGCCCCCGTCCCCGTATACGATGAACTCAATGCGTTTTTCCACAACTGAAACGGCAGTGATATTGCCATGCGTGGGAGTCTTCTTGCAATCAACAATCAATTAGTTGCCCACCTTTGGCAAGGAGCGTGCACGGTCACCCCCCAGCCCCTACCCTTAAACTTAGTCTCAAAGGACTATGACACCAGACACTGATCATTGCGGAAACAGCGTTTTATTTATTGTTTTTCTATGTCCTTTTATATAATTGTATTTATTTTGTTTCTATTCTGTGACGATGGGATGCTGTGAAAATGTTGCATTTGAAATGGAATGTGTACAGATTTGACGGTGATTGACGTATGGGTTATTATTGAAATTGCTAGATGAACAGAGTTAAAATGCAACCGCATAGCCGCATTTATAACATTGTAACAACCGATGATGCTGTAACTAATTTGGAAATAATAGCCTAATATGAAAATAGAGGATTAAATTAAGAAGCAAGCAGTGCACTTAAAAGCAAGCATGTCGCAGAGATAGGAAGATATATATTTTTAAATGTCGACAATTGGCAACAGCTATGTCAGAAAATTAAACATATTTCACATCTATGCAAGAAATAGCCTACGCCAAACGAGTATACAAGGACCAACTATAGGCTATATCTAAAATAGTGTACATTAAATCATTAATTTAATACTTCTCAACAATATCATTTCATTGCTTCTCGGCCCCTATTCTGACTTGCCATAACACACACGGGGGGAATTGCTTGACGTCTATTTTTCTATTGAGGGACATGGATTCAAGTCACCATAATGACACAGAGAATACAATTTTCGATCCCTAGAATACCACCAATGGATAAGGAAAAGCAAAGGAAAAGCAAACAATATTTGGCAGAGTAGGCCTATAAGGCTAAAGCCAACATTTTAAATGAATGATTCTAAAGAAGCAGATATGGGCTCAAGTCTTTCTAATGTAAACGATTCGATAGTGTTTACGTTCATTAGATTAGACTACCTTTAATGGATTTGCACGTTTGCACTAAATTTGAGATGTCATTAAAATGCAATCGAAAATGGTTTAATGTAAGCCTTTATACATCTACTGGCCTTTATACATCTACAATCCTGTCAGTGACTGAACGGAGAATGGGATAGGCCGACAATAAAATATGCTAAACACAATATTTCATGTCATGCCACAGGAATAAATATGGCAAGTCAAGTAACTTTCTAATTCATCGAGCACATTGACTTGTTGAATGGGCCTATTTCTAAAAGTGTAAGGGCCAGGATTTAGCACTCAATTTCGAAATAGTCGAAGTTATATCAGAAGGTCGGTCGATATATTGCACTGAAATAACATGACTATTATTATTATTGTTGTTATTATTTACAAACAGTATTATTTAATGCATCATTTTGCCTATAATAACTAATCAATGCAAATATTTCCACTAAGGGTCCCCAGAGTCGTCAACATGTGTTGCATTTTTCATTGAAAGTGAAAGTTAAAACTTTGTATTTAAACAATGTGTGTGTGTGGTAAAATAAAATGATAATACATGAAATTGCGCTACATCATTTCATTTTAAACCTATATCCAAGTTATCTGTTAACGTTGTCTTTTCTCGGTGAATTTGAGAACCATTACATAGTGTAAAACAAGTATATTCTGGCTAGCTGGTTAAATTATCAGGATAATAATCAACTACGTAAGGACTGTATTATATTCTTCCTGTGATTATTCTTATCATTGGAAATTCTCTATGAAAAAATGACGCAGTGTGGCCTGGAAAGGGATGGGTTTACTATTAAACATCCCCATATCGCTCTGCTTTCGGTAAGTGCGTTTACCGATTTCAAGAAGTAGCATCACTTGACATGTGACTCTAACAGGTTCGGCGGGCTATATCCAATGGTTTAATATGGCAGACATATATAAGCTATGTCAATAGGTTGCTGTAAATCCCATTCTTCAATTAAACCCACAAAAAGAGTTGCAGAATGAGTTCAAAACCATTTCCGAAAGACTTCCACGGTGGGAGATGCTAGCATTCCTAATGATTAGGCATGGAGGCAGAAACGGGCAGTATAGGATCTAATCAACAGGCCAACACCATCTTTCCAGAACACAACGAACATATTACAAAGACAAAATGTGTCAACAAAGAAGCCCTGCAATGGACTCTAATGAGTTGAACAGCAGGATCTGGACAGATTGGGAAACGGCCTCCGGATCTGCAGGCGAGCCAAAATCCCTAACAGTTACCAAAGGGCCCTGTCTGAAGCTTTCGGGGATTTCTAGGATGTTCAAATGATATGGGAGCGGTTATAAGCCTAACGAATTCCTTTGAAGGGAGGGACTGCTATGACAACTAACTTCTAGATCAGGGGTGTGCAACTTTGATGTGGGTGGGGTCACAAAACATAGGAAGTCATCATGAGGGGCCGCAGTGGCTCGCGGGTCTGCATACCCACACCCATACCCAGATGCAGTCTGAGCCGGTCCAATATCTTAGCAACCCCCCTCTTGCAGTTATGCAGTCTGATAATCAATGGTGCCCATCCCGGCTCTAGATCATGCGTTTGTGAGTTTTTCGGGCTTCTTTTGCGTTTGTGCATACAAGCAGCCGTGCTCCTGCTCACTTTGAGCGCATGCCAGAATATTCTTGGCATCAAAGGTAAGCTTGACTCAAACGGACACAAGGGTCACAATGCACGGGATAGAGACAAATGCGCGGTGTATATGTATATGAGATGATTTTTGAAACGCGGAAGAAATACAGAGACTATAGGCCCTATTAATTGACATTAAATTATCGAAATTTGTGGCCCAAAAAAGCACGAAACATACGGGATCCCAAACTAGCAAAGAATATCATTTGTAATCAAAACACGGCATTGGAAAGAGGCTGAAATATTTCGGCCAGCCGAGGACCTTAATACAGCCCATGTACTCCATATTGGAATGTTTTGGGAACAAGCAAAAGAAAGTCATGTATTTGCCACAGCGCATTTCTTCAACCCCACCTTTATTTCTCCACAGGTAGCCTACCCTGATGGACTAAGCAGGACATCATAACTCATCATAACATCCATAACTTTCACACACACACCGAAAGAGAAAGAGAAAGAGAGAGAGAGATAGAGGGACTTTTGTGAGTGCAATGTTTACTGTTCATTTGATATTGTTTATTTCACTTTTGTTTATTATCTATTTTACTTGCTTTGACAATGTTAACATATGTTTGCCATGCCAATAAAGCCCGTTGAATTGAGAGAGAACTCTGCAAAAATATCCTCCATGTACAACGTAAAACACCAAATAATGCATACAGAGCAGAATTAGGCCGATGCCCGCTAATTATCAAAATCCAGAAAAGAGCCGTTAAATTGTACAACCACCTAAAAGGAAGCGATTCCCAAACCTTCCATAACAAAGCCATCACCTACAGAGAGATGAACCTGGAGAAGAGTCCACTAAGCAAGTTGGTCCTGGGGCTCTGTTCACAAACACAAACAGACCCCACAGAGCCCCAGGACAGCAACACAATTAGACACAACCAAATCATGAGAAAACAAAAATATAATTATTTGACACTTTGGAAAGAATTAACAACAAAAACTGAGAAAACTAGACTGACTCAAACTTAAGGAAAGCTTTGACTATGTAAAGACTATTGAAAAAGGCTGCTGTAGGCATCCCTGGCTCTCAATAGAAGACAGGCTATGTCCACACTGACCACAAAATAAGGTGGAAACTGGAAACTGAGCTGCACTTCCTACCCTCCTGCCAAATGTATGACCATATTAGAGACACATATATTGTTCAGATTACACAGACCCACAAAGAATTTGAAAACAAACTCAATTTTGAAAAACTCCCATATCTACTGGGTGAAATACCACAGTGTGCCGTCACGGCAGCAACATTTGACCTGTTGTCACAAGAATAGAGCAACCAGTGAAAAACAAACACCATTGTAAATACAACCCATATTTATGTTTATATATTCTCCCTTTTGGAATTTAACTATTTGCAGATAATGTGACATTTGAAATGTATTTATTCTTTTTGAACTTTTGTGAGTGTATGTTTACTGTTAATTTGTATTGTTTATTTCACTTTTGTTTATTATTTAGTTCACTTGCTTTGGCAATGTTAACATATGTTTCCCATGCCAATAAATCCCTTAAATTGAAATGAATTGAGAGAGAGAGATTTCCATTGTGCTTGACTTTTAGCATTTATTTTGCCAGGCGTAGCTAATTCTCTAGGTCACAGTTACAGCTTTTAACTTTAATCAAAAGTGTATTGTGTGATTCTATTCCCTTGATGCAAAACTTCTTTCGTCGATTTTTGTTTGTCAGAAAATACAGTGGGCTTATTGTTTCAACTGAAATGATTTGTTTTTAATGAATCTATACACTAACCTTTAAAAAATGTACATGGTGCATTCTTATGAGCAAAATTTTGGGATTTTGAGTCAAATGCACTGAATGAACGTGTCTTTGAATGTGCAAACATGCTTTTCAAAATTGACTATCAACTAGTTGAATGGCCTCCCGCACTGTCTAATGCTTTTGGTATTGATGACTGCACTCAAATATTTATACGTTTCAGTTTTTAGCATAAGCACATTAACAACAGTAAAACATTCATATTCCTAAATACATATATTTTTTAATTCACACGTCTCCATCACTAGATAATAGTCTACTATCTCTCAAAATTTCATGGAGCATATAAGACATCACTAAATTCACGGAGGGGATTACTTCCTGACTATCAACTATAATTAAAAACACATTGACATGTGCTGTAAAGTACATATCGGAATGAGAAAATAAAATGTAATTTAAGAGACAACAGGCCTAGTCCCAATACGATCATGTCCGGCAGCTCGGACGATCTTATATTGTCGTCGCAACTCTTGAACTCTTCATTAAGCTTATTCAATGCCATGATAACGTGAAGAGAAAAAAAATAATGACATTCATTTGTATTATTCTTGAACACACAGGTGTGATTTTGAGGCAAGCCTTCTAGACGCACAATGCAAGGGGCAGCAGTTGCCCTCGCGCGTCCCTTGTGCATGAGACGATGTCACCCGGGTTGGTTTGGAGCGCTGCCCCGGGACCCATATGTTTCTCAAAATGTCCAGGGTGCGATTAGCTGAGGACACTCCGGCTCACAGAAGAAAGGGAGCTGGACTTGAGCCGTGGAGCGATGATGACCGGCAGCAATGTAGGCCAGCCAACAGTATAAATTGAGAACAGCCTTGTTAAAAATATAATAAATAAAACAACATATATATGGACAAAATTAATTTTGTAACCCCAGTTTTATTGTTGTCCATTTGCATTAGAGGCTAGACATTTGGACAGCAATCTAAAGTGAAAGTTTAGCTACATTTTACATTAATAGACTAAATACAAATATAAAACGAACATAACTACATATCGGATATCAGCCTATAAAAATAGACACAACTTTACTTAATCCCAAAAGCAGGCTATTTTGCACGCAGGAGATTTTCAGGTGCATCAAATTGGAATTAGTCTGATGTAGCCTAGACTCAATCCAGTGCATTTATCTCAGTAATACTTGAGTTTGCTTATACAGTATATGTAACTAAAATCATCTAGGCAATTTTTTAGGCTAGTCTATTCCTTTCTCTCGTTTCAAACTGAACACTGAGCACAATTCACTCGCGCGTTTCATTCTGCGACGACAGTGCGCGAGAGGACGAGAAATAAACTAAAGTCTAGGCTACGTGGTCATTGATGCATTCCCTTACACGTGACTGTGATGTGACTAAATTGAGCCTTCACTCACTTTGGGATAATACAATTACCGGAACGATTTACGCTATCTTGACAAACGGAATATAAATGTTGTGTGCAGAAAGTTGAGTACTGCATGATGTATTGCATAAAAAAAGGTTAAATAGCATATGATAATGCTATAGGCCTAGTCTATTCTTTGAAATGCGTTTTTAGGCAAATCAGCAAAAACCGAAGTGTGCTGGTGCGTTTATAGAGTCAGTGCAGGCGGTGGAGCAGGCTCGAGCCAGTTGGAGAGGGCATCTATCAAAATATTCCCCCGTCCGGCGTGAGGTGCGCGCTTTCCAGAGGCGGAAGTTGGCAGCCGTGCAGAGCTGCGCGTGCCAAGTTCCTTAATGTTCCCCGGCACCAGCACGAGCTCTGGAGAGGACACCCGCGCGCCTCGCCGCTGTCTCGTGCCAGTTTGCCGGCCAAAGTGGCGCTGCTGGGAGGAGTCTGTATTTCTTTCCTAATTTCACGGCATCTGTTCATTATCCAGCACGTTTAAAAAGAAAGTTCTTATTCTGACTTCAAAACACACACACACCGAGTAAGTGCTGCACAAATCCTCTGGTGAAAATGTCTTCATGCTGTTTTTTGATCAATTGACATAGCAGGAATTTACATTTTGGTATTGTTAACGAATGTGGTATCTGGCTAAAACTTTGCATTACAATCATTCCCTTATTTCTGCCCGAACCACGACGGATGCAGATACCCTGTACAGAGTGGCAGTAGGCTAATTTTCTGCACAATGGAGAGAGCTCTCGACCTGGGCGAGTGCCTAGGCTGTCCACGAGCTCGCACAGATGATAGGATGGTTCCCACACGTCAATTCATATTCTTTCTAAACATTGATTTATTTTTAAATTATGTATGAAAATATTTAGGCCAACGTAAACTGTGGCCTTACAGTAACTCCTCTCTGCCCAGTATGGTGTTTATTGTTGACCACCAGCAGCACAATCCTCAGCTCTGAGAGATGGAGGGAGTCACTGCAACAGAAATGGAATAGAGATCGTATTGAAGGCTACGAACTTCACAAACCGAACACACAGTATTCACGTGCCCTCTGCAAAGTGAGAGAATACATCTCGCTGTTTAAATTATCGTGTGTGCCCACTCTTTTCTCGCTCAACTTGGTGGAATATATCAAAGAATAGTGTTTGTCCGACATAACAGGCAATATAGTGCGATTATCAAAATGTCACAAGTATCCTTAACTGGTGTGAATTCCAATTAACAAGTCTAAATATTAGAAACGCAAATTAAACAGGAAACATTTAAGAACCTATAGGCCTACTTATAATACAGTGTGTATCAATAAAATACAAATATACATAATTGTTTTATGTCATTATCATAAAAGCTACAGGAGAGGACTTTTTTAAGAAGAGACCATGATGCTGAAGGTAAGTAAAGTAAATCAACATCAGGTCATATCTAGTGCCATTGAACACACACACACACACACACACACACACACACACACACACACACACACACAAAGAGAGGGAGAGAGAGTAAGCTTACATTAAATATCTTGCCTTTCACATAATGAATACAAGCATGCACACAATCCAACACAGCCAGCCCCATGCATGCACTTCTCAGCCCCAGTGCCAGACTGTATGCCAGACAAGGAGGCAAGGCTGTCACTGGCAGGCGATTCAGTGGAAATTCCACAACATCTGTTTGTTATCGCACAATGGGGCACGGCGGTGGGGCACGGGCGACGAGGGCAGACGAGGCAGAAGCTAAATGGAGAATCTGCTACTGTTGGACTGAATGCCAGGGGAGGAACGAGGTGGACACAGGAAGGGTACAGCCAGGGTGGGTAACAGAGGTTTGGAACCTTAGGGGGGTTGCCACTTGCCACATAGGTTTAGAGGTTTTGGGGTTGCCATGTATTGGGGTTTTGCGGTTTTGGGGACAATGCAGGCAGGGGTGGAGATTGGGAAGACACCAGAGAGGGTGAGGGGACAATGGCTTGGTAACTATAGTTTATTGTTTACTCTCTGCAGATGGATGCTTCCATCTGACAACTGTCAGTCATCTCTGTCGAGGGCAGTGGAGCTATGTTCTGGCTGGTCACCAGTGAGACCCTCCCTGAGATGGGCGTGGTTGAACCATGTTTAGGAGGTTAAGTAGGAGTGTGCATGGGGACACTGCTGGATCAGAGGGGGTAGCTGTGGGTTGTTGCTGGTCTGCACAGATGGCATGTGTTATAGGAGTGTGTGTGAGTGTGCTCTTGCGTGCTTGTGTGTGTGTGTGTGTGATAGGGTTGGATGATGCCACAGTCACATGGGCAGCAGTAATTGGCCTCCATATTGACCAGTTTGCAGTGCTGGGGGGCGGGCAGTCTCCCAGCTGGACCTGTCAGACGGCATCCCATCCACCTCACTGATCACCCCCCTGACGACCTCTCCACTATCTTCCTTTCCTCTTTTCTCCATCCCTCCTGTCCTCCAGCACCTCTCCTTTCATCTCCTGTCTTCTCCTCCTTTCTTCTCCTCCCTTTCCTATTCTCCCTTACCCTTCACCACCTGTCCTTTCCACTCCTCTCCTCAGCTCTACCATCTCAACTCTCCTCCTAGTCCTCTTCCACCTGTCCTCTACCCACTCTCCACTCCTTAGTGTTCAGTTACATGTAGGTCACTAACAATAATTTAAACAACATGTAATTAATGTTCCATGTATTACTGGACTAATACCGACGTCTCAGCTCTCTGAATACAGACAGGTTGAAGGTTTGCTATGAGCAGTCTGAAGGCTCATCCCCAGCTAGAGGAAGCCATGCCCAGCCTTGGCAGCCGGGAGTCTCCAGGTACGTAGCGAGTCTCTCCATCGTCTCTCCTTCACTCTTATCAGCCAGGAAACATGGAGAGTTGGCACACACACCCTGGGAAAAGGGTGGGAACAACAGGGGGTCGGAAACACACACGCAACCCTTCCCCTCGGCACAGACATGGGAGCCGATGCTGTCGCTAGGGATTCTGGGATGGCTGGCTGGCTCTGGGAGAGAGATGGGAGGACTACAGGAAAACAGTGCAGATGCAATAACTTAACAACAGGCCCACATGCTGTTTTACCTTCTGAGAGAGAGAGAGAGAGAAGAGGGGAGACATAGCTGGCAGAATGATACAAAGTCTTGTGCCAAGCAAAGTGCACATGGGAATAGGTGTGTGTGCGCTCTACATATGCATGTCAATGTATGTATGTGTGTGTGTTTCAGAGAGTGTTCATGTGAATATGGCCACCGAGTTGCGCTATGTGTGTAGGAGTGAGTGTGTGTGTGTTTGCACTAGTGCATCTGTATGTATGCTGTGTGTGCATGTGCAGGAAGGGGGAGAGGAGGGGGTGAGTGCACGTTTAAATTCTGTGACATCTGTTCATTACAAGTAGAGTGTGTTTATTTTTATACAGCGAGCCACAAGCAGAGAGCTCAATTGGCACCTCTGGTTAATGTAGCAGCCTGCCTCTACTGCACAGCAAATTAAATATTTAGTGGCAGACAGAAAGAATGAAGAAAGAGGCAAGGACGAAGGGAAAGAACGAGAGAAATGATAAGATAATATGTGACAAAAATGCACACACACAAACGCGGATAAGCATTGCCACGCGCACTCAAAGTCCCTGTTCTAACTGAATTAAGCAAGGAACAGAGTCTGACAAATCAAGAAGTCACTCTAACACACTCCCACATGAGCAGTATGATGTGATGTGACAGGACATACATTACGGTTTGTGGTGAAAACAGGCCAGGGTGAACTGAAACAGGACAAAGCACGGAAAAGACTAAACTATAGTTTGTGTTCTTGATTTGATTTCAAATGATCATTCACATTCACACTCATTTGCATGTGACTGATGCTCAACAGAGACAGACACTACAATGAACTGGGCCTCTCCTACCTGCTTCTTCCAGCTACAGGCCTTACCTATAGGTGGATAGGAGCTGTTTGAATTGATGCCCCTCTGCAGACTGGGGGACTGGAGAGAGGCCTGCTTGGCATGACTGAGGCTGATGCAAACACCAACCACACCAGACAAACAATGTGGGAGTTGGGGCATCTCTCCCTAGCTTGGTCCAGAACACACTCACTGACGGTGTGTGTGTGTGTATGTATGCGCAAGTACTCACGTGTGTGTGTGTAATGATGGGGTACATCAATGGGGTTCTCTCCCTCCACTCAGGCCCCATCTACTCTAAGGATCCTCTGGCCCCCCCCCCTGCCCAGTCCCACTCTCCTCCTCCCATGGGATGACCTGCTCTGGAATGCCGCTCAAGGGGAAGAATCTCGCTGCAGGCACTCAATATGTTGCATGTGTCTGAGAGAAAGAGGAACAGAGAGAGAGAGAGAGAGAGAGAGAGAGAGAGAGAGACAACATGAGAAAGAAGGATGATGAAGAAGAAGAGGGGTTATGATACAGGTAGTACCCTTAAAGGACAATAATTAGGATTGGGACGATACCAGTATCGCGATACTCGTTAGTATTGTGGCAAGGAAACAAAACAGGAAGCAGATGTAACTTCTTTAGGAAAACAGCCATAATGTTGTCATCCAGAGTCACATCACATGGTAGTAAACTGTAGCAGCAGCATATGTGATTAGTTAAAAGGGTTAGTGCAAAAAGGGTCAATGCAGACAGTTAACCAAATAGCTACAGTTGAAGTCGGAAGTTTACATACATCTTAGCCAAAAACATTTAAACTCAGTTTTTCACTATTCCTGACATTTAATCCTAGTAAAAAATCCCTGTCTTAGGTCAGTTAGGATCACCACTTTATTTTAAGAATGTGAAATGTCAGAATAATAGTAGAGAGAATTATTTATTTCAGCTTATTTCTTTCATCACATTCCCAGTGGGTCAAAAGTTTACATACAATCAATTAGTATTTAGTAGCATTGCATTAACATTGTTTAACTTGGGTCAAACGTTTTGGGTAGCCTTCCACAAGCTTCCCACAATAAGTTGGGTGAATTTTGGCCCATTCCTCCTGAATGAGCTGGTGTAACTGAGTCAGGTTTTTAGGCCTCCTTGCTCGCACATGCTTTTTCAGTTCTGCCCACACATTTTCTATAGGATTGAGGTCAGGGCTTTGCGATGGCCACTCCAATACCTTGACTTTGTTGTCCTTAAGCCATTTTGCCACAACTTTGGAAGTATGCTTGGGGTCATTGTCCATTTGGAAGACCCATTTGCGACCAAGCTTTAAACTTCCTGACTGATGTCTTGAGATGTTGCTTCAATATATCCACATAATTTTCCTACCACATGATGCCATCTATTTTGTGAAGAGCACCAGTCCCTCCTGCAGCAAAGCACCCCCACAACATGATGCTGCCACCCCCATGCTTCACAGTTGGGATGGTGTTCTTCGGCTTGCAAGCCTCCCCCTTTTTCCTCCAAACATAACGATGATCATTATGGCCAAACTCTTCTATTTTTGTTTCATCAGACCAGAGGACATTTCTCCAAAAAGTATGATCTTTGTCCCCATGTGCAGTTGCAAACTGTAGTCTGGCTTTTTTATGGAGGTTTTGGAGCAGTGGCTTCTTCCTTGCTGAGCGGCCTTTCAGGTTATGTCAATATAGGACACGGTTTACTGTGGATATAGATACTTTTGTACCTGTTTCCTCCAGCATCTTTACAAGGTCCTTTGCTGTTGTTCTGGGATTGATTTGCACTTTTTTGCACCAAAGTACATTTATCTCTAGGATACAGAACACGTCTCCTTCCTGAGCAGTATGACGGCTGCGTGGTCCCATGGTGTTTATACTTGCGTACTATTGTTTGTACAGATGAACGTGGTACCTTCAGGCATATGGATATTTTTCCCAATGATGAACCAGACTTGTGGAGGTCTACAATTTCTTTTCTGAGGTCTTGGCTGATTTCTTTTGAATTTCCCATGATGTCAAGCAAAGAGGCACTGAGTTTGAAGGTATGCCTTGAAATACATCCACAGGTACACCTCCAATTGACTCAAATTATGTCAATTAGCCTATCAGAAGCTTCTAAAGCCACGCCATAATTTTCTGGAATTTTACAAGCTGTTTAAAGGCACAGTCAACTTAGTGTATGTAAACTTCTGACCCACTGGAATTGTGATACAGTGAAAGAATCTGTCTGTAAACAATTGTTGGAAAAATTACTTGTGTCATGCACAAAGTAGATGTCCTAACCGACTTGCCAAAACTATAGTTTGTTAACAAGAAATGTGTGGAGTGGTTGAAAAACAAGTTTTAATGACTCCAACCTAAGTGTATGCAAACTTCCGACTTCAACTGTAACTGGACTAACTATTTAGCAGTCTTATGGCTTAGGGACAGAAGCTGTTCAGGGTCCTGTTGGTTCCAGACTTGGTGCATCGGTACCGCTTGCTGTGCAGTAGAAGAGAAAACAGTCTATGACTTGGGTGGCTAAAGTATTTGACCATTTTTAAGGTCCTCCTCTGACACCACCTTGTATAGAGGTCCTGGATGGCAGGGAGGCGTTGTCGTGCCTTCTTCACAACTGTGTTGGTGTGTGTGGACCATGAAAATTCCTTAGTGATGTTGACACCGAGGAACTTGAAGCTCTCGACCCGTTTCACTACAACCCCGCCGATGTGGAATGGGGCGTGTTCGGCCCTCTATTTGCTGTAGTCCACGATCAGCTCATTTGTCTTGCTAACATTGAGGGAGAAGTTGTTGTCCTGGCACTACACTGCCAGGCCACTGACCTCCTCCCTATAGGCTGTCTCATCGTCGCCGGTGATCAGGCCAACCACGTGGTGTCGTCAGTAAACCTAACAATGGTGTTGGAGTCGTGCGTGGCCATACGTGGGTGAACAGGGAGTACAGGAGGGTACTAAGCACGTACCCCTGAGGGTCCCTGTGTTGAGGGTCTGCGTGGCGGATGTGTTGTTGCCTACCCTCACCGCCTGGGGACAGCCTGTCAAGAAGTCCAGGATCCAGTTGCAGGCAGAGGTGTTCAGCCCCAGTGCTTAGTGATGAGCTTGGAGGGCATTATGCTGTTGAATGCTGAGCTGAACAGCATTCTCACATAGTGTATTCGGAAAGTATTCAGACCCCTTGACATTTTCTACATTTTGCTACGTTACAGCCTTATTCTAAAATGGATTACATTTTTCCCCCCTTATCAATCTACACACAATACCCCATAATGACAAAGCAAAAACAGGTTTTGAGAAATGTTTGCAAATTTATTAAAAAAAAATAAAAAAATACTGCATTTACATAAGCATTCAGACCCTTTAATCAGTACTTTGTTGAAGCACCTTTGGCAGCAATTACTGCCTCGAGTCTTCTTGGGTATGACGCTACAAGCTTTGCACATCTGTATTTGGGTATTTTCTCCCATTCTTCTCCTCAGATCCTCACAAGCTTTGTGAGGTCTGATGGGGAGCGTCGCTGCACAGCTATTTTCAGGTCTGTTCGACCAGGTTCAAGTCCGGGCTCTGGCTGTGCCACTCAAGGACATTCAGATACTTGCCCCCGAAGCCTCTCCTGCATTGTCTTGGTTGTGTGCTTAGGGTCGTTGTCCTGTTGGAAGGTGAACCTTCACCCCAGTCTGAGGTTCTGAGCGCTCTGGAGCCAGTTTTCATCAAGGATCTCTCTGTACTTTGCTCCCTTCCTCTTTCCCTCGATCCTGACTAGTCTCCCTGCCACTGAAAAACATCCCCACAGCATGATGCCGCCAACCACCATGCTTCACCGTAGGAATTGTGCTAGGTTTCCTCCAGACGTGACGCTTGGCATTCAGGCCAAAGAGTTAAATCTTGGTTTCATCAGCCCAGATAATCTTGTTTCTCATTGCCCGAGAGTCCTTTAGGTGTCTTTTGAAAACTCCAAATGTGCCTTTTAATGAGGAGTGACTTCCGTCTGGCCACTCTACCATTAAGGCCTGATTGGTGGAGTGCTGCAGAGATGGTTGTCCTTCTGGAAGGTTCTCCCATTGCCACATAGGAACTCTGGAGCGCTGTCAGAGTGACCATCAGTTCTTGTCACCTCCTTGACCAAGGCTCTTCTCCTCCTGATTGCTCAGTTTGGCCGGGCGGCCAGCTCTAGGAAGAGTCTTGGTGTTTCCAAACTTTTTCATTTAAGAATGATGGAGGCCACTGTATTCTTGGGGACCTTCAATGCTGTAGACATTTTTGAGTACCCTTCCCAAGATCTGTGCCTCAACACAATCTTGTCTCGGAGCTCTACGGACCATTCCTTCGACCTCATGACTTGGTTTTTGCTCTGACATGCACTGTCAACTGTGGGATCTTATATAGACAGGTGTGTGCTTTTCCAAATCATGTCCAATCAATTGAATTTACTACAGGTGGACTCAAATCAAGTTGTAGAAACATCTCAAGGATGAGCAGTGGAAACAGGATGCAGCTCAATTTCGAGTCTCATAGCAAAGGGTCTGCATAAGGTATTTTTAATACATTTGCAAACATTTCTAAAAACCTGTTTTTACTTTGAATATGGGGTATTGTGTGTTGAATGATGAATGATGAGGATTTGTTTTTATTTAATCCATTTTAGAATAAGGCTGTAACGTAACAAAATGTGGAAAAGGGGAAGGGGTCTGAATACTATCCAAATGCAGTGTAGGTGTTCATCTTGTCCAGGTGGGAGAGGGCAGTGTGGAGTGCAATAGAGAATGCATCATCTTTGGATCTGTTGGGGCGGTATGCAAATTCTAGTGGGTCCAGGGTGTCTGGGATGAGTGTGTTGATGTGAGCCATGATCAGTCTTCCAAAGCATTTCATGGCTACAGATGTGAGTGCTACGGCGTAATGGTCATTTAGACAGGTTACCTTGACATTGTTGGGCACAGGGACTGTGGTGGTTTGCTGGAAACATGTAGGTATTACGGAATGGGTCAGTGAGAGGTTGAAAATGTCAGTGAAGACACTTGCCAGCTGGTCAGCACATTCTCTGAGTACATGTCCTGGTAATCCGCCTGGCCTTGTGGCCTTGTGAATATTAACCTGTTTAAAGGTCTTACTCACATCGGCTATGAAGAGCGAGATCACACAGTCGTCTGGAACAGCTGGTGTTCTCATGCATGGTTCAGTGTTGCTTGCCTCGAAGCAATTATAGAAGTCATTTAGCTTGTCTGGTAGGCTCGCATCACTGGGCAGCTCGTGGCTGGGTTTCCCTTTGTAATCCGTGATCGTTTGCAAGCGCTGCCACAGTGTCGGAGTCAGAGGTCGTAGCGGGATTTCCTATAAGCGTCTGGATTAGTGTCCTGCAGCTCTAGCCTCCAGCAGGTTTTTAAAGGACCAATGGGTTTGGTCTGCTTCGTGTTTTTATTTTTGCCATGGAAAAAATAATGCCATACTAGTATCGTCACAGCCCTAAATATAATATACATATATTCCTTACCTGATCAAATTACTAGATTAAAGGATTAAATTGATTAGATTAAAAGGGTTAAGACTTCACAGTGGCAAGCTCCAAGAATCCAAGGACCATCGTAACATGTTAATACACCTGATGTGTGTTGGGGTAATATTAAAGAAGACATTAGCATCCATCATTCACACAAGCAAGGCACCACTGAATTCATGCTCCCTCTTGCTCTCTTCTCACCCCACCCACACACTCACACACCTCCCACTTTCTCTCTGTAAATCAAAACAGGGCACAACTCACAACCTGGAACTTCCCTCCCCACTCTCTCTGTTAACTTTTCTCCCGCCATTGTGTCTCTACTGCCAGCCAGGACAGGAAATAGAAATGGCTTGAGAGGATGATGTGGAGACGAGGATTGACACCCCATCTCCCTGCAGCCCTTCTCTTCTTCAGAAGGCCAGATTAAGAGATTAGAGAGCAAGGCGAAGCGGTAAAGCTGTCTAATTCTCACCCAGACACAGAGAGCTAAACTAGCTAAACTACCCGGAGCCCCATGGACCCTCTCTGCACAGCGACATCTGTGATGGGATAGAGCATGTCCCCTTTACTCTCCAGGGTAGCAGGGAACCAACAGCCTTCGTCCTCAATGCATTACTATCATGGGAACTTTGGTGTCTTATTGTCAGTTTGCTCTTTCAGACTGGTCCTGGTTTCTTTGACCCAAGCCAGCACCATGGGCTGAATAATTGTGTTGTCCTATAGAACATTCATGTCGGTGGGATATTTGCACATAAATTCAGGTTATGTGAGTGAGTGCATTTCAAGTTATGATTCAATGTGATTTGGCCCCATGTCAGTTGAGTAGGCATACACACTGATGATGACTGAACAACCAAAACCTTTCTAGTTTTGCTCTTGTTACCTCAATGAATAAACCAGCATAAAATAACTTTGAAAATGTATTTTTTTTTCAAATGCAGACCCTACTGAATCAGTTGAGTATGTCAGCTCACAATAAAATAAATATTGGTATAATGTTGGTATAGTATTGAATTGTCCTAATGGAGACATGCATATCAATTATGCGAGGAAGTACAGAGATGTATTTTGGCCGTTTGGGAAAGTAGAAAACAATGAGCTACCAGCATCATCGTCATGGGAACGAGATTCCCCAATAACACATAGTAACGCACACATATTTATCTGAACTCTTTGCACTTCAGAGACCAAAAGCTTGCCACCGCCATCCATCTCAGTAAGGGAAACGAGAGAAAAAGAGAGAGAAGGGGAAAGAGAGAGAGAGAGAGAGAGAGGGAGGAAAATAACAGTGGAATAGAGAAGGCATGATCTGGGTGCCTGCTCTCCAGGCGGCAGAGGACAATGCAAAGTTGGAAGAGTGGGAGGATGGTGCCAGGGGGGAATGGAGTGCCACATGGTGCCCCCACGAGCAGGGCCAGTCTGGAGAGGGGTGGGGGGGTGCTTGTGTTTATGAGAGACGGACAGTGTGCATCTGTGTGCTTTCTGTGTTATGTATGTATGATAATGTTGTGCATGTATGTATGTGTGAGACGTGGGGTGGGGAGAGATGGTGGAGAGGGAGAGAGAGTCCCAGTTGCCGTTTGCATCTTAAATTCCTCAACATCTGTTCTGCCGAGCTCGGAAGTAGGAGCTGGTTATTTAAGTGTGTGAGTTTGTGTGTGTGTGTGTGTGTGTGTGTGTGTGTGTGTGTGTGTGTGTGTGTGTGTGTGTGTGTGTGTGTGTGTTTGTTCTGCGTTCTGCTACCGGACCTTTAATGTGAGGTAGACAGAGACTCATTTTCAACAATAACACCAGGTAATCTGTAGCGCTCTCAGACACGCCAAGAGAATACAAACAGTACCATTCAACACCGCGACACTGAGATCACCTCGGTAACAGAGTCCACAACCCCATTGACAGACATTAGACCAGAAACTGGAGTTCTTTTCTATGTATTGACTGATTATCTAATTTCTGTGCCTAAATCAACTGTTAAACACATTAGTGCGGTAGTGTGTAAGTCTATTTGTGTGTGAGCTAGAGTGGGTGAGAGACGCAACGATAGATGTGTGTGTACGTGAGTTCACATCTGTATGTGAAATTACGGGCAAAGTTTTAACCATGAAATATTCAGCTGCTGTGTGTGCTGTCTCCTGAGTGACTGTGACAGGGAGAGTTCCTGCCATGTTCACACACAAATGCACACACACACACACACACACTAACCGAGTGAGCCAACTCTGGGCAAATCTTATGCCACCTCAACACCAGACCTCTGCCAAACAGACCCAGTGTCAAATCCATACCCTCCACATGCCAACCCTATGCCACACACACGCCAACCTCATGCCCCCTTAATGGCAGTCCTATATCAATCCTATGCCAGAGCACCCACCACCACCCCTCCTCTCTCCCAATCTGGTATGTGCGTATGTAAATCACTTGTTCTGTGGGAGTTTAAGACACCTGACTATCTGTACGGAGCTGAGAAGGTCAAAAGTCACTAGTGAGCTTGGATTCCAGGCAGATCAGATGTGTCGTTCTGTTCTCCTTCAGTGGAGGCAATTAGCCCTGAAACCTCCACTGAAGCTCTAGTAAATCCCTCATTTCAGGGTTCAGCTTCCTGCTGCTGTCACCCGCTTCCCGCTCAATCTCTGTCTGTCTGTCACTCCATCTCCCACCAATCCTCTCGCCCCTCTCTCTCGGTCTCTCTCTCGCTCCTGATGCCTGCTGGCACTTTGGAAGCAGTGCCCCTCCAATCCCTGTGCCCCCCTCCCCCTCCTCTGGATGCCAGCCGACGGCCCTCAGTGTGGCATGCCATCTGCTGCACCCCCCCACCACCCCCACCCCGCAGACAGCTACCCACAATTCCCCTCTGCCTTAGCCCCGCGCTGCAGCAGAACAGGAGGCTTTCGCACAGATCACTTCACCCCTGATGCCCCCGCCAGAAATGAGGGGTGCTGGGGGGGGGGCACGCACGCACAAAATTCTCAAGCTTACACTCTCTCTTTCTTACACACAGTCTCTCACCCGCACAAACACACATGCGCACAAAACACACTTTTATATTGTACCCCATACATATTAAAACAGTGAAACAGGCCGCATACATGACTCCATTTTGCAAAGCTGCATGAAACATGCACACACATGCTGCACTTGGGTCGTCCACGAGAAGGATTTGAGTGTGATTTGTGATGGGGATTTTGATTGTGATCTGGATCTTTCTGTTATTTAGATTCGGTAGGGCCGAGAGAGAGAGAAAGAGAAAGAGAGAGAGGGAGGCTGGTCTTCCATCCATCTTGTGTGGGTAAGGAGCCTCGCGGCTGGCACTCTATCCATCAGTGATCGCAACATTAACTCTCTGGATCAGAACCAACATCCCCACATTCTCTACGTCTTTACACCCTTCTCTCTCTCTCTTCTCTTCTCGTTTTTCTTTATCACCCCTTTTATGAATTGATCGTCTTTACTCTTTTTTTCCTCACTCATCTTCTGCCTATATGTCCCCTCTTCTCCTCCTCTCTTCTTCTCCCACCCTGCATCTCCTCCTCTGCTCTCATCTCCTCCCTGCTTCTCTCCTCTCTTTGTCTCTCCCAGTTGATGTTAATAATTTAACTCCTGAGCTGCTGCAGACCTGGCTCCTCTCCAGGCCTCTGATTGTAGATGTGTGTATGTATGAGTGTGTGGCCGGGCATGTGTGTGTGATGTGCAAAAGAGAGAGAGACATGGGGTGGGGAAGGAGAGAGGCAGAGAGAGAGAGAGAGAGAGAGAGAGAGAGAAAGAAGAGAGATTAGGGTATGTTAGGTTGTGTGCGTGTGTGCGTGCATGGGGCCAGGGGTTTACAGTGACTTGCGAAAGTATTCACCCCCCTTGGCATTTTTCCTATTTTGTTGCCTTACAACCTGAAATTCAAATAGATTTTTTGGGGGGGTTGTATAATTTGATTTACATAGCATGCCTACCACTTTGAAAATGCAAAATATATTTTATTGTGAAACAAACAAGAAATAAGACAAAAAAACAGAACTTGAGCGTGCATAACTATTCACCCCCCCAAAGTTAATACTTTGTAGAGCCACCATTCTTCAAGGCAAAACTGCTCCAGCTCCTTCAAGTTGGATGGGTTCCGCTGGTGTACAGCAATCTTTAAGTCATACCACAGATTCTCAATTGGATTGAGGTCTGGGCTTTGACAAGGCCATTCCAAGACATTTAAATGTTTCCCCTTAAACCACCCGACAATTACCCTTAGCAGTATGCTTAGGGTCATTGTCCTGCTGGAAGGTGAACCTCCGTCCCAGTCTTAAATCTGGAAGACTGAAACAGGTTTCCCTCAAGAATTTCCCTATATTTAGCGCTATCCATCATTCCTTCAATTCTGACCAGTTTCCCAGTCCCTGCCGATGAAAAACATCCCCACAGCATGATGCTGCCACCACCATGCTTCACTGTGGGGATGTGGTTCTCGGGGTGATGAGAAGTGTTGGGTTTGCGCCAGACATAACATTTTCCTTGATGGCCAAAAAGCTAAATTTTAGTCTCATCTGACCGGAGTACCTTCTTCCATATGTTTGGGGTGTCTCCCACATGCATGTTTTCTTTAAGCAATGGCTTTTTTTCTGGCCACTCTTCTGTAAAGCCCAGCTCTGTGGAGGGTACGGCTTAAAGTGGTCCTATGGACAGATACTTCAATCTCCGCTGTGGAGCTTTGCAGCTCCTTCAGGGTTATCTTTGGTCTCTTTGTTGCCTCTCTGATTAATGCTCTCCTTGCCTAGTCCATGAGTTTTTTGGGGCGGCCCTCTCTTGGCAGGTTTGTTGTGGTGGCATATTCTTTCCATTTTTTATAATGGATTTAAATGGTGCTCCGTGGGATGTGCAAAGTTTCAGATATTTTTTATAACCCAACCCTGATCTGTACTTCTCCACAACTTTGTCCCTGACCTGTTTGGACAGCTCCTTGGTCTTCATGCTGCCGCTTGCTTGGTGGTGCACCTTGCTTAGTGGTGTTGCAGACTCTGGGGCCTTTCAGAACAGATATATATATATATATACACACTGAGATCATGTGACAGATCATGTGACACTTAAATAAAGTCCACCTGTGTGCAATCTAACTAATTATGTGACTTCTGAAGGTAATTGGTTGCATCAGATCTTATTTAGGGGCTTCATAGCAAAGGGGGTGAATACATACAGTTGAAGTCGGAAGTTTACAAACTTAGGTTGAAGTTGTTAAAACTAGTTTTTCCAACCACACCACAAATTTCTTGTTAACAAACTATAGTTTTGGCAAGTCAGTTAGGACATCTACTTTGTACATGACAAGTAATTTTTCCAACAATTGTTTACAGATAGATTATTTCACTGTATCACAATTCCAGTGGGTCAGAAGTTTACATACACTAAGTTGACTGTGCTTTAAAACAGCTTGGAAAATTCCAGAAAATGATGTCATGGCTTTAGAAGCTTCTGATAAGCTAATTGACATAATTTGAGTCAATTGGAGGTGTACCTGTGGATGTATTTCAAGGCCTACCTTCAAACTCAGTGCCTCTTTGCTTGACATTGTGGGAAAAATCTAAAGAAATCATCCAAGACCTCAGAAAAAGAATTGTAGACCTCCACAAGTCTGGTTCATCCTTGGGAGAAATTTCCAAACACCTGAAGGTACCATGTTCATCTGTACAAACAATAGTACGCAAGTATAAACACCATGGGACCACGCAGCCATCATACCGCTCAGGAAGGAGATGTGTTCTGTCTCCTAGAGATGAATGTACTATGGTGCGAAAAGTGCAAATCAATCCCAGAACAGCAGCAACGGACCTTTTGAAGATGCTGGTGGAAACAGGTACAAAATAATCTATATCCACAGTAAAACGAGTCCTATATCGACATAACCTGAAAGGCCGCTCAGCAAGGAAGAAGCCACTGCTCCAAAACCCCATAAAAAAAAAGCCAGACTACGGTTTGCAACTGCACATGGGGACAAAGATCATACTTTTTGGAGAAATGTCCTCTGGTCTGAAGAAACAAAATTTGAACTGTTTGGCCATAATGACCATCGTTATGTTTGGAGGAAAAAGGGGGAGGCTTGCAAGCCGAAGAACACCATCCAAACCGTGAAGCACGGGGGTGGCAGCTCATGCTGTGGGGGTGGTTTGTTGCAGGAGGGACTAGTGCACTTCACAAAATAGATGGCATCATGATGGGACATTATGTGTCTATATTGAAGCAACATCTCAAGACATCAGTCAGGAAGTTAAAGCTTGGTCGCAAATGGGTCTTCCAAATGGACAATGACCCCAAGCATACTTCCAAAGTTGTGGCAAAATGGCTTATGTCCATTACCTGAAATCCCCCCAAAAATCAATTTAAATTACAGGTTGTAATGCAACAAAATAGGAAAAACGCCAAGGGGGATGAATACTTTTGCAAGGCACTGTACCTCCTTACAGTTCCACCTGGTCACTTTGAGGCGCCTCTCTTGGTCACTGCATCTCTATGTTCTGTCATTGGAGGGAATCAGAGCAGGCATTCCTGCATGCTTCCTCTGATTGGACACGGACAGTAAGGGCTTCCACAAGAGTGAGTGGGCAGCAAGGCACGAGGAGGGATGATGCCAATATCAAATGAATGTCTAAAGCCCTGAGACTGCCCCATAGAGCGGTACAAAACCATAGCTAATTTCACATTGCATTATGGCCTGATATGCATAGTAAACCGATATGTGCAAGGTCACGCACTACACTACCATGTTTAAATTGAACCAGGCCCTTTCACACATACTGTACATAAAACAAAAACTAACCAATGGGTTCAGACACACCAAACCTGCACTGTCATTAATGTAAGAGCTGGAGGGAGGTCAGTGTACCAACAGACGGTGTATGTGTGTGTTTTCGCACGTTTGTGCATACCGGCATGGTGTGTGTACTGCCATGCACATGCGCTAGCTTCTAACTGCTAATATGTGTGTGCACCCATACGTGTATGAGTGGAGTGTGTGCATGCAAATGGGAGTGGAACACACACACACACACACACATATACACACACACACACACACACACACACACATATACACACTCCGTTGTGTTGACAGGTGGCTCCAGTAAAGAGGTGGTCCCTGAGCTGGGCTCTGCCTGTCTCTGGCTGAGAGAGAGAGAGAGGAATAAAAAGCTCCCAGCAGCTGTCGCCCTAATTCCTCTAACACGCTGCTTGTGCTCTGATTATAAAACAGATCTGGCCCCTCATTTACTCCTGACACCAGCTAATGCTCTATATCTCAATCACTCCGGCCCTGCTAGCCACTGCCCTGCCAGGACACACGCACTTACATGTTTATAGTATCAGCACATCGCACAAACCCAAATTACAAAACCATGTACATCATGTGAAGGAAAAGGCATCATCCTCAGATATCGACAGACTGATGCAGATTTTGATAGACACAAAGAACACACACACGCCTCCATAGAGTTCAGCCATATTAGAGTGATGACTCGGAGTGTTGGCTGAGCCACACCTCCTGGAGTTGAGCCCATTTGTCTACCCATAAGGCAACAGGGCAGGCTAGCATATGTACAGATGACCCCACTGGTGATCCACGGTCAGACTGCAATTGGTGAGACTGTGATTGGCTTAAAGGAAAATTTCACCGCTGCTCCATTAATATGTTACTAACATATCATATGTGTCATAAAATTTAGAATTTCCTCACAACATGCAAATACGAGCGTTTCTTCACTTCACCAGTAGAAACGGGACAGTTTACATTTCCTAGTTATAAGCATACCACAACATCCAGAATTCATAGCGATTTCAGGACATAGTACCGCCCCATGGATGTGTATCCAGTAGAAAATGTCTGTGTTTGTAGCCAGCACTGTCAGCCAGAGGATTTCAAAACAGATGGGGCTGTCTCAACTGATGTCGTTGAATGTTGAAAAGTGATGCTATTCCATAGACTTTCCCCTTCACTTCAAAGAGGATGGCATCAGAGCAGCAGAAAATAAGTCAAGCCGAGGTAACGTAGCTAACTTTACATGGATAACTAACGTTAGCTAGCGAGCAAACTACATTTGTTTGGCTGAACCAAAATCTAGCTAGCTAGCTTTCATAATATGCTGGCTAGACATTCCAAAGCACATCAATGTAGTTAGTCAGCTGCTATATGGCAATGTGAATTGTAACTTTGCAAGCTAACGTTAGCTTTGTTAGGTTACGTTAGCTAACAGTTAGAAAAATAGTTCACTACCTACCGCAGAGGTCAACGTGACTATATGTTCTATTTAGTGTCCGATCAAATCAACACCAAGCTCAGCACCAGTAACTAGTGTAAGACACTTTCTAAAATCTGACTAAAATCTACTCAATATTTCCATGTCTCCATGACGAGCAAATCAATATACTGAAGCGAGGAATAAACATGGTCAGTGTCTTGTTTTCATGGTTGGTGTGTTTACAAGTAGGCTACAACTTCTACTGTTGTTTTCTCTGTTGCAAGGCTTGAAGTCTCAATTGGAGAAAAGGAGGTATTAGTAAGGAGGGGATGGTGTTGGTGACTGACTGGCGTCTGTTGGGGATGGGTATTGTGTGTGAAGGTTAGAATGCATGATCTATTGATATGAGGGATGTGGGTGGATATAGTACCTTGTTTGAGTGTGTATTGATGGGGACAAAGTAGTCAAATGTTGGTTAAATCACCGACTACTAATCCTGTTGCTGATGTTGATGATGATCTTGACCCCAGTTTTAGTAGTACAGAGCTTGTAGACACATTAGATGAAAGCTTGGAATCAGCCTGGAATAAGCTCAACATCATCTGACTTTTAAACAAGCCAGGAAAGGGAAAGGGGGATACCTAGTCAGTTGTACAACTGACTGCATTCGACTGAAATGTGTCTTCCGCATTTAACCCACCCCTCTGAATCAGAGAGGTGCGGGGGGCTGCCATAATCAACCTCCACGTCTTCGGCGCCCGGGGAACATGAACTGCCTTGCTCAGGGGCAGAAGGACAGTTTTTTACATTGTCAGCTCAGGGATTAGATCCAGCAACCTTTCGGTTACTGGCCCAACGCTCTAACCACTAGGCTACCTGCACAGCCAACGGTATTTATGAAAGCTCAATACCCTCTTGAGAAGAAGAAAATCCCCAACACACTAAACTGTCAACTAGACAAGAGCTCCTCAAACTTTTCCCAACCTTGCAGTCAGTTCTTTGGCATAGAGGAGAGAGGCTGTTAATACACTATTCTAGCCTTTTCACTGTATAGTAGGCAGTTCTTGTCTACTCAACAGCACAACTGTAGGTGCTCATACACAACAATACACGACTATACTGTCTACAAGGCAAACCCCCCTCAAAGTTTTCACAAATAAAAAAACATACCAGTCTACTGTACCCTTTTTTTGTTTAAAGAACACGGTTGATTCTATGGCTACACATCCTCATGTTCAGTCTTTGTGTTTTACACATCCTCGTGTTCAGTCTTCATGTTTTACACATCCTCATGTTCAGTCTTCATGTTTTACACATCCTGGTGATCAGTCTTCATGTTTTACACATCCTAATGTTCAGTCTTCATGTTTTACACATCCTCGTGTTCAGTCTTCATGTTTTACACATCCTCGTGTTCAGTCTTCATGTTTTACACATCCTAATGTTCAGTCTTCATGTTTTACACATCCTCGTGTTCAGTCTTCATGTTTTACACATCCTCATGTTCAGTCTTCATGTTTTACACATCCTGGTGATCAGTCTTCATGTTTTACACATCCTAATGTTCAGTCTTCATGTTTTACACATCCTCGTGATCAGTCTTCGTGTTTTACACATCCTAATGTTCAGTCTTCGTGTTTTACACATCCTAATGTTCAGTCTTCATGTTTTACACACATCCTCATGTTCAGTCTTCATGTTTTACACACATCCTCATGTTCAGTCTTCATGTTTTACACATCCTCATGTTCAGTCTTCATGTTTTACACATCCTGGTGATCAGTCTTCATGTTTTACACATCCTAATGTTCAGTCTTCATGTTTTACACACATCCTCATGTTCAGTCTTCATGTTTTACACACATCCTCATGTTCAGTCTTCATGTTTTACACATCCTCATGTTCAGTCTTCATGTTTTACACACATCCTCATGTTCAGTCTTCATGTTTTACAAATCCTCATGTTCAGTCTTCATGTTTTACACACATCCTCATGTTCAGTCTTCATGTTTTACACATCCTCATGTTCAGTCTTCATGTTTTACACATCCTCATGTTCAGTCTTCATGTTTTACACATCCTCATGTTCAGTCTTCATGTTTTACACATCCTCGTGATCAGTCTTCATGTTTTACACATCCTAATGTTCAGTCTTCATGTTTTACACATCCTAATGTTCAGTCTTCATGTTTTACACATCCTAATGTTCAGTCTTCATGTTTTACACATCCTCGTGATCAGTCTTCATGTTTTACACATCCTAATGTTCCGTCTTCATGTTTTACACACATCCTCGTGATCCGTCTTCATGTTTTACACACATCCTCATGTTCAGTCTTCATGTTTTACACATCCTCATGTTCAGTCTTCATGTTTTACACATCCTGGTGATCAGTCTTCATGTCTTTCCAAGAGACTTGCAGTAGAAACAAATCTTCTGCAAGAGGTCCAAGCAGTGGGTGGGGAAGAAAGTGTACCAGAGGCTTGTCCACCTGGCTATGGAGTTCAGAAAGGACCAGACGGTTGTCTACAAGGAGCCTGAATCACAGCTCCCCAAACTCAACATCTCTGCCAACATTGGCACAGTGCCAAAGCCTGCTAAACCAGCTGCCATTACCCAACACAAGAAGAGGTTCACCAGCTGAAGAACATTCTGGAACCAACACGACATCCATATTCAGTTGGACTGATGTTATAGTATAATTATGAATGCCTATTATGCTCACCACTGCATTGTGATATAGATATTGCTAGCTGTTGTACATAATATTTTTTACAAGTGACTAAATGATTCCAGCTGCATCAGAAACCAATAAAGTGTTGACTTCAACTTCTGGATCAATTCATTGTGATATTCATGAAATGTACACTCTTAGAAAAAAAGGGTTCCAAAAAGGTTCTTCAGCTGTTTTTTAATTTAATTTTACCTTTATTTAACTAGGCAAGTCAGTAAAGAACAAATTCTTGTTTTCAATGACAGCCTAGGAACAGTGGGTTAACTGCCTTGTTCAGGGGCAGAACAACAGATTTTTACCTTGTCAGCTCAGGGATTTGATCTGGCAACCTTCCGGTTACTAGTCCAACGCTCTAACCACTAGGCTATTTTGTGCCCAATGGAAAAGAATGGTAAATAATCTATTGTGTCATTTTGGAGTCACTTTTATTGTAAATAGAATAGAATAGTTTCTAAACACTTCCACATGAATGTGGATGCTCCCATGATTACGGATATTCCTGAATGAATTGTGAATAATGATAAGTGAGAAAGTTAGACACACAAATATCATAGCCTTAAGACATGCCAACCTCTCACCATTACAATAACAGGAGAGATTAGCATTTTATATCATACCCCCAAGACATGCTAACCTCTCACCATTACAATAACAGGAGAGATTAGCATTTTATATCATACCCCTAAGACATGCTAACCTCTCACCATTACAATAACAGGAGAGATTAGCATTTTGGTATTTGTGCATCTAACTTTCTCACTCATCAATATTCACGATTCATTCAGGATTATCAGTAATAATGGTAGCATCCACATTTATATAGAAACGTTAAGAAACATATTGTATTCTTAATTATAATAAAAGAGACTCCAAAATGAAACAATACATTATTTACCATTCATTTATTTCTATTGGACAGTTGGCAAGCAGTGGGGGGAGGGAGGAAGGTCAGGTGCTGTGATGCGGCTAGCCCAGTAGGGGGCAGAGGTGTGAAGGCTGGGAGTAGTTGGAAGTCAAACCAGACCTTACCGTGTCACACTGCACACAATGTGTCACCACCCTCTGACAAAGAGTGGGAGAGAGGGATGGGAAAAGAAAGGATAGACTGCAAGTGTGTTTGTGTGTACTTGGCCTTCTCAGTGCTGATGTGTTGGTGTATGAATTGATGAAAGTATTCAAACGTTTGTTTGTAAATGAGTACAATGATATGTGTTGGTGTGACTGTGTGCATTGTATGTGTGTGTTAGATTGTTTGTATGTTCGACACAGCACATCTCTGGGTCTCGGTGTGTGTGTGTGTGTGTGTGTGTGTGTGTGTGTGTGTGTGTGTGTGAAATCCTGTTTTATTTCCTCTTTCTTCTCTATCCCCTGAATTTGTCTCCTGGGACTCACTTGGCATCACTCCTCACTTTTTATTCTCGCTCCGCAAACTGCTGCTGTCTGAGCACAAGCTGGCACACCACACACACACACACACTCCCTGGCACACACTAAAACACAGACACTTACTTAAGATCCCACCCATACACGTACAGATCTATACACACACACTCCCTGGCACACACTAAAACACAGACACTTACTTAAGATCCCACCCATACACGTACAGATCTATACACACACACTCTCTGGCACACACTAAAACACAGACACTTACTTAAGATCCCACACATACACGTACAGATCTACACACACACACACTTTCAATGTTAAACCACACACACTCATTCTTTCAAGCTCGCATCATAGATAAAGAACAAGCTGTATTTTGACATGCACTCTCCCAATACAAACACTATCAAATACAAGTTCCATCAAAGACATTAACAGAAATACACAGACATCTATGCAACTCCATGATGCGTGTACAGACTCTGAGGTAATACACACAAACAGTTCATCAGTGACAACAGCACATACAGAATCAGTACCACTCAGAATACCAATGGAGACAGATAGAACGTAAACACACACACACACACATATCCTGTAAAAAGGAGAAGGTTCCACACGTTCGCAAGCACACAAAAAAATAACTGTCACAAGTGCTCACACAGTCAGCCACACAAACACTCTCCCACAAACACGGACTGACAGGCAGACGAGAGAAACTTCAAAAAGCAACAAATAAATAAATAAAAAGACAAGTATGTTAGAGATGAATTAATAACAAGGAGAGAGAGATGCAAACAGGAAACAAGAGCAAGAGAGAGAGAGGGAGTGAAGACAGAGACAGCTGGGGAGGGTAGACCCCCATCTCACTTTCCTATTGAGCCTAATACCAATACTCACAGCTGTTGAAACTTAATAGACAGCAGGAACTACATTATTCACTGCATACACAACTAGCAGAAGCTCTAGTTAAACTGTATGTTTGAATGTGGGGTTGTGAGTACTGTAGGTACTGACTACATGTACCTGTGTGTATAGTATATGAAAGTGTACGTAAGTTTTGGCGACAGTATGAGTGTTTATGAGTGCTTCCTATTTCACCCGTTTTTTGAATTTCCTTCCCTCTCTCTTTTTTGGGGACGGGAGAGAGTAGTGTGATCGCAGTATGCAAATGAAATGGTTATTACCGCATTGCTCATCAAGCAGCGCGGAGCAGACATTAATAGGCTGATGAATATGCATGTGAATTTGTTAATTAAGTTAATTATTCTGCTGAAAATGCATTCATCTTCCAAGGACATCTTCCCCAGGATTCCAACCACCTCCTCTCATTAGTCATGTGATATTTTACACTGGGCCTGGCTGACGCCGGGACAAGTTGGGTCTAGGGTTAGGGGTCAGGGTGCAGCACACACTACATATAGCATGAGGCTTAAGTCTAGTTAATAACAGTAACGACATTCTCTGAAAGGAGAATAATGACCTCAGATCATTTGTTAGGTATTCAAAACTATGTTTTTCACATTCGGTCATGAGAGAGAGTTGAACTTGACCGATATATTTTATCAAAACATACACCTGCCTTTTGTGATCAGGTTTTCTCCTCTGTCTCTATTTCTCCTCCTCCCTCCATCTCTCCTGTCCATCTCTCCTCTTTTCCAGTCTGGTAATTCCCTTTCTCTCCTGGTTTTCCTCTAATTGCTTATTAAAACCCTCTTAAATGAACTTTTTGTGCCAACTTTCCAACACATTAATTAATTGTTGTAGCCAATTAAGTGTCGCTGTGCAAATGAGCTTCAGCACAAATGGTCCTGCAGGGCCACCCCCCCTTCCCCCCAACAGTCTGCCATCCCAGCAGCCCCTGCTCCCTTAAAGAGGCAGACCTGAGTGAGAAATAGAAAGTGGCAGAGCGATGGGTGACAACGGTCACTTTTATCCACCGGAAATGTGGGATTATGCAGTGACTTTATTTGGTCGATGGAGCTTTCTATTGACTAACCGTAGTCTTAACCAACCCCCCTCAAACAGTATGGACACTGATCGGTTTCTCTAATCTCTGTCTAGTGGTTCAACTAGCGATTCTGTTACTGTCTTTCTGTGGCTGTTACTCATTAGTGATAAAACAGTGAACAAGAAACTGTGGCACCATTTTGGCTGTGAACTATAAACTGAGGAGGATTAGTATTTGGTGTTAAAACAGCAATAAAGCACACTGCTGCAGCAGTAAAACATATATCACCAGAGGAATAAAGTCCGTGTTTTTCAAAGAGCCCATCAAATATGTAACCATAACTGGAACGACTGACACACAATTTTGTTGCAAAGATGGTGAGAAGAGACAGCTAATTAAACATTGTGCTTAACTTTCACCACACGGCCTGAGTTGAATTCATAATTCAAATATTTTTCAACGTTTATAATTGTGTCTTAGCCATGAGCGCCCTTCGCGGCGTTGGCAGAAAGCAGATGTTTATGGTTTTCAGGGATACAGTATTTTTCAACCTAACTTCCGTTTCCCCCGAAAAAAGGAAGTAAGGACTCCGCAACGTTCGGTTAAGCCATGAGAGGAGAGGTTCGTTGTAAGTGTTCAGACATTAATAAACAAAATGTTGCAATTTTGCTGTTCATGCAACTCTATATGGGCTTTGAACGTGACACGTGCTCAGCAGTGATGCCTGTTCCCTTCTCTGTGTTCCAGTGGTGTGTGTGTGTGTATCTGTGCGTGCGTGTGTGCGTATAACTATGTCTTAGCTCTGGGGCCGCAGGAGTCTGTCTCCGCTCCCTGAATTTACACAGCCTTGGATCAAAGAGCCTCAGTCATCAAACTGAACATCAAACTCTAGCAGGGCGCAGGGAGGCAACTGTGGCCCAGACACAAGCAAACACTCAGGAGGTACAACAAGCATAAGCAGAAAAATACACACACACACAAACACCATATTCCAGACGAACATATAAAAGTATCTTGGTCTACTGCTCTATGGGTACAAAACATGACTAGTGGTAGAATTAAGCAATAAGGCCGGGGGGTGTGGTATTGGCCATTATACCACGGCTAAGGGCTGTTCTTACGCACAACGCAACGCGGAGTGCCTGGATACAGCCTTTAGCCGTGGTATATTGGCCATTTACCACAAACCTCAGGAGGTGCTTTATTGCTATTATAAACTGGTTACCAACATAATTAGAGCAGTAAAAATACATGTTTTGTCATACCCGGGCTATATGGTCAGATATACCACAGCTGTCAGCCAATCAGCATTCAGGGCTCGAAACACCCGGTTTATAATATTTCTTATTCCTCCAGAACCATATAAAAAAGAAGCGTGTAGAACAAGCTGTGGGATGGAACCGATGGCAACAGTCAAAATGGAGGGTCTTAGCACAGACATAGTTCATGGGTTGTCTGGATGGGCTATACTGAGTATGAGAATCAAAATGGCAGGGTGCCACTTTTATGGGCATTCCCTGATTGATGGTAAAACCTTGTCTACCCCCGCTCCTCAATGTATTCCTCTTGTCTCGAAGACTTGGCACTGGCATGCCCACTACTTCTCCCGTGGCAGCTCCCCGTGGGCACATTCACTATCATATAAAGCCCCTATAGGACAGACACACACAAGCATGGGAACGCACAAACAGACATATATATGCGCGCACACACACACACAACCCTCTCAGTCACACACTCTGCGTTTGGGGCAGGTGAGCCCCCCACCATCACCACTCATAAAGGATCACTCACCCAGAGGGCTCAGCTGGGCCTGTGTCTGGCTGGTGGGGCAGGGGGTAAGCGTGTCTGTACGTGTGCCAAATGTAGAACTAGTCTGTGGGCAAAATAGGGCGCGAGGAGAACTCGACACCAACACACACAGCCTGCCATTAGACTGTTCAGCCCCGCCTCTACATTTGCCCCATTCTTTACTTCCTACTGTTCATTCGGCTACATGGGTTAGAATGATGTCCAGCGAAAACTAATTGGGGCTACTTAAGTTATTAGTTTAATCAAACAAACACATTGTAAAGCATAAAAACATTGAGCATGACATCCAGACCTACCCTCCAGGATGACACGCATTCACAATCTAATACTACTTCAGCATCGCATAAGATACAATACAACATGGGTTCACAAGCACAGTATTAACATACAACATGGGCTATCACCTCCCGGTCCCAGAAACGACATGACAAAGAAAGTGTGTCCGGATTCTCTTAACGTTTTCATTTCGACCAGTGATTCTAGCAACCATTTGTTCATAAGATGCCCCTTCCAGCATTAATTCTATCCACTGCTTCATAGTAGGAGTGGCATGGCCGTGGCATGGCCGTTCCAAAGTAGAAGAATCAATCTAGAAGCTGTAATGATACCATCAGTGATCAGTGAAAATTCCTCATTTGATACATTAGGTAATTATGTTGTCACCTAAGAGAGATATTATTGGTGAAACCGGGATTGTTGATTCTGACCATTCTCCCAAATGTTTCAGAATATCCTTCCAGAAACCTAGCTATGCATTCCTATATAGCCTGTTAAGATATCCCTGTGTTAAATTTACATTTCCAGCACAGATTATTGTCGATAAAACCCATTTTATGAAGCCTTGTTGGAGTCCAATATAACCTACTGTATGTAGTATCTTGTATTGAGTGACCTTCCCCCTGGCTTCCCTTATGTTCCTCCCTGAGTTAGACAAACTCTTTAACCAGGTATCATCCTCAATTTCACATGATGTCCAGCTACTTTTGAATTGCAACCAAATGTTTCAGTTTGTTTAAAATTACAGACAATCTATTATCGTTTCGGCCTTTGGTCCTCCTCTCATGACTGAGCATCCATAGCATGCTGTAGGTATTAATTGCGTACATGATGTACCATCTGCATTTACGTTGGGAGTCTATGGGATTTGGCCTACCCAAATGACGCACCTGTCAATTGCTTATGTAATGTGCTCTTGACGATTCAAGTGTTGTCTTTGTCGCGGTAAATAACACGGTTTCTCACGCTTCCCGCCTCATCAAAATGTACTAATGGCCGTGCTGCCCATAAAGTGCTGGACAGGACAAGGATATTTTTAGAAGAGAAATAGTCTGTGGTTACAACCGAATAAACCGTGTTACCGTCTGGATAAAATATAGGTAGGTCTAGGCTGGATTACGTTTAAGGTTTTTGCGCACCGTTTTTTATTGCTACCGAAATGGGTTTGGTGTCTCAGAATTGTCCGACGACTCTTTTCATGTGAGTGCCCCCAGTGCCCACACAGGAGGAATATGCGGAGCCGGCGTCTTCAACACAGTCCTTGCAACCTAATGTGCCAGTGCTACCCAGAAGACTAAACCCCATCCCTGTCCCTCAGGGTCCAAACATTGCCCTCCCTAGACTACGGAGGTCCCAACAGGTTGTCAACCTAAATTCGGAAGAGCGCGCAGGGTGTTTCTCATTCCCCTAGGACAAAGACGCGCAGCACCCTCCGTTGGACTGGTGGTAGTGAACGAGACCAGGCCTACTGAGACAGCCCATTGAATGTGAGACTGTGTTGACTGAGAAGAGACCCCGGTATAAGCGAAGGAGACGGAACAGGACATGGGTGTGTCCTTCTCCGCTCTCATATTTAAGCAAAACTGTTGCATGTATCTTCTCTTTTCTCAGTAGGCTAACATATTTAATTTGGCTACTTCAATATTGGAACTATATGAGCCTAATATTCAGATATCGATACTTTTGTTGAATGTGTCGTGGATTTGTCTAACCCCTTGCTATCTCTTCCACAGGGTATACCTACAGCACATTCAAGGCAAGGACAGAGACAGTCCAGCTCACCTGCCGCTTCACGGTCACAGTCAGTGGACACGAATGTACATCAACCTACTTTGAGTAACGGCCCAGCTCCAGGCTAACACTGAGCTGCAGCTAGCCTGGCATATCCAACACCTTATTCTGTCAGTGGACAACAGAACAAGACCTTGAGCGAACTCCCAGTAATCAGAACTGAAATAGAGGACATATCTCAATTTAAAGCAATGTACAGTTGAAGTCGGAAGTTTACATACACTTTAGCCAAATACATTTAAACTCAGTTTTTCACAGTTAATACATTTAACATTTAATCCGAGTAAAAATTCCCTGTTTTAGGTCAGTTAGGATCACCACTTTATTTTAAGAATGTGAAATGTCAGAATAATAGTTCAGATAATTATTTATTTCAGCTTTTATTTCTTTCATCACATTCCCAGTGGGTCAGAAGTTAACATACACTCAATTAGTATTTGGTAGCATTGCCTTTAAATTGTTTAACTTGGGTAAAACGTTTTGGGTAGCCTTCCACAAGCTTCCCACAATAAATTGGGTGAATTTTGGCCCATTCCTCCTGACAGAGCTGGTGTAACTTAGTGCTCACACACGCTTTTTCAGTTCTGCCCACAAATTTTCTATAGGATTGAGGTCAGGGCTTTGTGATGGCCACTCCAATACCTTGACTTTGTTGTCCTTAAGCCATTTTGCCACAAATTTGGAAGTATGCTTGGGGTCATTGTCTATTTGGAAGACCCATTTGCGACCAAGCTTTAAATTCCTGACTGATGTCTTGAGATGTTGCTTCAATATATCCACATAATTTTCCTCCCTCATGATGTCATCAATTTTGTGAAGTGCACCAGTCCCTCCTGCAGCAAAGCACCCCCACAACATGATGCTGCCACCCCTGTGCTTCATGGTTGGGATGGTGTTCTTTGGCTTGCTAGCCTCCCCCTTTTTCCTTCAAACATAACGATGGCCATTATGGTCAAACAGTTCTATTTTTGTTTCATCAGACCAGAGGACATTTCTCCAAAAAGTACGATCTTTGTCCCCATGTGTAGTTGCAAACCGTAGTCTGGCTTTTTTATGGCGGTTTTGGAGCAGTGGCTTCTTCCTTGCTGAGCGGCCTTTCAGGCTATGTCGATATAGGACTTGGTTTACTGTGGATATAGATACTTTTGTACCGGTTTCCTCCAGCATCTTCACAAGGTCCTTTGCTGTTGTTCTGGGATTGATTTGCACTTTTCGCACCATAGTACATTCATCTCTAGGAGACAGAACGCATCTCCTTCCTGAGCGGTATGACGGCTCCCAAGGATGAACCAGACTTGTGGAGGTCCAAAAAAAATATCTGAGGTCTTGGCTGATTTCTTTTGATTTTCCATGATGTCAAGCAAAGAGGCACTGAGTTTTAAGGTAGGTCTTGAAATACATCCACAGGTACAATTGACTCAAATTATGCCAATTAGGCTATCAAAAGCTTCTAAAGCCACATTATTTTCTGGAATTTTCCAAGCTGTTTAAAAGCAGTCAACTTAGTGTATGTAAACTTCTGACCCACTGGAATTGTGATACAGTGAAGTATAAGTGAAATAATCTGTCTGTAAACAATTGTTGGGAAAATGACTTGTGTCATGCATAAAGTAGATGTCCTAACCAACTTGCCCAAACTATAGTTTGTTAACAAGAAATTTGTGGAGTGGTTGAAAAACAAGTTTTAATAACGCCAACCTAGGTGTATGTAAACTTCTGACTTCAACTCTAAATGTTTGCTTGTTAGCAATAAAGTACTGTAAACCACATGATTAATCATATCAAGTATTCCATGAAATCTGATTTTGTGTATTAATGCAGTTTTTTATTTCACCTTTATTTAACCAGGTAGGCTAGTTGAGAACAAGTTCTCATTTACAACTGCGACCTGGCCAAGATAAAGCAAAGCAGTGCGACACAAACAACAACACAGAGTTACACATGGAATAAACAAACATACAGTCAATAATACAATAGAAAAAGTCTATATGCAGTGTGTGCAAATGAGGTAGGATAAGGGAGGTAAGGCAATAAATAGGCCATAGTGGCGAAATAATTACAATATAGCAATTAAACACTGGAGTGATAGATGTACAGAAGATGAGTGTGCAAATAAAGATACTGGGGTGCAAAGGAGCATAATAAAATAAATAACAGTATGGGGATGAGGTAGTTGGATGGGATATTTACAGATGGGCTATGTACAGGTGCAGTGATCTGTTAGCTGCTCTGACAGCTGGTGCTTAAAGCTAGTGAGAGAGATATGAGTCTCCAGCTTCAGTGATTTTTGCAGTTCGTTCCAGTCATTGGCAGCAGAGAACTGGAAGGAAAGGTGGCCAAAGTAGGAATTGGCTTTGGGGGTGATCAGTGAAATATACCTGCTGGAGTGCGTGCTATGGGTGGGTGCTGCTATGGTGACCAGTGAGCTGAGATAAGGCAGGGCTTTACCTAGCAAAGACTTATAGATGACCTGGAGCCAGTGAGTTTGGCAACGAATATGAAGTGAGGGCCAGCCAAAGTGAGCATACAGGTCACAGTGGTGGGTAGTATATGGGGCTTTGGTAACAAAACGGATGGCACTGTGATAGACTGCATCCAATTTGCTGAGTAGAGTGTTGGAGGCTATTTTGTAAATGACATCGCCAAAGTCAAGGATCGGTAGGATAGTCAGTTTTACAAGGGTATGTTTGGCAGCATGAGTGAAGGATGCTATGTTGCGAAATAGGAAGCCAATTCTAGATTTAATTTTGGATTGGAGATGCTTAATGTGAGTCTGGAAGGAGAGTTTACAGTCAGACCAGACACCTAGGTATTTGTAGTCCACATATTCTAAGTCAGAACCATCCAGAGTAGTAATGCTGGACAGGCGGGCAGGTGTGGGCAGTGATCGGTTGAAGAGCATGCATTTAAGAGCAGTTGGAGGCAACGGAATGAGAGTTGTATGGCATTGAAGCTCGTCTGGAGGTTGGTTAACACAGTGTCCAAAGAAGGGCCAGAAGTATACAGAATGGTGTCGTCTGCGTAGAGGTGGATCAGAGAATCACCAGCAGTAAGATCATTGATGTATACAGAGAAAAGAGTTGAATGAATTGTGTGTGTGTGTGGGGGATGAAAAACATTTTCTGGGGCCTGTAGTTTTTCCTGATCTGGTAAGCTAACCAGGTAAAACTCCGGACCTAATATGGTATGACATGATTAATCTGTTGTATAAAAGGTGACAGCTTTGCAAACTCTTGGCATTCTCTTAACCAGCTTCACCTGGAATGCTTTTCCAACAGTCTTGAAGGAGTTCCCACATATGCTGAGCACTTGTTGGCTGCTTTTCCTTCACTCTGCCGTACAACTCATCCCAAACCATCTCAATTGTGTTTAGGTCGGGTGATTGTGCATCATCTGATGCAGCACTCCATCACTCTCCTTGGTCAAATAGCCCTTACACAGCCTGGAGGTGTGTTGGGTCATTGTACTGTTGAAAAACAAATGATAGTCCCACTAAGTGCAAAACAGATGGACCGCAGATTGAAGGGAATGCAGCCAACAGGTGCACAGCATATGTGGGAACTCCTTCAAGACGGTTGGAAATCTATTCCAGGTGAAGCTGGTTGAGAGAATGCCAAGAGTGCGCAAAGCTGCCATCAAGGCAAAGGGTGGCTACTTTGAAGAATTTTCTAACACTTTTTTGGTTACTACATGATTCCATATGTGATATTTCATAGTTTCGATGTCTTCATTATTATCCTACAATGTAGAAAATAGTAAAAAATTAAGAAAATCTCTTGAATGACTAGGTGTGTCCAAACTTTTGACTGGTGCTGTATATCTTAAAAGAAGGACTTGGGGGGTTCCTAAACACAGCCACTGGAGTCTGCAGAGGGGAGGACGGCTCATAATAATGTCTGAAACCGAATGAATGGAATCATCACATAGAAACCATGTGTTTGATAACATTCTGCTCCAGCCATTACCATGAGCCCGTTCTCCCCAATTAAGGTGCCACCAACCTCCTGTGACACACAGAGAAAGCAACATGATTGGACAGTAAAACTCAGAGCTGAGCTTGCATCATGCAGGTTTGCATCACGTAGTCCTGCCCTATGCAACTGTAGATCTAATAAAACAATTACTCACAGTCTTGTCAGCTGTTGCCTTTATTGATTAATTCCAGTTAATAATTTGGCATTGAAAAAGTCTAGCCTAGTCTGCCCAAATTAGAATATACCCGGAACAAAAATATAAACGCAACATTTAAAGTGTTGGTCCCATGTTTCATGAGCTGCAATAAAAAATCCCAGACATTTTTCATATGCACAAAAAGCTTATTTCTCAAAAATGTGGTGCACAAATGTGTTGACATCCATGTTAGTGAGCATTCCTCCTTTGCCAAGATAATCCATCCACCTGACAGGTGTGGTATATCAAGAAGCTGATTAAACAGCATGATCATTACACAGGTGCACCTTGTGCTGGGGACAGTAAAAGGCCACTTTAGAATGTGCAGTTCTCACACAACAAAATGCCACAGATGTCTCAAGTTGAAGGGGCGTGCAATTGGCATACTGACTGCATGAATGTCCACCCGAGCTATTGACAGAGAACCGAATGTTCATTTCTCTACTGCAAGCTGCTTCCAACATAATTTTAGAGAATTTGTCAGTGCATCCAACCACCCATTCTGATTGGCTGGGCCTGGTTGCCAAGTGGTTGGGCTTATGCCCTCCAAGACCCACCCATGACTGCATCCCTGCCCAGTCATGTGAATTTCTCGAGATTGACTCATTTCCTTATATGAACTGTAACTCAGTAATATCTTTGAAATGATTGCGTTAAAATTTGTCAGTATAAACCAAATTTGATCCCATTCACATTCTCACAAACAAATGGGCTAGAAATGCACAACGTTACCGCTTCGTTTACCTTGGCCAGAGGGACAGCTGCTGTTAGTAGCCTACAGTTGATCAGACTGAAAAATTGTCTCGTTTCCATCCAATAAAGCATGTCATATCACTAATGCTGCTACATTTATGTATGAGTTTTTGCTCATCGCGCTTTCTAAATAAATACCGGAAGAAAGGAGAGATTTGTGCCTGGGCCGCGCGAAACTGCAATTTCCGTGACTGATTGGTCAAGACACGCACAGAGCCTGCAGCAGCACTCGATGTTTAGTACAGAAATTGTGCATGAGTTGTCAAATCATTATTTATTTATATATATATATATATATTGGTTATTTTCCCCTTTAAAAAAATGTGCGGCAATACATTTTATTAAAATTAATCAATAGTAGCTCCACACCTGATTGAAAAGTCCTGTGGTAAAATATGCCTTGCCACACGTTTCCAGCGTCCTGTGTGTATGTGTATGCATAGCCACACGTTCTCCAGCGGCCCTGTGTGTATGTGTATGCATAGCCACACGTTTTCCAGCGGCCCTGTGTGTATGTGTGAAAGAGTGAGAGAAAGATGATTCAATGTGCCACCTAGTGGCCATTCTGAATTCTAACAAGCAAAATACACTGAGCATACAAAACATTAAGAACAAATCAAATCAAAGTTTCTTTGTCACGTGCGCCGAATACAACAGGTGTAGAAAAATGATTAATTACAGGCTCTAACCAACAGTGCCATTTTTAAGTAAAAAATAGGTATTAGGTGAACAATAGATAAGTAAGGAAATGTTTAAAAAAAAGTAAAAACTGAATAGTAACAGTAGCGAGGCTATATATAGGCACAGTTAGTCGGGATGATTGAGGTAGTATGTACATGTAGGTATGGTTAAAGTGACTATGCATATATGATAAACAGAGAGTACCAGTAGCGTAAAAGAGGGGTTGGCGGGTGGTGGGACACAATGCAGATATTCCGGGTAGCCAATGTCCGGGGGCACCGGTTAGTCAGCCTATTGAGGTAGTCAATATTTGTCAATGTTTAGGGCCTTCCTCTGACACCGCCTGGTGTAGAGGTCCTGGATGGCAGGCAGTTTAGCCCCAGTGTAGTACTGGGCCGTACGCAGTACCCTCTGTAGTGCCTTGCGGTCGGAGGCCGAGCAGTTGCCGTACCAGGCAGTGATGCAGCCAGTCAGGATGCTCTCGATGTTGCAGCTGTATAACCTTTTGAGGATCTGAGGACCCATGGCACATCTTTTTAGTTTCCTGAGGGGGAATCGGCTTTGTCGTGCCCTCTTTACAACTGTCTTGGTGTGTTTGGACCATTCTAGTTTGTTGGTGATGTGGACACCAAGGAACTTGAAGCTCTCAACCTGCTCCACTACAGCTCAACACCTGCTCTTTCCATGTTATAGACTGACCAGGTGAATCCAGGTAAAAGATCCCTTTTTGATGTCAGTTGTTAAATCCACTTAAATCAGTATAGATGAAGGGGAGACAGGTTAAAGGATTTTTAAGCCTTGAGACAATTGAGACATGGATTGTGTATGTGTGCCATTCAGAGGGTGAATGGGCAAGACAAAAGATTTAAGTGCCTTTAACAGGGTATGGTAGTATGTGCCAGGCACACTGGTTTGTTTCAAGAACTGCAACGCTGCTGGGTTTTTCACGCTCAACAGTTTCCCATATGCATCAAGAATGGTCTACCACCCAAAAGACATCAACCCAACTTGACACAACTGTGGGAAGCATGAGAGTCAACATGGGCCAGCATCCCTGTGGAATGCTTTCGACACCTTGTAGAGTCCATGCCCCGACGAATTGAGGCTGTTCTGAGGGCAAAAGGGCTACAACTCAATATTGGGAAGGTGTTCCTAATGTTTGGTATACTCCGTGTACATGACAAGAGAATAAAGCACATCACTTTTTAAAAACTTTCTGGTCGCATGATTTCCTTTAATAAATTGAACCGAGAAAACACATATTACAAAATATCATCTTTTACAGTCACATGGTCACATGAAACCCAAAGTCAGATCTCTTCCCAATTTCTCCCTTCCCAAAACAAAACAAAGGAAACAAAACCATGGACCATCTTTTTAACATGTAACTAGGTCTTTAAAGTAGAAAATAATCACACAAAAACGTATTTGCTGCACAGAGTTAGGCAAAAGATAACAAGGCTATCAGAGATCTTCAGGGAAAGCTTTGGAGAGGTGTGTGTGTATGTGTGTGTGTCTAGGTCTATAGGTGTCCAGTTGCTACGGGGTTGGGTGACCGGCTTGCTAGCTGTGACCAGAGGGTCAATGAAAGACTAGTGAGCATAGTAGAGCAGTTAATGACACAGTGTCAGAGTTTGTGTTTTCTGTCAGTGTGTAGCAGAGGGAGTATGAGGGTTAGAGGCACATGTACCTGTTCCTAGAGAGAGAGCGTTCGAGAATGAACATGATCATTTCTACATGGGAAAGCTCACTGAGGCTGACATACATAGATTGAGCGAGAGAGACAACGAGGGGAGATAGGACTGAGATCCGAAAACCTTATTTTACAGTACCTTTGGCCAAGGACACACAAGGTATGCTAATGAATTTTGAGCCATGGCTTTTAATGTGCCTTCCAGAACAGAATAAACAACCCAACTCTTCCCTGGGGGCAAAGATCATTCAGTGGTTGTTAAGGTCACAAAGGAGGCACAAGGTCAAAAGTCAGGAGCCAGCTAGCACGATGAGACTGACTGAGTAGTTAACTCACTCTCAGTCCCAGTGTTTTCCTTTTGTACCCCCCCTAACCACCTCTACATTTCAGACTTGTTCTTTGTTCCACCGGTGTCATACGTAGCAGACACCAACCCCCACCCATTCAACTGCAGATGAAGAGGAGTGAGGACACCAGACTCCAAACCCCACTGAAAGCCTCATCTTTAGAGGGCACTGCAGTAGACATAACAATCATTTGAGTTGCAAATTAAATAAAAGGAAATAACAGCTGATCACATTCCATGTGTGGAACTCATTAGGATCCAACTTCTTCAACAAGTCATGAGGTCCCGGAGGGGCAGTGTTAGTGATTGAAGGGTGTGGAAGTTTGTCGCACCTCCAGGTCTAGCACGTCACCAGGGCCCAACCCCAGTCTGTCTGTCTAGAGTGGGGCTTAGTTTGTCCTTTAGCCAAACCAACACTGTCCATCTTCACAATAACATCCTGACCCAAAGACCTGCTCTTTCCTCCAGACTAACAACCTCACATCTTCCAATATACACAACCTGCTCAGGTGAGCTGCTCTTCTGTTCCCACCTAGAGAGACTGGTCTATAGTATCATCATTATCAGTACAGTAGGTGTCCCTGGCTCCTGTCTCTGTAGGTCGGCCCACTGTACCCCAGGTCTCTAAACAGGCCCACCCAGGATCAGCGAGCGGCCCTGTGGGCAAAGCGGAGGTCCTGGTCCTTGGGGAACTGTGCTGGGATAGCAGCGGCAGCAGATTCCCTGCCAGTAGGAGGCTCTCTGGCAGGAGATGGTTTAGGGGAGTCAGTCGTCCAGGCAGGGGGTGGCTGTCCCCGGACAGGGGTACCCATGGCGGGGGAGTGGTCCCTGCTGCGCTGAGGGGCCCCAGCCTCTGGGTCCTGTTGTGAGATGAGCTGCAGCAGGGCGGCTGCCACCGCTGGGCTGATGTCCTGACCGGGCCCGGGCTGGGGTTCAGAGCTGGGCTGCTGCTGGCCAGGGGGGAGGAGGGCTGAGGGTGGAGGGCCAGGCGGAGAGGGGGGACGTCGCTCAGAGGATGGAGGGACCTGATTTGTTCCGATCTGCTGCTTCCGCTTGGTGACTGCACAGTCTGAGGGGGTCAGAGAAAACAAGACAGTCAATCAGATATTTACAAGAAACACAAAGCGCAGTTACAGTGAGATTTCACCTGGACATTTGTGCCATCTACACTACAGACACATTTTTATTCAATTCCCTTTAGTGAAACGTCCCAGAGAACCAGGTAAGTGTTTGTGAGTGGGGTCTGGACAACGTACAGCTGTATTTCCCACCTTGGCCAGCAGAGGGAGATCATGTACCATTCCTACCGCTGGATCCTCACCTTCCACTCAACAACGTAGTTTCAGTTGGATAAATGTTTTCAATAGGCTACTGTTTTAATTGGATGAGTAATACGTGTAGTTGTCATGGGTTGATATTGCTACTAAATACCACAATTGTGATTATGATAAATGTTAATTCTCTAAATTAGTCTGGAGGTGTGCCACCTATGTTATTTCTCCCCTCTTGGTTCATGGTGACTGGTATGTTATAAAATCCTTAAGTAGGTAACATTTTTGAATGTTGACAGACAAGTTGTAATGTTGAGATGATGGAATATCAAAAGACCTCACGGTGGCCTAAATAATCAACATAACATTTATTCACACACGTATGTGAACAACAAAAGAAAGACGCAGGACACGAGGGGTGTTTATAACAATAATAATCGATTGGACTTGTATAGCGCTTTTCGAGACACCCAAAGCGCTTTACATAGTAGAAGGGGATTCTCACCTTAGGGTTTGTTCAACCCTGACAGACACAAGTTATATTTCAACAACAATACGAGCATGGGTTATTATGGATAGGGAGGGGTAAAACCTGAAGTTTGGGGAGGGGGGTGACACTACAGGGAGAGAGGTACGTAAAGCTCCATGCAGGCCATAAAGCTGAGACAGAGCGAGATACCTTCTCAGTCTGCTGTCATGGCTACCGGGCAACACTGCTGCTACAGTTGTTTCCTAGGCAACAGGGTTGTTGCCTTAAGTGCCAACAGTAGGGTGACTACAGATACAGACTACAGAGGAGAACGCTTTACAAGCGTTGGATGATTCCGAGGTCTAATGTAAAAGACAACATACAAACATAAAATGAAAATGTGTGATTTAAATAAAAGTTAAAAGAAAGACATGCAGGTGAAGTCTAAGGTTCAAAACATTTATTTTTGCTTGATAATTTATTAGACTTTCTTCATAAAAATGTTGACATTACAGACTGGTTTTAAATCAATATATTTTTATGGAAGGAAGAACAATCCAAGAAACGTGCTTTAACAAATGGAGAAATGAGAGAGAAAGAGTGGGAAAAGAAAACAGGGTGATAAAGAGAGGCAGGAGTGAAAGGTTGAAGGGAAGAGTGCAGTGTGAACCATTGTCTTTCTAACGCTGTAAAACTACAAACCTTCTCTTAGTTTACATTCACACCAATGAGAAAAGTCCTTGTGCCCAAAGCCCAGTCCATGTGACCAGGGCCGTCCGAAGCCACTCTCTGGTCAGACATCTTGAGAACTTGCCAACTTCATGTATGGTATGTTTCCACCCTATGTGTGACTGAGTGGGTGAAAGTAGCCTTTGAAGTGGGAGACGGGTGAGACAGACAAAAGGTGGGTAGGGGGGTGAAACTGTTGTTGAGAGGAGGTGGTTCTAGACAACATAAAACTCATCTTCCTCAAAAAATATTTAAAGTAACCGTGGAATCTTTCTTCCGATTTGCCATTTAGTTAAGATCTTTCATCTCATCAGCTCGTTTATAAAGGAATTTACAACTGCTTTATGGTAAGCAGAAAAATAATCGATGACAAGATCCGCACCATGACAGGTAAGCTATGACGGGGCGTCACCCTCCGCCCAGTCTCCTCCCCCTCGTCCACCAGTCCCCTGTGAGATCCCCCTGACCCACTGCTCTCTGCCCCTCCCCCTAGAGACTGAACCCAGACTTGCCCTTGCGATCAGCAGTGGAGGCAGAAGAACCGCGAGTCACAGCCTCCTCTGATTGGACGCCATTGCTCTCGTCGCCTTGCTCAGTCGCCTCGGCCTGCGGCTTAATGAGCTGGCCCAATAGGAGGGCCAGGAGGTTGGTCTGGTCGTCCTGGCTGAGGGGCGGCTCGCTGTGGTGCGGGGAGGGCTCCTGAGGCTCTGGGGGAGGTTCGGGGGGCTGGGACCTAGCCGGACCCTGGTCCTCTGAGGCCCCCCGGTGGTGGGAGGCCTCGGTCAGGGCAGACAGGGACTGGCTAAGGGTCTCTAGCTGCTGCTGGCTCTCTGGGTTGGAGGAGACGTTGAGGAGCTGGGCCATCTGAGGCAGGCTGAGGTCTGTCTGTCTCTGCAGCAGGTTCAACAGTACAGCCAGCTCTGTCTGGTTCAGCTGCTCTGCCGCAGCACCCAGGCCTGATGGGAGAGAGACAATGGTCACACATACTGTAGACAGCAGCCTGCTGAGAGTGTATGGAGACAACATGTGTTCACATTATAGACTTACAACAACCCTCGTCTGCCTGTGCAGCCACTATCGAACCAAGGAGACATTTGGATAAGGGTATGTTCTTCTATAGTAGCGAACTGTGACTATTGTGTCGGCCTGACCTGCTAGCTCATTGGCTGAGATGGCTGAGGGTGGTCTTCCGGGCGGAGGGGGCGGGGCTCCAGCTGGGCTGGCTTGGGGCCGGCTGTTCTCTCCACTGGAAGCCCCCGAGGGGTCCTTACGGGGCACTTTGGGCACAGGCACATCCTCGGGCAGCCCGCTCTGACGCTGGCGCCGCCGTTTCTTACTCCACAGCTCGTGGCAGTCCTGCCAGTGAGGGAGACTGGAGAGAAACAGAAAGCGAGAGGGGTGTTGGTGTGACAGAAAGAAAGCAATAAGGGTGTTGGGAGTATGGTGGTGGATAGTTTGAGGTTGTTCTCTAGATGTAATGAGCCCAGGAAAGGACAGGGCTAAGACGAGGTCCTCACTTGGGCGGGGACATCTTGCTGGGCTCCACGTTACACAGGAAGTCACTATTGAGGGCCTGTTCGGCCGTGCAGCGCCGCGCAGGGTCAAGGGTCAGCATGCGGTCCAGCAGGTCCAGGGCCTGAGCAGGCAGACTGACAGAGCGCGAGAGAGAGAGAGCAAAATTAGAGAGCGCGAGTCAAACAAATAGCATCAACAACTGATGTACTGCCACAACTATCAGATTGATGAAAGGACAAGAAAATCCCACGGTGTGCATGTCATGTTACATACAAGGCAAACTCCTCGCGTAGCCGTCGGCGGTACTGTTTCTTGGGCTTCATGGTGTTGAAGTAGGGCAGCTTGATGACGTCAGGCCAGGCAGCGGGACACGGGCTCCCACACAGACGACTGAGACAGAGAGGGAGAGAGTTAGAGCTGTGGTAAACGTTAGAGCTGTGGTAAACATGGGCTCTATCACAGATGGCACCCTATTCCCTATATAGTGCAATGCTTTTGACCCAAGGCCCTTAGAGCTCTGGTCAAAAGTAGTGCAATATATAGCAGGGGTATTCAACTCCTATTTGAGGAGGTCCGGTCACACAAATATCCTAGGCGGCAAAAGTCCGGATGGGAAGTCATTTATCACCGTAGTAACAACCCCCGACCTCGCAACCCATACAACCCGAAATGGTTCACACCCCTCTTGTTGGCGGAGAGAACATACTTTTAATAAGCGAATTTCCTGCAATTCTACACATTTGGCCATTTCTTGTGTGTTCAAATGATACCCGAGTGACTCAACAAAATCTAAAAATGGAGGACCAATGTGGGTCGAGACCCCTGGGCACATCATTTGGCCACGATAACTACAAGATTTAGGTAGCTGGTCAACTTACCTCTCAAGCTAACATCAACTGGACATTTATGACAAGTTAAAAACAGCTCTTTAAGATCTGTCAGTGAATGACATAAGAGGAAACCTGCCCATGCACTTCCAAATGTACAAATTGCACTCAACCGCAGTAGGTTGAAAGCCCGACGTGAGTTCCAAAAACAACAAAGTCAGGACCCGCGGACCGTATTGACCCCATTCTGGGTCTGGACTGCGGTCTGCCTGTTGAGTATGGCTGCTATATAAGAAATAGGTTGCCATGTCTCAGACAGGATTTTAATGTGGCGATGCAGTCTTCCAGGCAGCAGGGGGCAATAGCAGCATACCTGATCAACTCTAACTGCAGCAGCTCCTGATTGGCCTGGAAGATGGGCTTCTTGGTGAACAGTTCTCCCAGAATACACCTGTGCACAAACAGTCAATGGACAATGTTGGCCACTTGCATATATAAAAAAACATTTTTTTAAAGCATTCACAAATCTTGAGTTAGGATTGGTTAAGAGTGATAATTATCTGCCAATCATTAGGTTCAGAGCTCCGACTAACTCAGTCAAAATGATATAGCAGTTTTATAGTGACACCATGTGGTAAAATAAGGTAAGTACAATCTGTTTTCCTACTTAGAGCTAGTTCGATTGGAGAATATATGTGCGAATGAAATGTTTGTGCACCAATAAACCTGCACAGGGAATGAGTGTTCTTGGGCATGTACAGAATCAGTGTCCAGGTGCATGACGGTGTGTGGGTGAGTGTGTGTGTACTAACCCGCAGCTCCAGACGTCGATGGCTGGAGAGTACCTCTCCTCTCCCAGGAGGAGCTCAGGGGGGCGGTACCATAGCGTGATTACTTTATTAGTGTAGGGTCGACTGGAGGGAGCAGGGAAGGGGACATTCAGATATAACACACAGATACAGTACCTTTACTATGCCCTCCAGTGCCCAAACACCCACAATTCATCTCTCAACAATGGGCTGATGGAGGCAGAACCTCTTTATACAGGACACAGCACCACCTAGTGGGGAATCACTGGAATAGATAGTTTTCATTCAGGCAACAGAGGCCTTTTCTCAATTGGATTTGCTCAACTCCCACGTCCTCTCTCGCCTTCTTTTGAAAAAGGTAGTCGAGGAGGCGAGGGAACGTGGATGAAAATGTGCTTGTATGAAATGAGACTCCTCCACTCACGAACAATCAGGCAAATTAGGTTTACAAGGGGTGGATCCCAAATGAGTAATGTGATATAAATAGATATAGATAAAACGATAAGCAGCATATTGTTTGTGTGCATGCTTTTCTCCTCCAACAAAACAAAAGCGGATTCAAAGGGGGTGTGGCAGATATCAAAACTCTTCCGTGAAGGACTCTGGTAGAATACACATGACTATCCTCATGAAAGGTGGCTATCAAGGAGGGAAGGACACTGTTCCGGTCGCCTACTAACGAATTGACATTTCCTTGACCACTTATCGGTTTCCGGGTCACAGAGGAGAGCGGACATAGGAGAGGGTGAAGGACGGGCTTTTTTACAAAATGAGAAAGGGCCCGTGTGAGGGTCACAGTTTAAAAGGATTGAACCAGGGGCAGGAAGGACCTCTGACTTTATGATGATGTCATCGTTGCTCCAAAGCAAGAAATCCAAGTCTCACCTTTCCTCTGAGTTGTAGAGGCGGGCCAAACCAAAGTCAGCCAGCTTGATCTGACCACTGCACAAGGAGAGAGATAAAGAAGTTAGAGACAGAGAATCAAACATAACAAGACAACAATGTATTACATTCTACAGCTGTTACCTTACACAACCCTAACTACGGAAGTGAATAATTCAATCACAACAGCGAGGCAGAGGAAAGGGCATTTGAATTCCCATTGTAGAACGTTGCACATTGAAAACAGGACCAATCAAAAGGAAGAACCCAATCCTACTATAGCTACAACAATCATTTTAAAAAACTCCCTGTGCTCACTAAAACCACACAAACTACTACCGTTGCTATCACCATAACATTCTAGGTTAGTGTGTCAATTGTTCATAGCAGGGACCGGCAAAGCTATGCTTTTCCCTCCTTGGGGAACTGCTTACATTAAAAGGTAGACTCAGCGAGATGACGTAGACGCACAAAGTAAACAGCAGTAGTGGGTCAATTTCCACGACAACTAAGAGCGTTGAAGCGGGAGGCTGAACTCGGCCTCTGTTTTGGCCCCGTAGATACCACGTTGTAGCAGCGTGAAGCGCAGATACTCTGTGTGACAGGAAAGTCTTGCATCGCGTTCATCTCACTATCTGCGGTGCTGCTCGTCATCTCGTTGAGTCTACCTTTAAAACTAGCAGTGGAACTGTATCATTTCAAATGGGCAGTGAACCATCTCGGCGACCAGCCAGCAACATCTCACGGACCGGCCCAAGGACCAGGGATGGAGAGACACTGTTCCTTCCTCCCTGTGAACCTATTAGTCACGATACTAACATTTTACTAACGATACGATACCAGGCCAAGTATCACGATACCACGGGGGGGGATCCGTGGCCTAGCATCCTGTTCGCCCCGTCTCCCGGACGCTTGCTCCAGATTTTTCTAAACGTTCTGCGCACGTGCTACGCAAAAATCTGTTACTGAAATTCACACTTCTACTTAATACAACACATTGCATTAAACTGCATAAAGTGGCTGATTTGCTCACATTTGTAAAGGCCTAACTGTGATTTGGCTGGAGGAATAGACATGCATAATGATCGGCAGGTAGCCTAGTGGTTAGAGCGTTGGACTAGTAACCAAAAGGTTGCAAGATCGAATCCACCGAGCTGACAAGGTACAAACCTGTTGTTCTGCCCCTGAACAAGGCAGTTAACCCACTGTTCCTAGGCCATCATTGAAAATAAGAATTTGTTCTTAACTGACTTGCCTAGTTAATAAAGGTAAAATAAAAACAATTAAACTGTAGCAGCAAGGGGAAAATTCTTTCTCTCTCACCTTTCTCTTCTCAGTTAACACAGACACACTCCCTCACACGCGCTCTGTCTCCCTCTGTCATAAACACACACACCTCTCTCTCTCTCTCTCTCCCACAAACACTGCTCCCAACTTTTAAAACGTTAGGAACCAAACAGAATTTAAGGAGCCCCAGAAAGAAATACTTCTTTTATATAGTTTAGGCCTATAGCTTTGAAGCACATCTCATGAGTAGCAGACCCTTTTCCTTCTTCCTGTGCCAATCAAATTAGTCTAAACCTACTGTCAAGTCACCAGGTTGTTAGCTAGCTAGGTAACATGACCGAACAACGTCAGAGACTCGGGATTAGTTTAAAACTGCCCGCGACATGATTTGTGAAATTGTATAAAATGCGCACGAATCCTGCTAGAAAGACAAAATGGTATCTCTGGTAATATTGCTCAGATGTTTTGTTGTTGTTGCAGTTTAGGCTACAGATGAGCTCTTTTCTTTTCTGTAAAGCTGCAAGCATGCCTGTCGTGAAGTTGTGCTCCATTTCCCCTCTGACACTCAGGGCCTGTATGACAGTGAACTTGCAAAGTCTACTCAGACTGGCCTGTGTTCTTGGTTATAACAGGCGATGAAATTATACAATGTATCAACATTGCTCGAACTGTGCGCTGCTCCAATGTAACATGTACAAATCTAACAACGGAAGACTTATCAGGGTCTGCATCCCCACTCGCCATCATGGATAAATTACATTTAAAAAACTAATGGAGGAATAGATGTACATGAAGAGGGGACGGAGAGAGAAGCAGGTGAGTGAGTGCTGGGAGGGGATCCTGAGAGACGCAGGTGAGGTGAGGGCTGGGATCCTGAGAGACGCAGGTGAGGTGAGGGCTGGGAGGGGATGCTGAGAGAAGCAGGTGAGTTAGGGCTGGGCGGGGATGAGGCTGGCTGATTATAGCTGCCATACGTGATATGAGCATGAAAGTCAAGTGGCATTGGACCTCTGCATACAAGAGACCAGTGGCTGATGCTTCAATTCAACTGACTTTATAAACATCTTATAACAGGCACCGGCAGGTTCTTTAGATCGGTAGGGCTGAAAGATTCAGTAGTATCATACGAAACGGTACTAAGGTATGTTAAAATGTTGGTATCATAAGTATCATGACATTTTGGTACCGTGATATTACCATGCTACACTAGTACCTGTTGTTGAGCAGTATGTTGGAGCACTTGATGTCTCTGTGCAGGAAGTTCTTCTTGTGGCAGTAGTCCAGCCCCTCCATCAGCTGTCTCATGAAGCTCCTCACGTGTTCCTGGGAGAACTGACACAGCCCCGACTCCAGCAGACCCATCAGGTCATGATCCATGTACTCAAACACCAGGTAGAAGGCACCTGACGGGACAGGCAGGGGTAAGGAGGATGCACATACACACACATACAGGCACAGACATGCACCAAAGCACAAACCCCACACACACAGTCCCCCTTTCCACACACCTTTGTCCTTCTTGAAGTCCAGTGCGTCCTGTTTGTCTGTGACGATCTCCTTCATGTTGACCACGCTGCGGTGGTTGAGCTGGCGGAGGATCTTGATCTCTCGGATGGCCGTGATGGGGAAGCCCTCCTTCTCATTGTCCAGACGCACCTTCTTCAGAGCCACCAGCTCGCCTGGAGGGCAGGAGGAACAACGTGAACATTACAGATTGCGTCACTGTCCAATGTAGGGGGTGGATAAAAACGTCCGTTTTATGGTACCAACTCTGTTGATTGTCCTGATCAAAAGTTTAATAAATGTGCTAAATAAAACACATTTCTTCAATGTACACGGACGCCCAACGGAAATGTGTCTCCTGCTTAATTTCAAATTCCTCTGAAAGACACACAGAGAGAGGCTAGAGCAAAGGGGACATGGGGAGGCGAGATCAGTCACAACACCCCATAGCATACACACATACCGCAGGCGTGGTGATCACTTGTGCCGCTCTCAAGAACAACGAAACACAGGTGTGTCAGTGAAAGGGCAGCACACGGGGCTCTCACCGGTGTCTTTGTCCTTGGCCTTGTACACCTGGCCGTAGGTGCCCTCCCCGATAATGCCGATGATGTCAAACTTGTCCACGCAGCGTTTGCCCCAGTCGCTCTGTGTCTGTTTGCGTTCGCCATAGCGTGGACAGCAAAACCTAGACAGGAGAGCCAAGGAGACTTGCTATTAGGAAATGTTTTACCTCACGGAATAAGCCCTTGATAATAACTTTGTACCATCTTGTTGAAAGGAAATAGGCTGCAATGGGAGAGGAGGGCTGTGGAAAAGAGTGTAGATAGGTGGTTTGGGGGGATTGATAAGGAGAAGGGTAGATTCGGTTGAGCAGATAGGAACTCACTTTGGTCTCTTCTTGAGAGTGGACTGGGGCGGAGGTGGAGCTCTGTAGATGGGGGACTGGGGGGGCGATGGGTCTCCTCCGGCCAGCGTGGGGGGCAGCGGGAGGTCGATCAGAGACGGCCGATTCCGCACCTCTTTCTCCTTCCTGGAAGACCTCTGAGGAGGAGTGGACTTCTTCGGACTGATGGAGGGAGAGAGAGAAAAGGGGAGCGCGAGAGATCAAAGGTAAAGAAGGAAGGAGAGAAAAAGAGCATTTCATTACTACACCGCATCATCGTTTCTCTAGTGAGTTTGGATTTTCTTTTCCTCATATGTCTGTAGCACAAATGTATCCCAAACTACCATGACAAAGGGATGTGGGGCACATGAACTACAGTTTCACTTTGGCAGCCATTTTGGCCAGTGCAGTCCACTGTAGAGGAAGCACTGAATTTGACAAGGCTGCAAGGAGTTAGTCATTATTTTGAAGTCCCACGTAGGCCTGTTTTGACTACTTGACATAGTAACGGTCTAATGGCAGCTAAAGCTTCGACTACAGAGCATTCAGGTAATCTGTTCAGAATTCCAGTACTGTACTGCAGGCAGGTGTGTGTTTCAGAGAGACTGACTGTTGGGTGAAACCTGAGCCTAAGGTATAGGCCTAATGCCTGTTCTGTTGATGACTACACGTTTGCCAAGCAACAGGGCTGGGGAGAGGAGAGTTGTGTGTGTGTGTGTGTGTGTGTGTGTGTGTGTGTGTGTGTGTGTGTGTGTGTGTGTGTGTGTGTGTGTGTGTGTGTGTGTGTGTGTTTCATGGCTTACCTGTCCTGACAGTCTCCCACTAGCATGGGTGGTAAAGGCAGGGGGGGCAGAGTGGAGGTCTTGTGGATGGGTGTCAGGCGGGCAGGGCTGCGAGTGGGCATGGGGGCAGGAGATTTGGACTGGGGAGACGACAATGAGGAGGAGGAGAGGGCTGTGGAGGGTGCGAGGCTGGCCTCAGTCTGGCCCTGGGGTGTAGGTGGCTGAAGTTGGGCGACAGGGGCGGAGGGCAGAGGAGGTGGAGGTAGTGGGGTCGTCTGACCGGGTGGCAAAGGGGGAGCAGGAGATGAGAAGGTGGAGGGTGGAGATGCAGAGCCGTGTTCTTCGCCAACAAGAGTGTCCTGGGGCTGGTGTGCAATGGGTGGAGGCTGGAGGTCCGTGGCTTGAACAGAGTCTCTCTCAGGTACTCTCTCGGGCTCAGCTTTAGGAGGGCGTGAGGTGGATCCTTTGGTCTTGCGTGACGAAGGTGGAGGGGAGGGGGGGCGAGCTGCAGCCACCGCAGCCTGGCGCTCCTTCTTCCTCCGGCTAAGCTCCGCCCCCAGGCTGGAGTTGAGTGGCAGGCGGGAGGAGGGTGGGGAGCGGCTGGTGGGACGGCTGCTGTGAGACCCGCCCCCCCCGGCAGAGGACGAATGCTTCTTGTTGCGAGAGCGAGAGGAGGAGCGACGGGAAGAGGAGAAAGGCGGCGAGCGACTCCGGGAGCGAACTGAGCGCCTGGAGAGAGAGAGGAGGGAAGATGTTAGGAAAACAATAATTCCTTGTTGGCTGCAAGTTCTCTCTCTAAGTTGGGAGTGAGCACCAAGACAGAGGAACTAGAAGGGAAGCCATTTGACATTACTGGGGAATTGTGCACTTGTGTATTAAGGTGTTAATAAAAACAACAAATGGCACGTCACTGCAAATGATAACTACGGAACGTGTGTTATGTTTCTATAATGAGATAAGACCAAGCGGCAAGCTCACTCCACAGCTAGCTTGACATTTCACCAATTGTGCTATCGAATTGGAACCTTTTCTGTCACTCAACTGGTTCGTAAGTGGTCAACTGGCGCTCACGTGTGTTGGCGAGGTAGGACCCTGGTCCAAGCTCAGTTAGAGGCTAGTTCAGAGAGGTAGCGCTATTTGCTACGATAGCACACGGACTGAGTTTACACATAGAAGGAGTTATGTCTCCTTCCATATAAGCTACACTTCCCATTCCCTTAGTCAGCATACAAACAGGTCAGTCAGGGGGACAACCTTTGGCTACTTTAAGTTCAGACTAAAGCAATGTGTGTACAAACGTCCCCCAGAAGTCTACTGTCTTGTGGGTTAACCTCAACAGTCCTCTGGCATTAGGTCAAATAGCTTAGGGACAAATTCATACACCTTATCACCATACATACTTTTGATAACCATCAAAGTAACTTTTATTCAAACGTGGGAGTTGTAAGATGAAAAGAAGAAAAGATTCTGAACATACTTAAAGGGATACTCTCGGGATTTCGACAGAGTGAGAAACTCATCTATACAATTTTTATATTTGTGTCCAGTATGAAGGAAGTTAGATGTAGTTTTGCGAGACAATGCTAACTAGTTAGCAATTCTGCTGGCGCTAGTTGGCAACTTCATTCAAACTGCATGCAGACATAAAAATGGTATCCACAAGTTGATCTGACTCTGGGGAAGTAGATTTTATTTTACAATGCAAATCAGTTAAGAACATTAAGAACAAATTCTTATTTACAATGACGGCCTCATAAAGGGCGCTTGGAAGAAGATGGCACTGACGAAAATCATTAGGTATCCCTTTAATTGCGGAAACAACATTCAGATTCCATAATTTGTTTGAAGGTTAGGAAAACAAATTAACTAGTAGCAAGTGAATATGTCCCTGAGCATGAAAACTTATAAAAGTCTACAAACTAAATCTAAAATGTGATTATTATAAGTTAATAACTGGGACATTGAAGTTAGTTAGCTAGACTAAACAAATATCCTACAGTTAGCTACATGCTCGACTGGCACCCGAGTGGCGCAGTGGTCTAAGGCACAGTATCTCAGTGCTAGAGGCATCACTACAGACCCTGGTTCGATTCCAGGCTGTATCACAACCGGCCGTGATTGGGAGTCCCATAGGGTAGTGCACAATTGGCCCAGCGTCGTCCGGGTTAGGGTTTGGCTGGGGTAGACCGTCATTGTAAGTAAGAATTTGTTCTTAACCGACTTGCCTAGTTAACAAAAGGTTGAATAAAAGAAAATGAAATAAAAGGACTACACCAACATGATTCCCCAGCAGCATCTTTCAATAGAGTCTACTGACAGCAGAGAATGTTTTATTGTGCATCTATGCCACCTCCAACCAACAGAAGCTCAAGGTCCACTCACTGATGCAACACAAAATCAAAATGGCTGAATGTCAACAGCCTAGCCCAAGGCTCTCCAACCCTGTTCCTGGAGAGCTAACATCACCCCGCTGCCTGGCTAGTGTAGCCTATCCCCCAACCCATGCCCTCTCCTGCTCCAAAGACCACAGCTCCTCATAGGGTTTCCCTAGACTGGAGCACACAGGCATTGCCTGTCTGTCTGTCTGAGCCCAATGTGATGCCTCTCCTGACTTCCATAGGTTTCCATTCTACACCACATGGCAAGAGGCAACAACTCCCTGGCAGAAACAGCCCTGCGTGTCACACACATCTGAACATAGAATCAATGTCTCTTCCCTGACCATAGTTTTAAGTAGCCCGTGCAGGACATTGCAACCTGGCCTAGCCATTCCCTTTCCAACACCTTGAGGCTAGGAGCACCGGAGAGGAAGCTACAAGTACCGTCTGTTACCCATGGCTCAATCCTCAGCTGTCTAAAGCACTGTCTCAACCACTTACGATTTAAAAAGGTACAATATGCAGAAATCTCTCCGCCATTTCCTGTTTGCAAAAATTCTAATAGTTCCCCTAGTTTCAGTTTGTTAAAAAAAACAAGCAATGCATCATTGTACCAACTAAACTCGCTGTGAAACATTGTCTATAACCCAAAATATTGTATTTTCAGCTGTTTGAAGCTGGTGTACAAAACCGAAAAGTAAAAGACGCAAGAACGAAACTTAACAGGAAGTATAGAAATAGCGCATATAGAACTGATCTACTGCTTCTTAAACTTACTTTCAATGAGAATGGCAGATTTATAACTCACATTTCTATGTGAATTTGGTCAGGTCGCCCAAAAAGTTACATATTGCAGCTTTATCAAACACACAGTACAAGCACTTCCTTAGCACAAAAGTGGGTAGAAAACTAACAGTAGAAACAGTCAGAGCGGACCTGGTGTCTCCTCCAGTGGCGTGGCCATGTTCCAGTATGACCAATAAGAACATCAACAGTAGCAACACCAGTTCATCATCACGTTCGCGGCCTTACTGGGCCTCTGTAAAAAGGCACCTTGGGCATTTGTGAGAATCAACGTGTGTGTTAGACAGCACTGGTGAATATGCCTCTGTGTGTGGAGGTGCATGCCATGCATACAGTGAGTGAATAACCAACAGATTGGGTGGCTAGTAGTAGTCCAAAACTACATGTTAGTATTAGGCTGTGTCTCAAATGACACCATATTCCCATTGTAGTCCACTACTTTTGACCAGTCTCATGGGGCCTGGTCAAAAGTAGTGCTGAATAAAGGGAAGAGTGCGATTTGGTACGTATTACACTACTAGCATAAATGTGAATATGAGGCAGGCTGAATGGAAGGTGCCTGGACCAGGCTAGAATACTCACCGGGACACAGGGCTAGCGCTGGAGGACCTGCGGTTACCATAGGGACTGATGGAGCGTCTCCTGGAGTAGGGGCTGTCGTCTCGCTCATAGCTGGAAGACCTCTGCCTGCTGGCATAGGGGCTGTCAGACCTCTGCCTGCTCCGCCTGGACATCTCCCTGTAGGGGCTGGGGCTCTGTGGGGCCGGCCTGCGTCTCTGGTGGTGGTAGCTGTCCACCTCCTGGCTGTAACCACCGACCATGGGGCTTCCATTACCCCCTCTCCTTGGGGGGCTGGGGGACTGTGTAGGGGCTGTTACCTTCCGGCGAGGGCTCCCCCTGCTCGAGGAAGGCTGCCCCTTGCCCTTAGGGCTGGACTTGTGGCTCTTTGAGGACTTACGTTGGCTCCTATCCGTCCGGACCTTCTGAGAGGCAGAGGTGCTCTGGCTGGCGGTTGCATCCCCCCGACCCTCACGCCCCTCTGTCTTCTGTGGCTTATCCTTGCGAGACTTCCCGGAGCGGCCACCCTCCTTGCTGCGAGATGACGAGGAGGAGGATGTGGTGCTTCCCACACTGGCTGCAGTTTGGGCCTGGGAGGAGGAAGGGGGCAACTCTCCACGCTTTGGCCCCAAGTCAGCCTCCATCTGACCCTGACACCGTGACCCGGAGGACAGGGATGCTACAGAGGACAGGGAGTCCACCTTCTCCTTGACTTTCCCAGAGCTCCCTCTCTCACGGTCTTTGCTGCTTTTTTTCTTGGTACTCTGACCCCCTTCCCCAGAGTCTCTAACTTTGTTGGGATCCTTCGACTTTTTGCGAGAGTGTCGGTGCTTGTGTTCCCGACCATCTCTACCAACAGCCCCACCCCCATCACTATAATCTGGGACAGGTTCTAACCGATCCCCAGACCCTCTTTCAGCAGGCGGGTCCGAAAAAGTATCCGAATCTGAACTTATGTCGTCATATTCTACCAGCGGCTTCACGGCGCTAACGGAAGGAGGCGCTGTGGAGGTGAGGGCAGAAAAACCAGGGCCCTGAGCCACCTCGGACTCACGTCCATATTTGGCAGATTTATGCCGTTTGCGCTTGGAAGATGGCACTGACGACTTTGACTGGAGGTTACCGTCCTTGCTCGTCATGTTGCCCGCAGAGGTATGAGGCAGGACCAGGGGCTGGTGTAGCCCGCTGTTACCACTCGTTGTTTGGGGCGGCAGGGCAATGCTACTGTTGGATTCCGGCTTCCTCTTGGTCCCATGGTGTCTATCCGACCCAGGCATTCCTCACGTCAGCGGCGGAACCTCTCCCGAGCGTGGGCCTCTGTAGCCGAGATAATACATTAACGGGAGAGTAGTACTCAGAAATCCGGTAAAATGAGATCGTGTTCTAAGCAAGCCGACAAAATGGAAAATAGTGTGCCCAGCTTTAGTCCTCACGCATTATCCAAGTTGTTCGGCAGCATGGTTTGTCAAAGCAGAAAAATCAAGGTTGCTAGTGCCAAAAAACGCCACTAAAATGAAGGCCTGTGCATTTAGCTAGTTAGAGAAACTGGCTGAAAAGGCCCAAACAATAAATCGGAGCATTGTGTGCTCTTCTCCGTTTCTATTTGGCTAGCTAGCTCTGTGTAGCTAGCATGCTGTTTGGTAAAAAAACGAAAGAAAAAAATAAGTCCCTTTTCTTTTAGCTTCCCTTGTCCGGTGCCAAGGTTAGTTTAGGTGTTATTGTTCCTTAGATTTACGGTTTTGGAGTTCAATAAACAAACAGTTAGCCGTCATTAATAGCCGATGTTGTTTCTCGAACAAAATGAAAACTTGACCCGGTTGGTACTGTTTACATGGTCCCTTTTAATATAATTTTATCTCTTGTTAATTTGATATTGATCAGAAATTATAGTATTTTCATGTGCAGTAGATGTTCCAGTTTATTTTTAATGGCTCTGGGAATCAACCAGGCCTATCTTTAGGGCGATGATAGTGGATTTAATAACATCCACAGCCCTGTCAAGAGACGACAACCGCCATTGTGGCTCCTGTTATAAATTCTGCAACTGCGCTCTTATCGTTATCGCCCTATGACTAGAACCGGAAGTTTCGACGGCTGTCATTCTTCATGGTAGCTCAGCAACAGCCTATCCCAAAGCGCTATCCAGAGAGCTGCACCGCCTTCCGCCCGTGGCGAGACGCAACGTTTCACCTGTAGAGGGCCTATTAAATATAACTTTCTTTCCATGAAAGTCGACGTTATTGTATTCCAACTACATTAGTTAACTTGTAAATAATTTAAACAACTTCAGAAGTTGACAACAAAATACGGAACACAAAAACGATACGGCTAGAATAATGTGTCTTAATTTTATTGAGAAATTAAACAGAGAGTGGCCATAGCCCTGTGCAGTCGACCAAAGAGAAACAGCTAGCTATGTATGATGTGTAAGCACAGATACTGAGACCTCTCTGTCGTAAAACATATCAAACTGACACTAACCGACTTAAAACAAATGTATTTTTTATCACTCAGTGGTGTCACCTCAAAAACCACATCACTCAGTGGTGTCACACCAACAACCACACAAATGGTAACCAGAGACCAACTATTGCTTCCCTGAGGTATCCGCACATTCAATAATTATTTAATTTAGCTCCATAATAAATCAGCGAGATGCTCAACATTGAACAGTTTATAGTATTTATTTAACATTGGCGTTACTACAAACTTATTTTCTTCAACACTAATGTTATCGTAGACCGGTCTCCACCATCAGAGACTTGTGTTATAAAAAGTATCCATAATTGTATGTTGAACCAAATAGTAAATTATCTAACAGATACCTCCATTTCCAAACTGGACTCAAGGGTAGACGTAACATAGTAAACAAAGTCCGGGACACACAAATTGGTATGATACATTACATTTACTATGGTATTTATTATTTTGTGGATGTCCATCATCCATTTCTATGATATGTTGCGAATTACAATTCGTATAACGTGTTACAAATTAGAATTCTCACAATATGTTACGACTTTGCAATGCGTATGATATGTTACGAATTCCAATTTGTTGTGGCTAACGTTAGCTAGGTGGCTAATGCTAATGTTAGTTAGGCTAGGGGTTAAAATTAAGGTTTAGGGGAAGGGATAGCTAACATGCTAAGTAGTTTCAAAGTAGTTAAAACATTTTCTTTTTTATTTAACCTTTATTTAACTAGGCAAGTCAGTTAAGAACAAATTCTTATTTACAATGACGGCCTAGGAACAGTGGGTTAACTGCCTTGTTCAGGCAGAATGACAGATTTTTACCTTGTCAGCTCGGGGATTCAATCTAGCAACCTTTCGGTTACTGGCACAACGTTCTAACCACTAGGCTACCTGCCGCCCCAAATGTAGTAAGTAGTTGCAAAGTTGCTAAAATGCTAAAGTTGTCCGTTTTGAGATTTGAACACGCAACCTTTGGGTTTTAGAGCTATGCGTTAGCTAACATGCTAAGTAGTTGCAAAGTAGTAAGTAGTTACAAAGTTGTCCATGATGAGATTTGAACACGCAACCTTTGGGTTGCTAGATGTTCTTGTCATATCCACCCCGACCGGCCAACCAACCAACCACCCTCATTTCGTTTTTACTTTTTGTAACCATATCAATCGGCTTTTAGTTTACTATGTTACGCCTAGTCTATGAGACCAGCCTGCCATTTCTCGACCAACTACGCTTGTCCATTGCTGTGTTCAGAACCACCTGGAACTCTGAAAAATATGAAGGCAAATCATGACGTTTGTTTTCTTCAGGTTGGAAAGTCAGAGCTCTAGAAAGAGACCCGAGTTGGATGATTGTTAAAATCGATGTTTTTCCCAGTCAGAGCTAGTCTTCTTCCGATTTCCCAGTTGTTTTGAACGCACTAGTCGGAAGTCGGAGATTTCCGAGTTCCCAGTTGTTTTGAACGCGGCACATGTCCCGGATATATGACGTCTTAGCAGCTGGACGTATGTGCATGCGACGTTGGAAATTATAGCCAAAGTACATTTCCTCCGTTATAAAGACATTATGTGTAATCATTTTCTTTATATTGTGTGAGTCGACAATAGGAATCCAGAAAGAACTACAATTTGATTTAAAATGCAATGGCTCAGTATGGATTTCTACTCTTTGTTTACATGCACCTTTTCCCGCTATAATGACATCGGATGACAAGGCACGTATATGTGTCTTCATTGGTTTCTTGCAAGCTGGAAGCAGTCCAAAGCGGAAGTGCTCTTTCCCCAAACAGCAACAACAAAGTTACAATGTATCCATTCGATCATCAGATTGGCAGTTTCAGAATGTTGTACATTGTTTTGTCAACGACTATTGAAGTTATATATATATATATATATATATATATATATATATATATGTATGTTTTATAATGGGAAATAATGGACACCACAGTACATTATTTTTTAATAAAGATATGCCTACATTATTATGACCATTTATGTGTATACACACAAAGTAGGTATATGCACAAGGCGATGATATTATGTATGTAATCTTTATTTATGCAAACTAATTATGCCCTTTATCCTGCATGAAAGACAACACAAAAAAACGGTACAAAACAAATCGCAGGTAGGTTATGCTCCTGTCCAAAACTAGGCCTCACATGGCTCCAATGACAACTAGACAGCACAATAGCATATACAGTAGGACTACCAAATAAAGTGCTCTTGCATAGTGTCCTCATTTATATCACAGTTATTTAAGGTTAATGTGTTGATATCCCATAGCCCAAATGATGTAGGCAGGGCCTAGGCTAAAGGGAGAAATAGGCTTGGCCTAATTCTATAGAATTCTAAATAATGGCAGAATATTGCCCTGATGAAAAATGCATGCAGGCTATACTTCGTCCAGGGTTATTACTAAATGTAATTATTTGTGTCCATAATAAAGAAGGCTAATGCTAAAAGCAGTGTTCACATATAAAGGGGGAACGGTGGAGGGGAGGGCGAGCTAGTGAGCGGAGATACAAGAGTTCGGGTTGTTGGCTGGGGCAGTTGTCGAGAGGTAGGCTATTGCAATTGTGTTACAAACCGAAAAAACGATGAAATCCGCCGTCGCAGCTGCCGAAACAACGGTAGCATGGTAGCTTTGGACTGGGGTTTGCAAGACGAGCGCCGATATCTACACGTTACTGTAATTTTAACACAGCATTACTTATCCCCCTGATCGAGTCGGGTAAACCACCGTCCGAGATGGGGAAGGAGGTTAATGGTGTTTCGCGGAGCCGGTTTGAGGTGAGTTTATAATATAGGAGATTGATAGATGACAATTATTTTTGATTGGTGTTATGGTGTTTGTTAAACTACGTCCATGGTTGCGCACCGATGCAGCTTCCGCAGTCAATGTTTGGATTAGGGCAAACATGTTGTTTTCAAGTATCGACAATATCTTGATTTCTTCAATAGCCTAACAGAATGTACAGTTATTAAATGGGGTTATAGTTTCACATTTTGTGTTTATAAAGCATTCATAGGTTTCCGGGCTGATTTTAAAAAATTGTGGAGCCTATCCGAGCTTTCTCTTTGTGCCGTCAAAACAAAGACAATGGCACAAATAAAGACTTTTAGGCTTCACACTGATACGAAGCCCTATATTTCCCATCGTTTTATAAACATAAAATGTGATAATATTCGGGCCTACTTCATCCTACTGTGTGACTGAGTTATTTCACAGAGTTGGAGAATTGGAATGTTGTCTTTGATCAGCTAGGGTTCTGTTGTGTAGACTCATGGCCGCTGCGGGTTGATCCTGCTACAGATGGGCCATTCGCTCGGCCACGACTCGGCTAGTCCACCACCACACTCCGAATATCAACAGCAAAAACAACAATATATATCTGTTTTTCAAATCATACAGGCTATGATTTCCCTATAGATGTTTACGTTGACAGAAGCCCCATGTTTTTTATGCAAGCGATCGTTATTCAACGTTGTGGCAAAGTTTTCGTCGCTTTATACGCAGCGATAAAGAATGCACCAAAATGTGAAATATGGCTTTGGATAAATACAGTCTCATTAACAAATGCCGTCCGTGTGTGTTCACGCCGTGACATTGGCCTGTCTGCCCTGAGCACTCTGTTGTTTAATCCTCATCTAGGTGGCGTGGGATTTGTGTTGTTTTATTTATTTTTAACAGTGCAACAGCTGACGACTCAGAAGATTCAGGCCGTACCTTCTGGCCTGACATCTGCGGCAGATACGTGAGCTGTAGTTTACTAGCCAATAACAATGGACTTTAACGGTTTGGAGAGTAGAATTGTAATTGTGTTGCATTTATAGGCAGGCCTATTCTTAGTCACGCCCCTGTTTTTTTAATGCATCAACATATTGCCTATTGTCAAGTGGCCTAGTGTTGTTGATTGAAACGCTACAGTTAGTTTCTCTCTATCTTGCGTTGTGTGTATTTCGTTTCCAAAGGGATGAGGTGTGTTGTCTTCAGCAATTCTTAGTGTGAATCAGTCAGTGAGCTCAGCTCATGTACTGTAACCAAGGCAAGGCAACACACATATCCCGTAAGTCTTGAGCATTTGAAACAGTTTTTCATATAACATTATTGGCTCTGGTCTAAGAGAATTCTAGAAAGTCATTCATATCTAGAGATATTCTTGATATGACTTTATATTCAAATAGTAGAGGAAAGTGAACAATTTGTACATTTAACTTTTAACCTGTCATGCTGGGAAAGGATCCAAGTTATTTAAACACGTCCTAAATAGTATGAGTATGATTGGAGATTCAAACATGATTTAGCCTTATTTCAAACTATTTGATGATATACAGTGCATTCGGATAGTGTTTAGACCCCTTGACTTTTTCCACATTTTGTTACGTTTCAGCCTTATTCTAAAATGTATGAAAAATATATATATATCCTCATCAACCTACACACAATACCCCATAATGACAAAGTGAAAACGGGATTTTAGAAATGTTAGCAAATTTATAAAAAACAAGATGTTTCTATAACTTAATTGGAGCCCACCTGTGGTAAATTCAATTGATTGGACATGATTTTGAAAGGCAACACACCTGTCTATATAAGGTCCCATGGTTGACAGTGCATGTCAGAGCATAAACCAAGCCATGAGTTAGAAGGAATTGTTCGTAGAGCTCCGAGACAGGATTGTGTCAAGGCGCAGATCTGGGGAAGGGTACCAAAGCATTTCTGCAGCATTGAAGGTCCCCAAGAACACAGTGGCCTCCATCATTCTTAAATTAAAGAAGTTTGGAACCACCATGACTCTTCCTAGGGCTGGCCGCCCGGCTAAACTGAGCAATCCGGGGAGAAGGGCATTTGGTCAGGGAGGTGACCAAGAACCCGATGGTCACTCTGACAGAGCTCCGGAGTTGTTTGTCTGTGGAGATGGGAGAACCTTCCAGAAGGACAACCATCTCTGCAGCACTCCACCAATCAGGCCTTTATGGTAGAGTGGCCAGACGTAAGCCACTCCTCAGTAAAAGGCACATGACAGCCCGCTTGGAGTTTGCCAAAAGGGACCTAAAGGATTCTGACCACGAGGAACAAGATTATCTGGTCTGACGAAACCAAGATTGAACTCTTTGGCCTGAATGCCAAGTGTCACGTCTGGGAGGAAACCTGGCACCATCCCTATGGTGAAACAAGGTGGTGGCAGCATCATACTTTGGGGATGTTTTTCAGAGGCAGGGACTGTGAGACTAGTCAGGATTGAGGGAAAGATGAGCGATGCGAAGTACAGAGATCCTTTATGAAAACCTGCTCCAGAGCCCTCAGGACCTCAGACTGAGGCGAAGGTTCACCTTCCAACAGGACAACTACCCTAAGTACACAGCCAACACAACGCAGGAGTGGCTTCTGGGACAAGTCTCTGAATGTTCTTGAGTGGCCCAGTCAGAGCCCGCACTTTAACCCGATCCAACATCGGGTTAAAGCAGGGTGGTAAGCCAGCAGCATACCACCCTGCATACCACTGCTGGCTTGCTTCTAAAGCTAAGCAGGGTTGGTCCTGGTCAGTCCCTGGATGGGAGGACAGATGCTGCTGGAAGTGGTGTTGGAGGGCCAGTAGGAGGCACTCTTTCCTCTGGTCTAAAAAAAAAAATATCCCAATGCCCCAGGGCAGTGATTGGGGACACTGCCCTGTGTAGGGTGCCGTCTTTCGGATGGGACGTTAAACGGGTGTCCTGACTCTCTGAGGTCATTAAAGATCCCATGGCACTTATCGTAAGAGTAGGGGTGTTAACCCCGGTGTCCTGGCTAAATTCCCAATCTGGCCCTCAAACCATCATGGTCACCTAATAATCCCCAGTTTACAATTGGCTCATTCATCCCCCTCCTCTCCCCTGTAACTATTCCCCAGGTCGTTGCTGCAAATGAGAATGTGTTCTCAGTCAACTTACCTGGTAAAATAACGGATAAATAAAATAAAATAAAATCTGTGGAGAGATCTAAAAATAGCTGTGCAGCGACGCTCCCCATCGAACCTGACAGGGCTTGAGAGGATATGCAGAGAAGAATGGGAGAAACTCCCCAAATACAGGTGTGCCAAGTTTGTAGCGTCATACCCAAGAAGACTCAAGACTGTAATCGCTGCCAAAGGTGCTTCAACAAAGAAATGAGTAAAGGATCTGAAAACTTTTTGCTTTGTCATGGGGTATTGTGTGGAGATTGAGGGTGGGGGGGACAATTTAATCCATTTTAGAATAAGGCTGTAATGTAACAAAATGTGGAGGAAGTCAAGGGGTCTAAATACTTTCTGAATACACTGTACAATAAGATATATCACATGGAACAGTATTTCTCACCATTCAAGAAAAGGTACTTTGTAATAATATGTGGCAACATACTCAAACCATAAGGGCAGTTCCACGGTAACGGAATTGCGTTGACTCAGATTTTTCAATTAAAATGTATGCCCAACAAAAACCAGTGTTTTCAAAGTTTAACAAACCATACAAGTTTATGCACAAGGAATACTTTTGAGAACAATTTACAATAACACATTTACTGGAAGAACTGTGCAGATGCAAAGTTTGGTGACAGAATTTCAGTAAAATCTCCCTGTGTCAACGTTTTCCAGAAACTATAAACATCTGCTCCGAATTAAGATTCAACGAGGTCTGTAGACAGAATGGCATGTGAGCTATGACATGACACATTGACTGAAAAATCTCATTTGATTATTAAACTACAGCAAGTGAAGTGGATTTACACCCGGTAACAGAATTGCGGTAACAGAACTTCGTCATGGGTCCCTGATCTGTACTACACAGAAATGCATAGTTATGGATATGAATGTCATTCTCTTCATAGTTCTATAACCTAAATAGGTACACAAAGGTATAAATATGTAATATCCTCCTCTGCATATTTGGGTATTATTCTACACACCGGCTATTATTTTAATGTGCTCTGCCCCCAAACAAGACCAATCATAGACATCTATGTTTCATAAGCTTGGACATTCAAAGTATAGTACAGAACAATAGAGCTCAGTAAAGGACAGAACAGTGGAGTATAGTTTACCATTGTAGCCAATTCAATTGCAGAAAATCACTTACCAATTACATTTTTGGGGGGGTTTTAATCACTTAATAAATTAACAAAATGTATATCAGTAAAAGTAGTTTATTGATAGGTCTACCTTTACTTGTTACTTAAAGATATGTGGGTTTTTGGTAAAGGAATTTCAAGGCAATGTTTCTTAAACTTACACGGCAAAAAAAGTTATACAAAATGGAACATGTTGATATTAGTTGGCAGGGGTCTTTATTTACTTAAGCATTATTACTATGTATTTTTAATACCTTTTTTTGTTGTTGACTTTTTCTGGTAGATGTTTTCTAATACCCCTTTTCCATCTGTTTGGCCTGAAATCAAAGCCGTTGCTTATTCTGAAATGTTTAGGATGGAAAATTGTTTAAAAATGTGTGTATGCCTTAATTTCTCAAATATAGTCTTAGCTTTCATTTGACACCAGATTTTATATGCTCCTATGGACTTCACATGTTGGTGCTCATGGGTCCTTTTTACATGGAATTGACCAATAACTACTGTGGCCCAGCAAACAATCATATAATGTTACACCACAAAGGAAAAACTCCACAAAGGAAAAACAATGTAGCCTATATGCCCCAGACCATGCGCATCTGGTTATTTTGGAAATGGCCGTGGATTATTTGACCTGTTGAGTAGTTCTCTGAAAGGCAAGCTGTCAGAGTGAATTTTCCCCAAATCCAAAAGTGAAATGCCTGTCCTTTCCTGCTCCCTCGGAGTGTTAAAGTAAACAGGGATCGTAGGACAGGCTTAATGTACTATTGACCCAGTGCATCCACTGAATTTGTATTCACATTCAAAATATTCATATATTGGAGGTCAGACTAACAGCAGACTCAGGTTGACTTTGTCACAAAGTTGCTCAAGTCTCTACAAAGTGTATTCCTGTTTATGCTTGATATCTTTGTCATTACATGGACCACCAGCATGGTTCAGCATTACTGCATTTGACAGGTCCTATTCTGACTACAATACTCCTCCATTAAAAAAAAAAATATATATATATATATGCCATTTAGCAGACCAAAGTTATCCAAAGCGACTTACACAGACAGGCCAACTAAGAAATTTGTTCCACTAATTGGTGTTTTGACCAATCACATCAGATCTTTTCACATATCTTTTTCAAAGCTGATCTGATTGGTCGAAAGACAAATGAGTGAGAGAAAAATATCAGATTATTTCTAAATATCAGAATTGGGCTGCCTGTTGTAAATGCAGCATTAGTCATACAACATTTGTTGTATGAGTGGCCCCAGGAATCAAATATGAATACAATTGACTTACCCATTAAGTGCTTCATACTTGGACAAATGTAGGTTTGCTCCTAAATAAGCGCTAAAGTCTGCAAACTAGAGTAGGATACTGTTTTCCATGACATCATCTTTCAGTGTATCAAGGGCCTGAATATCTCATGGATCCTAATTTTCTGTTTGTGGGTGTGTTAACACCTCTTCTGTAGTCACTGTTTGATTAGGAGACAGAAAATGTCTCCCTTCCTCTCAATCTCCATCGCACTCACTGTATCACCCCCTTTCTCCCGTCAAGCTTTGACATTGAACCTATCTCTACTGATGACAGTGATTGTTTGTCATTGGTTATATGCTGGAGCTTTCCTTGGGGTGGGGCAGAGAGAGTAGAGGAAGTCTAGGCCAGTCCTGCTGTGAGCGATGGAGCCAAAGGAAGTTAACACGCTCTTCTTCATCTCTTCCTCACAGATGTTCTCAAACAGCGATGAGGCCGTCATCAATAAGAAGCTGCCCAAGGAGCTGTTGCTACGGTGAGCGAGGGCTTTCCAATGACTGGGCCGTATGCACACACAGAATATGGCATGCTCAACACCATCAAACATCTTAACCTGCCCAAAACACAGCCGTGTACACTCTGATCCACCTGCTCCACGCAACACAGCCACTGACAATTAGCGAGGTTACATCGTGACACTTGAGCCATGAGCCACCCTAGAAACGAAGGGTCACTATACCGGGGCTCTAGTGGTTTGGTCAACATCACCGACCAACTGCCATCTGCCACTCTCCCTCATGCGCCCCATCCCACTTGCCCCAATCCCCCCCCAATGCTAAAACTAATTAAACACGGATGGTCTGGGCTATAAAACATTCAAATCGATTAAGCAAAGAAAAAAATTAAAAAGCCCCTGAGCAAACAGAAAATGGAGGCCATAACTCAAGCCTGGGTCTCACCAGCAGAACGGTCTGGGATAGAGGTGCTGACGGTTGGGGGTGTGCTGAAGGTGCAGGGGCCACAGACTGAGCTCTGATTTACTAGGGCTTTTGGGTTAGGGGCAGGCTTGCCGAGGCCAAATGCAACATTATACTCACCCTACATCACACTGGGCTGCAGGGTGCAATGTGTTACATATGAATCCATCACACATGCATACCTATTCTCGAAGGGCATAGGCAGTATTCACACTCCTTGACTTCTTCCACATTTTGTGTTACAACCCGAATTTAAAAATGGATAACATTTAGATGTTTTTTGTCACTGGCCTACACACAATACCCAATAATGTCAAAGTGGAATTGTTTTCTGACATGTTTACAAATGAATAAAAATGAAAAGCTGAAATGTCTTGACTAAGTATTCAACCCCTTTGTTATGGCAAGCCTAAATAAGTTCAGGAGTAAAAATGTCTCAACGAGTGACATGCGTTGCATGGACTCACTCCGTGTGCAATAATAGTTTTTAACATGATTTTTGAATGACTACCTAATCTCTATCCCACACATACAATTATCTGTAAGGTCCCTTAGTCGAGCAGTGAATTTCAAACACATATTCAACCACAAATACCAGAGAGGTTTTTCAATGACTCGCAAAGAAGGCTACCTATTGGTAGATGGGTAAAGAATTTTAAAAAGCAGGCATTGAATATCCCTTTGAGAATGGTAAAGTTATTAATTACACTTTGGATGTTGTATCAATTCATCTAGTCACTACAAAGATACAGGCGACCTTCCTAACTCAGTTGCCAGAGAGGAAGGAAACTGCTCAGGAATTTCACCATGTGGCCGTTGGTGACTTTAAAACAGTTACAGAGTTTAATGGCTGTGAAAGGGGAACTGCGAATGGATCAACAGCATTGTAGTTACTCCACAATACTAACCTAATTTTATAGTGAAAAGGAAGCCTGTACAGAATACAAAAATGTGAAAACATGCATCCTGTTTGCAACAAGGCACTAAAGTAATAATGCAAAAACTGTGGCAAAGCAATTCACTTTTTGTCCGGAATACAAAGTGTTATTTTTGGGGCCAATACGTTACTGAGTACAACTCTACATATTTTAAAGCATAGTGGTGGCTGCATCATGTTATGGGTATGCTTGTAATCATTAAGGTCTGGGAGTTTCTCAGGATAAAAAAATTGTGAATGGAGTTAAGCACAGGCAAATCCTAGATGACTTCACCTTTCTGCAGGACAATAACCTAAAACACAAGACCAAATCTACACTGGCGTTGCTTACCAAAAAGACAGTTTGACTTAAATCTACTTGAAAATCTATGGCAAGACCAGAAGATTCACAGCTGTGCTGTAAAAGGTTCTTCTATTGACTTAGGGGTAAATGTTGAATTCTGGCTGAAACGCAACAATGTGGAAAAAGTCAAGGGGTATGAATACTTTCTGAAGGCACTGGTAACATACATACATACATACATACATACATACATACATACATACATACATACATACAGTACCAGTCAAATGTTTGGACACAACTACTCATTCCAGAGTTTTTCTTTATTTTTACTATTTTCTACATATTAGAATAATAGTGAAGACATCAACACTATGAAATAAGACATATGGAATCATGTAGTATCCAAAAAAGTGTAAAACAAATCCAAATATATTTTCTATTTGAGATTCTTCAAAGTAACCACCCTTTGCCATGACAACTTTGCACACTCTTGGCATTCTCTCAACCAGCTTCTTGAGGTAGTAACCTGGAATGGATTTCAATTAACAGGTGTGCCTTGTTAATTTGTGGAATTTCTTTCCTTCTTAATGCATTCGAGCCAATCAGTTGAGTTGTGACAAGGCAGGGGTGGTATACAGAAGATGGCCCTGTTTGGTAAACGACCAAGTCCATATTATGGCAAGAACAGCTCAAATAAGCAAAGCGAAACGACAGTCCATTATTACTTTTAAGACATGGTCAGTCAAAACGGAACATTTCAAGAACTTTAAGTTTCTTTATGTGCAGTCGCAAAAACCATCAAGCGCTATGACGAAACTGTCTCTCATGAGGACCGCCACAGGAAAGGAAGACCCAGAGTTACCTCTGCTGCAGAGGATACGTTCATTAGAGTTACCAGCATCAGAAATTGCAGCCCAAATATATGCTTCAGAGTTCAAGTAGGAGACCCATCTTAACATCAACTGTTCAGAATAGACCGCATGAATCAGGCCGTCATGGTTGAATTGCTGCAAAGAAATCACTACTAAAGGACACCAATAAGAAGAAGAGACTTGCTTGGGCAAAGAAACACAAGCAAAGGACATTAGACCGACGGAAATCTGTCCTTTGGTCTGAGTCCAAATTTGAGATTTTTGGTTCCTGCCGCTGTGTCTTTGTGAGACACAGAGTAGGTGAACGGATGATCTCTGCATGTGTGGTTCCCACCGTGAAGCATGGAGGAGGAGGAGGTGTGTGGGTGCTTTGCTGGTGACACTGCCAGTGATTTATTTAGAATTCAAGGCACACTTAACCAGCATGGCTACCACAGCATTCTGCAGCGATACGCCATCCCATCTGGTTTGCGCTTAGTGGGACAATCATTTCATTTCTTTTTCAACAGGAGAATGACCCAACACACCTCCAGGCTGTGTAAGGGCTAATTTGACCAAGAAGGAGAATGATGTAGTGCTGCATCAGATGATCTGGCCTCCACAACCACCTGACCTCAAACCAATTGAGAGTTTGTGTTGAGTTGGACCGCAGAGTGAAGGAAAAACAGCCAAGAAGTGTTCAGCATATGTGGGAACTCCTTCAAGACTGTTGGAAAAGCATTCCAGGTGAAGCTGGTTGAGAGAATGCCAAGAGTGTGCAAAGCTGTTAAGGCAAAGGGTGGCTACTTTGAAGAATCTAAAATACAAATTTGTTGGTTATTACATGATTCCATATGTGTTATTTCATAGTTTTGATGTCTTCACTATTCTACAATGTAGAAAATAGTAAAAAATAAAGACTAAATCTTGAATGAATAGGTGTCCAAACTTTTGACTGGTATTGTATTGTATGTATGTACACACTGAGTATACCAAACATTAGGAACACCTTCCTAATATTTAGTTGCACCCACCTTTTTGCCCTCAACAGCCTCAATTCGTCAGGGCATGGGCTCTACAAGGTGTTGAAAGCGTTCCACAGCGACGCTGGCCCATGTTGACTCCAGTGCTTCCCACAGTTGTCAAGTTGGCTGGATGTCCTTTGGGTGGTGGACCATTGTTGATACACACAAACTGTTGCGTTGCAGTTCTCGACACAAACAGGGGCTCCTGGCACCTACTGTCATACTCCGTTCAAAGGCACCTTTTTTGTCTTGCCCATACACCCTCTGAATGGCACACATTCTCAATTGTCTCAAGGCTTAAAAATCCTTCTTTAACCTGTCTCCTCCCCTTCATCTTCACTGATTTGAAGTGGATTTAACAAGTGACAAATGAGGGATCATATCTTTCACCTGGATTCACCTGGTCAGTCTGTCATGGAAAGAGGTGTTTTTAACGTTTTGTGTGTGTGTAATGCCCCACCACACAATCTCTCTCTGCAAAAGTAAACATTTATCTAGCCTTCAAACACGATAACCATAGTAGAGTTAACATAACTTCACAATCATAAGTGTCATATATTCATCAAACATAAAGTGGCATACATAGCAGAGTTCTAAGTGTAATTTATAGGGTCGAACAGGGATTCTGGGTAGAGCCTTGTATACATAGAGGGCTCTGGTTCTGATTCTGGGTACCAGGGGTTCTGAACCATCCCTGTCTGTGTTCCAGAATCTTCTCCTTTCTGGATGTGGTGACACTCTGTCGCTGTGCCCAGGTCTCACGGGTGAGTTTGTGTTTCTGAAGTGTGTATTTGGTTCAGTGTGAGTGTGTGTGTGTGTGTAATTGTGTGTTGGACAGAATAGTGAAACCAGTGAAGTTGACCATGTGCCCCTCTCTCCCTCAGTCGTGGAATGTGCTCGCTCTGGACGGCAGTAATTGGCAGAGGATTGACCTTTTCGACTTTCAGAGAGATATCGAGGTCAGGAAGTCTCGCATAAACCTTTTTCCTCACCTCTTCTCTCTCCTATCCTCTCCATCTCCTCCTCACCTGCCATTGATTTATCAATTGTCTTTGTCTGTCTTGCTATCTTTTATGGAAACAAAGTGGACATTCATGGCTTTGACCTTATAAACACAAACAACATTGACTTTAAACCCACATACCGTGATTATCGAAGATTTGAATCCAGGACCTTAGCAGTTGGTTGTCTACCAAAGGAACGTTTGAATTGACTACTATTGATGTTGTGCGTTCACCACAATCAATGTCATGTACTGTATGTCAATCTATTGACCTTGTCACTGTATGGATGACCACAGATGACCATTTAAAGGCATTTGAAGGGTATGACTGATGTATTCACACGTGACACGTTTAGTACATTGCCATAATCAACAATGAATGACCTGAACGCCAGGTCAAGTATAATCATGTCTGCCAGACGTGAGTGCAATAGTAAGACAGACACTCAACAGGCTCTGTGAAATTGGTTCAAGTTAAGCAGTCAGTGTTTACAAAGATGGTTGTGTTTTGCCTGAACAGGCAGACTCCTACCCTATGCCCCTGCTACATGCATTCTTGCATGTATGTGAAGATGATCTGGGGATGAATCTATGTTTTATGAGAGGTGTTTGTTTGTGTCCGTGTGTTGCAGGGGCGAGTGGTGGAGAACATCTCGAAACGATGTGGGGGATTCCTGAGGAAGTTGAGTCTGAGGGGCTGTCTGGGGGTGGGGGACAGCGCTCTGAGGTGAGGACTGACTGGGAATCTGGCCTAGACTGGGCACTCTTGGCACTGAGGAGGGTGAGGGGAGGAGATTTATGTGGGAGCTGGAGGGCAAGTACACACACTCCAGTGGAAATATGTCTGTTCCTGTTTGTTTTTCAACAGAACCTTCTCCCAGAACTGCAGGAATATCGAGCTGCTTAGTTTGAATGGCTGCACCAAGATTACTGACAGGTATTTGCAGACATTTATGCCTTATGTTTTTTTTGTCTAGTATAATGATGTTTTGCTAATGTACTAAAGTGTTACATTATTATACATGTAAGCCTCTTGTCTCTTTCTCTCGCATGCAGCACATGTAACAGCCTCAGTAAGTTCTGTCCCAAGCTCAAGCACTTGGACCTCGCCTCCTGTACCTCAATCACCAACCTGTCACTCAAAGCACTCAGGTGAGGGGTCTCTCCTTCTCCCACTCACACTGTCAGCATTCCTGGAAAAACCTTGTCACTCACCTTTTAGTGATTTGATTGTAGTCATCCCTCTTCATGCTCCGTGACAGTTTGTTGACTCTAGAACTAATATAAGCCATTCAAAATATCCTGGGACTTTTTTGAGACACAAGGTTTTTCCAGGACTCCGACAATACTCACACACACACACACACACACACACACACACACACACACACACACACACACACACACACACACACACACACACCGGGGAGTCTCCTCAGCAGGAGCAGATGGTTGCATCTGTTGTACAAGTGTAGGGTGAACAGGTAATTCAGGGGATGTGCATAAATATGGGACACATTTGTTGTTGTTTTGCCGGCTTTTTATCTAATATCTGTGTTGTGGTCTGACCCATTTCTTCCCCTGCAGTGAGGGCTGTCCTCTGTTAGAGCAGCTTAACATCTCGTGGTGTGACCATGTGACTAAGGATGGCATCCAGGCCTTGGTACGATGCTGTCCCGGACTCAAAGGCCTTTTCCTCAAGGGCTGCACACAGGTAGGGCCAGGGCAAGGCAACAAAAGGGTCAGCTAGAGTTGGGACCATTAAAAAGCATAAGATCGCTACCTCAATCTAAGCAAGGTGCGTGAACAGAAGAACAGACTGGATATGGGAGAGGTATTCAGACACCCTTGCAGGTGAAATGAACAAACGGATCGCGTATGATTAGTATTGTAGGCAGGAGGATGAGGCATTAAGATATAGGTAGACTCAATGGCTGACTGAGGGGAGAGGGGCTTAGCTAGTCTAGATATGAGACCAGGGCTAATGTTTGTATTGCAAGCAGTGTGATGGGGAGGGTAGATCCAAACAGCAGGTAGGACATTTAGTTGCAGAAGGGGGTTAGCTAGCTAGCTCATTGGTGGGGTTACCTTGGTACACTGCTAATGGGATTTAAAATGACACCTCTCTCGCTCTCTCTCTCCCTCTCTCGCGCTCTCGCTTCTTTCCATCTCCACCTATTAACTAGTTGGAGGATGAAGCACTGAAGCACATTGGTGCACACTGTCCAGAGCTGGTCACTCTCAACTTACAGACGTGTTCGGTAAGCAAGCACCTCTTTCAGTGTTTAGGTCTCATAACAGCAAAACCTGCTGGTCTCACAGCTCCAAAATAAAGTGAGTGTCTCGCTTGATATTTCACCACCCATCATGTTTGGGGCTGAATGCTTTGTTGTGGTGGGTTGGGGGCTTGTAACTCCTGAATAGGTTTGTCATTGAGAAATTATGAATCTCTAATAGCTGTTGTGGCCATCCATATGGAAGGTAAATGAGTCATGTCCTGCCTCTCCTCTGCTGTTTTTTTTTTTTTTGGTGGACTGAGGGGAGTTTATTGTGTACAAGGCTGCTCAGTCAGTCTGCCCTGCAGTAAAGGGACTGGTGTGGACTGAGGCCTGCCCTGCCATGTAACCTACATAACGAATAGCGTGTGAAATCCACCCAGACAACACATTTGTTTCTCTGGTATCCTCTTTATCTGTGTCTCCAAATTCCCTTCCTGTTATGTCTACACCCCAAATGTCTCTCTCTCTCTCCCTCTTTCCTTCCTTGTCTCCTTCTCAATATCTCCCATCTTTCAGCAGCTCCCTCTTCTTTTGCCAGACTCGCCTCTGTTTCATCCTCTGTCCTCTCTCTCTTTTTACACCTGTGCTTTCTCTTTGTGGCTCCCCCTCGCAACTTTCTGCAATCTTGTAAGATCAGAACTATAGAGGGAAAAGAGATGAAAATATATCACAGAAAACAAGATATGATTCTCCTTCCCTGTTCCGAGGTGGATATTCATAACCTACGGCATTAGTTAATTTTGTTTGGTGTTTGATGCCGTGGAAGTTCTGCTAGTGACCCGTGCCTGCTTCCTTCTGAGCAGCAGATCACAGACGAAGGTCTCATTACTATATGCCGGGGCTGTCACCATCTGCAGTCGCTGTGTGTCTCAGGTTGTGCCAACATCACAGACGCCATCCTCCACGCCTTGGGACTGAACTGCCCGCGCCTCAGGTTGGTACTCCCTCTGCTCCTAGTCCACCTCCTCACCCCAGACCCCTGCTCCAACCCCTCCACAGTGGTCTCAGGTGTGTCCCCCCCCCCACCAAGCCCACCTCATCCAACCCACATCCACGCCACCCCCACCCATCCCTGCTTCTAACCCCTGTTCACTCCAAATGCCACCAGAAACTCCATACAACCCTTCATACATTAAGACTCAAATACACCCCGCTCTCCTTTCTGGTTAGTGCCCAAATTAACCCACCTTGTATTTCCTCAGACACGTCAATACATAGAAGTTCCCCCGACCAGTAACAGTATGTCCTGTCTCCTTTCAGAATATTAGAGGTGGCTCGCTGCTCTCAGCTCACAGATGTGGGCTTCACTACACTAGCAAGGGTGAGTGTGGAAACTGACGCAGGTCACACACACACATCTCTGACATACACTACCATTCAAAAGTTTGGGGTCACTTAGAAATGTCCTTGTTTTTGAGAAAAGCAACAAAAAAAATTGGTCAATTTTAAAGTAACATCAAATTGATCAGAAATACAGTGTAGACCTTGTTAATGTTGTAAATGACTAGCTGGAAACGGCTGATTTTTAATTGAATATCTACATAGGTGTACAGAGGCTCATTATCAGCAGCCATCACTCCTGTGTTCCAATGGCACGTTGTGTTAGCTAATCCAAGTTTATAATTTTAAAAGGCTAATTGATCATTTAGAAAACCCTTTTGCAGTTTTGTTAGCAGAGTTGAAAACTATTGTACTGATTTAAAGAAGCAATAAAACTGGCCTTTAGACTAGTTGAGTATCTGGAGCATTAGCATTTGTGGGTTCGATTACAGGTTAAAAATGGCCAGAAACAAACTTACTTCTGAAACTCGTCAGTCTATTCCTGTTCTGAGAAATGAAGGCTATTCCATGCGAGAAATTGCCATGAAACTTGCCATCCCGGAGTCGCCTCTTCACTGTTGACGTTGAGACTGGTGTTTTGCGGGTACTTTTTAATGAAGCTGCCAGTTGAGGACTTGTGAGGCGTCTGGTTCTCAAACTAGACACTAATGTACTTGTCCTCTTGTTCAGTTGTGCACCGGGGCCTCCCACTCCTCTTTCTATTCTGGTTAGAGCCAGTTTGCACTGTTCTGTGAAGGGAGTAGTATACAGCATTGTATGAGATATTCAGTTTCTTGGCAATTGCTCGCATGGAATAGCCATCATTTCTCAGAACAAGAATAGACTGACGAGTTTCAGAAGTAAGTTTGTTTCTGGCCATTTTGAACCTGTAATCGAACCCACAAATGCTGATGCTCCACATACTCAACTAGTCTAAAGAAGGCCAGTTTTATTGCTTCTTTAATCAGTACAACAGTTTTCAGCTGTGCTAACATAATTGCAAAAGGGTTTTCTAATGATCAATTAGCCTTTTAAAATTATAAACTTGGATTAGCTAACACAACGTGCCATTGGAATACAGGAGTGATGGTTTCTGATAATGGGCCTCTGTACGCCTATGTAGATATTCCATAAAAAATCTGCTGTTTCCAGCTACAATAGTCATTTACAACATTAACAATGTCTACACTGTATTTCTGATCAATTTGATGTTATTTTAATGGACAAAAACTGTTTGCTTTTCTTTCAAAAACAAGAAAATTCTAAGTGACCCCAAACTTTTGAATTGTAGTGTACATGTGTTGTCTTACTGTTTGTGTTTTGTTTTTTTCTGGCAGAATTGTCATGAGCTGGAAAAGATGGACCTGGAAGAGTGTGTGCAGGTGAGCTAGCCTGCGCAACACGCACGTTCCCACACACACTAACATACCTTGTAGCACCATCCACCAGAAGGATACGTTTGTTTATGTCTCTCCCCAGATCACGGACGGCACACTTATCCAGTTGTCCATCCACTGCCCTCGTCTGCAAGTTCTGGTGAGCACTAGCTAATGGCTTTTATCCTAGGCGCTTGTCTCAAACATGCTTTGTTAAATCTAAGGAACGTCTTTAAATTCTATGAAATACATTTCAGAAGAACTTGTTTCTTAGATAATCCACAGTCTCATGGTGTTAATAACAAAAGAAACCCAATGTGTTCGGTGACCGTAGTATTGCTGTTCTTAACTGTTCCCTTGTTGTGGTCTCTCTCTCTCAGAGCCTGTCTCACTGTGAGCTGATTACTGACGATGGCATCAGACATCTGGGCAGCGGGCCTTGTGCCCACGACCGGCTGGAGGTGATCGAGCTGGACAACTGCCCCCTGATCACGGACGCCTCGCTGGAGCACCTGAAGACCTGCCACAGCCTGGACCGCATCGAGCTCTACGACTGCCAGCAGATCACCCGCGCAGGCATTAAGAGACTAAGGGTAGGCACTGGTGCGACATCGTACATTGCTGCTTATGCGTTGTGCACAGACACACAGACACACAGATTACAGTAGATGAATGAACATTTCTTAGATGCGTTTGTCTTTTTTATCTCTTTCTCTCCAGACCCATCTACCTAACATCAAAGTGCACGCGTATTTCGCCCCCGTCACCCCACCTCCCTCGGTCGGGGGGAGTCGCCAGAGATTCTGTCGCTGCTGTATCCTGCTATGATGTGAAGACTGCGTCCCCACCCCCCCTCAGCCCAACATCTGCCCCTCCACCCAACCTGGCTCGGCCTGGTCCGATCCGGCCTCAAGGTATACATGCTGGTGTGTCCCCCCCGATTGGAGCTGCAGAGAGAGGGAGAGAGCCCAAACACCACCGGGTCTGGGAAGAACCTTCCCAACGACATTACCAAACCCACTCACAACAGCCTTTGTCAAACACACAAATAAACACACACACACACATCACCACAGATGAGCGTCAGTACATTCCCTGCTGTCCGCAGGCCCATGTTCTAAAGACCTCGCAGCATTACAGGGAGGATTACATAATAGAACCACTGCTGTTTACAGATTAGGCTCCTAATACACTGTATGGACTACATGAAGCTAGGGCTCACTTGATACAAGGTTCCCTATGGACTACTATGACCTTTTACTGAAGGATCAGGAAGATAGGTTTGGATAAGAAACTCACATCCAATGTGTGTTTGTGGGTGTTGGGAGGATAACCAGAAACATGGCTAGAGCTACTATGAGGATATTGGTTTGGTAGAAATGCCCTCAGAATCTTTCAACGACTGTCAAGCTACCTCTAGACATAACTGCACTTAAATGTGAAGTTATCTTTGTTAGCCTCTGGTTCCATACTGCCCACTCCAAACCAATTTTTTTTTTTTTGTTGCTAAAGATCCGTTTCCATTGGCACTTTTGAAGTCAACCCAGGTTAGGCTGGACTTGGTGGCTAGCTGAAATTGTTTCCACTGCCTCCTAAATAGAATAAATTATGTCATGTTGCTAGGTAGCCAATATGTGACTGCAGCTGGCTTCGCTAATGTTGCTAACTGGCAAGATGTTGAAGAATTTAAATTCACCCTCACAATACTGTAACTAACTTTAACCCATACTCCTGTCAGTGCTAGCCATACTCAGAACCATGTATTTAGTTTGCTAACTAGCTAAACGGTTAGCGTCGCTATTGGCTAGCTAGCTAATCAAGCAAACCAGACGGCAGGTTTGAGTTTTTTTTAATTGATTTAATTATATTTTTTTATACGAAATGTTTGATATGATGTAGCTAGCTAGCTAGCTAGCTAGCTTTCAATACGAACTGGCCAGCTAAAATTCCTGCTAGCTCACGTTAGCTAGCTACAGTAGCTTGTTTTAACTCTGATATGCTAGCTAATAATGGTAGCTAGCATTTTAGGGCTGACTGTTGTCATAAAAGTTTATTGTGTAATGCAAAAATTAATGGATCCAGCTGTGGTGGTAATTCGTGTCATGTCTGACTACTGCAGTACTGCTTGTCCATGTGCTAACTAGCAGCGCACACACCTAGATGAGCTGCTAAACGTTGTCACCATCCAGCGGTGATTTAATTTTTTTTGTATTTATTTACTGAGTCACCAGCCTGAATTCTAATCGAGCTAGCACCCGTTGTGAAACTGGGCTGTGCTGGTTCGAATTTGAGAATTCCATTCGAACCATCTCTATTTTGGGCCAAATTTTAAGTGCCAGTGGAAAAGGTGTTTAATTTAACAGAGTCCTGGTGTCTTCTACAGTCATTAAACAGCCCCCCCACACACACGCACACACACACAAACTTATTGTAAATACAGTGGGTAGTAGTTATTCTTCTCTAGACTCAAAGTAGCTGCAGCTTAGTGCAGGCCTGCTAGAGGCTATGCTGAGTTTATCCAGCAAAATGATGACACTTTTTAAAGAGTCTCTATGACTCATCTAATAGTTTACTGCCAAATGACTACACACACTTGCACATACACATGCGCGCGCACACACACAGCTCAATACCTCCCCCTTCCCCTCTCTCTGTTACAATCAGAAGCTTCATTGTACAAAAAAAAGAAGAGAAAAGCAAATATTTTTCTAAAAAGGACACCAATTGAGACTTACACGTGGGGACTTGAGAAGATGCCAAATGTTGCATGTAACAATTCTAGTTTTTTAAATCTAAATGTATTATATGTAAGTACTGTGGAAATCCAGCGCCGCAGCCAGCTGAACCACACCACAGACCATGGTGTGAAGAAGAGATTTACGTCAATGGGTCTCGCACTATGAACTATGTTAAGCCAAACACATACTGTACACACACAGGTATGTGTGTGAGAGAATGTTCCAGGGCTATGGAGAGTAGTTTGGACAGTGAACCATCACCGGTTCTGGATTTTTGGAGACATATTAAACCAGGCCCCTGCAAGCTAGTCTTAACAACAACAAAAATCTTGAATAGAGACCCAAACACATAAAATAAAAAAGATTGACGTCACTGTGAGTTTGTGATGCCAGACAGACCATGAGGATGGAAAGAAAAAGCCAACCGAAAACAAAGTATCTGTATTTTCATTTTGTTGCTTTTAGTCTTTTTTTCCCTCCTTGGTGATGAACATTCTTGATGAATGCGAGCTGGCGAACCACATGTGTAGGAGGAGATGCCCAGTGTTGCTAGCGGGCACCAGGATCTGGTCAGTGACAGTAATGCCCCTTCAACTCCCATGAGGCCATGCAGGGGAGAGGGTGACAGTGGAGTTGACCCTGCCACCAGCGCAACGCCCTTCTCTTTCTGCCTGGGACCAGTGATGTGGGACGAGGAGGGGCCGCTGGAATTGGATAGGAACAAGGAAGTTGTTTAGAATCTTGACCTGGAGTGAGCTGAGTGCACAACACTGGCCTGCTGACAGATGTTGGAGTGCAGGGGTATGTGTCCCAAAACGCCACGACTACCACCTTACCAAAAGACTTTGACCCCTGTTCATGAGTTTCAAAGCCTTTCATTTGGATCCTTCCTCCTCTCCCACACTTTAACCTTCTCTGTTTTCTGTCTCTCCTCTTCTGTTCTCTGTTCTGTTTTTCTTTTTATAGTTTAGTCTTTTTTTAGCCTTTTTCTGTTCAAGTTGGTGACTTCTACATCTCGTTCTCACCCCTCCCCACTCTTTTCTGTTTGGTGTGTTTTGGGGTGGGGCTGTTTTTGTTTTTCATTCAGTCATGAGTTCAGTGTTTTCCCCAGTTAAGTTTGAGCCCTCTTGCAGTCCTTGGTTTTTGGTCTTATGCAGTTTGTGTTCTATTACGAGTTCTTGTTACCTAATGTCCAGAATGTAACCTTTGTACAGGGGGAAGGGTTGGAGACAGTGCAATTTGTAAAATAAGTTGATGATGAGTCGGTGAGGATGAACCGGTGTTGCTTGTATGTATAATGGATGTTATACAACGTATTGAATGTGTTGCCATGAAGGCATGGTCTGGGAACGTGGGGGGGTTAGGGCCTAGGTTGTGTGCTGATGTAGCAGAAACAGATTCCTCTCCTGATGTGCTTTCCCTTTACTTGTTATGCCTTGCTTTGGGGATCCCCTAACACCATGATGCAGCCCACCCCACTGTAGAAACAAAACAGAGTTGGTACGCCCAATAGGAATGTTTTAATGTTCTCTAAAAATACATATTTCCTTCTAAGATTCAAACCAACTAACAGGCAAAACATTTAATGATTATTTTCTGTTTTGTGATTTGTCAGTTGGGGGTGGGAGGGGGATAATGCAAACGGCGATTAATCCAGTCGATCTGTTTTGTTTGAATGCGGGTTTATGGGGGATTAGAGAACATCCAGGAGCCCAGATATGCGGAGATGCATAATGTACTCATACTACGCACCCTCTGGCTGGATGCAACTGTGCTCCCCCTGCTCCGTACGGTCTGGAGTTACTGGAGGGAAAGTCATGGTGAAGCCAGGATCCATAACACCTGTTTGCCCTCTTCACACATAGTTGCTGAGTCACCTGCACCACTTGTACTCGCTTAGTCATACACAGACGCACTGAGACACACACACGGTACGCACTGACCATTTGCACTGCCATGGTCCCCTCTGAATCAGAACTCAGTTGAGAGCGAAGGTATGCAGAGTAGACATACGTGCTTACACATACACACTATTGACAGCACAGACAACAGGCAAATTCAGTCTCAAGCGGTTCTGTTAGAATTTATTCAATATACAAAAACACGAGAACATGTCCATACCGGGTTATCTCATAAACTACCCTGTAGAATGTCAAGACTAAACACATGCAAAACAATTATACCGCTTCATTCCTCTGATTTTCCAGCAGTTAACATGGAAGATGACAGATTACTGATTTCTGGATCAGTCCATTTTCATGTCCACTCAGTCCCTATGACTAGACTGTGTGGGGGAGGGGGTTGGGGAGGACGGCTGGCTGGCTGCGTGAACAAGATGGTGGATTTAAAGTGTGTTCTTGGTAGTTTGACACCTGGGGATTACTTTACTTTTTTTTATTACTTTACACAATGACTGTAGTTCATATAAATTAATGTAAATCTTTTTCTTTTTTTTCTTTTTTTTACAATTAACTGATTATAAATGAATATGTATGTATGAATAAATAAATATATAACTATATTATTAAGATTTGCCTGTTATTTCTGTAATTGCAGTATGTTGAAGTGTTCATTTGTTTCGCTCTGAATTTTTTCCTGACCTGACTAGGAAAAACTCTTGGCTCCAGTTATAGGCTATAAATAGGGAGCAGAGGTTTTTCCTGACCAGGTCAGGTAGTCTCCACTATATTGTAGTAGTCCTACATGTTTTCCTGTTACTGTATGTAATGCATCTTGTCTCAAACTTAGCGCAACACTAGAGGGCAGCAATAAGCTACTTTTGAAAAAAAGGCTGTGGAGAAACCCAACCCTGAGTACTGTGCGGGGTTGTAAGAAGCAGGCTGGAACTATGTTATGAGTAGTTAAATGCTATTTTACTGAATTTATCCACTTTGTAGCAAAACTTAATTCAAACATGTATGTAACCCAAGTCTTCATACTAATTGTGTGGGTATCTGATGTCTGTGATGAAATCCTAGATGAATGAACAGGATCATTCTGTCTGCCCCATTGGGAGTAACCACACTGCTACCCGTCCTACAGTGCCATGACGACCAGCGACTTAGCTTGTGATGTTGTTAGGCTCATAGTGCCACACGGGGGCCATTTTGGCTTCAATTGTCCCCTTGCTGCTGGAGATATTGTGTTCCTCCTTCTCCTTCCCTCTGGCATGGAGTGGCTTTTTTTCGCCTCCTATCTTGTCATTGGGGGGACCTTATTTTTAGCTGGCTTACAGACACCTGGGGTATTAGTCTGCGAGTGCACAGCAGAGCAGGCAGCTTGAAAATCTTATGAATGTTCAACGAGGGTGTATTGTTTTCTCCACACAAAGCAATTGACTAATAAGAATGCTGTGTCCTACGGCTAAGTTTGTAGTCAAGACTCACACTCTGGGAAATTGGTCACGCTTACACTTGTGCCGTTCAGCATAATGACATTATATAAACACACACACTTTAGAGACTAATGTGGCATATGCTTAAATATGATGCATGTTGCAGTAGACAAACAATGCACACATGCAGGAGATCAAACTGCAGCCCCAGTGTTATATTAGGTAGCATGTTCCATTGCTCTCTGCGTCTACACAATCTGCCATGCAGTTGGCACTTGCTGCTGACTTGCTAGAGAAAACTAGGAATAATTAATTTGAATATGATTACTGGGGCTGGGGTAAAACAACAATGTCACTCCTTGGCTACCTTTCCTCCTCTCTCCACCTCTCCTTCTCTCTCGCCTTCTCTCCTCCATTAAATGGCTTCTGGCAGCTTAGCCCGGACTTTGATGAAGGGCTTAGGAGGCATAATGGAATGCATACATACATAGAAATACTGTAATCATATGCAGAAGTGTAGCTCTCTCTGATGTTGTGGCAGACTGCTACCAGCTTAGTGTTTACACACACACACACACACACACACACACACACACACACACACACACACACACACACACACACACACACACACACACACACACACACACAGGCTCTCCATCACTCTTCCCCTTTCGCCTATGTGAAAGTAGAAGAGTTTATCCCTGATTGTCCCTGTCAGTGAGTCCACAGTTGAACAAATTACCAATCAATGGAAGACAACAGATGAATGTTCATGGGTTGAAAGACTAAGGAACTTGTTTGTAACCACAGCCACCACCCGTAGCCCCCCTTATAACCATCCCCCTGTCAGTATCACATGACCCATCTTGAATGGCTACTGCCTGCTTGTTAGGCATCAGAGGCACATCTGTATAGGAGATTAGGAGCTCACCTTCATAAGGCAGCCTTACAGATAGGGCCTGTGACTGTGCCCGCTGTGTTTTTATAGGACAGGGAGAAAATGAAGGGGAGATGGGCTGTGCAACATTTGCTGTATCTGCTAAATGGAAGATGCTGTAACGAAGAAAACACGTAGGGGTTCATTTTATAAGCACAGGTAACCTTGGAGCGGAGCATAGTCGTTAAAGAAAGGAGAGGACAGAAACCAGGAAGAGAACAGAGAAGATCATTACCAGAAGTTGCTCTGGTGTCTCTCTTTATCTCACTCGTTCCCTCGCTCTTGCTCTTTCTCTATTTATTTCCTTTCTCTAACTCTCTCCTACTTCCTACCTCTCTTTTTAGATATGCTCATGTAGATACTTACACATAGACAGTGGGAAATGGGCCAACCCGTCCCACAAGGGTCGTCTTTCTGGGGAAAATCACTTAAACTATTAATAAGAATTGAAGCTCTTCTCGGATTAGATTCCTAAGTGTCCTGTTAGAACATTACACTGACTGCTCAGAATTTCTTTCCCTCCTCTGGGTCATTCAGATCAGTGTTTTTCATTATTTAGCCTAAGTATAAACAGGCTGCATTATCACAGTAGGATACCTGGTGAGACTGCTTCATTCTCTGTATTCATTCCAAGACAAGTGCACTAGTCAACGTGCAATGATTGAAACTGTTTTCGAATCATCTATTACACTTCAGGCAAGATGTCATCACATCAGTGTGGAAAACCTGGCCCCCTAACCAATCATTTCATAATAGACAGGTATGACGCCTACATGTACCCCGTGGTGCGTGCTCTAAGGTGTAATAAGGTACAGTATATTATTTCGAAGTGATCCATCATGCTGATTCATGAGCTGTCCAGTGGAGGGAGGGGGAGAGAGCGAGGGAGAGAGAGTCTGATCTTGTTTGACTTGTGCTCGATGACACATACAGAAGGACACGTATAGGCGGGCTAACTATATTGATGACTAACACAGAGATATATTGATGACTAACACAGAGATATATTGATGACTGACACAGAGCTATATTGATGACTGACACAGAGATATATTGATGACTAACACAGAGATACAGTGGGGAGAACAAGTATTTGATACACTGCCGATTTTGCAGGTTTTCCTACTTACAAAGCATGTAGAGGTCTGTAATTTTTATCATAGGTACACTTCAACTGTGAGAGACGGAATCTAAAACAAAAATCCAGAAAATCACATTGTATGATTTTTAAATAATTAATTTGCATTTTATTGCATGACATAAGTATTTGATCACCTACCAACCAGTAAGAATTCCGGCTCTCACAGACCTGTTAGTTTTCTTTAAGAAGCCCTCCTGTTCTCCACTCATTACCTGTATTAACTGCACCTGTTTGAACTCGTTACCTGTATAAAAGACACCTGTCCACACACAATCAAACAGATTCCAACCTCTCCACAATGGCCAAGACCAGAGAGCTGTGTAAGGACATCAGAGATAAAATTGTAGACCTGCACAAGGCTGGGATGGGCTACAGGACAATAGGCAAGCAGCTTGGTGAGAAGGAAACAACTGTTGGCGCAATTATTAGAAAATGGAAGAAGTTCAAGATGACGGTCAATCACCCTCGGTCTGGGGCTCCATGCAAGATTTCACCTCGTGGGGCATCAATGATCATGAGGAAGGTGAGGGATCAGCCCAGAACTACACGGCAGGACCTGGTCAATGACCTGAAGAGAGCTGGGACCACAGTCTCAAAGAAAACCATTAGTAACACATTACGCCGTCATGGATTAAAATCCTGCAGCGCACGCAAGGTCCCCCTGCTTAAGCCAGTGCATGTCCAGGCCTGTCTGAAGTTTGCCAATGACCATCTGGATGATCCAGAGGAGGAATGGGAGAAGGTCATGTGGTCTGATGAGACAAAAATAGAGCTTTTTGGTCTAACTCCACTCGCCGTGTTTGGAGGAAGAAGAAGTATGAGTACAACCCCAAGAACACCATCCCAACCGTGAAGCATGGAGGTGGAAACATCATTCTTTGGGGATGCTTTTCTGCAAAGGGGACAGGACGACTGCACCGTATTGAGGGGAGGATGGATGGGGCCATGTATCGCGAGATCTTGGCCAACAACCTCCTTCCCTCAGTAAGAGCATTGAAGATGGGTCGTGGCTGGGTCTTCCAGCATGACAACGACACGAAGCACACAGCCATGGCAACTAAGGAGTGGCTCCGTAAGAAGCATCTCAAGGTCCTGGAGTGGCCTAGCCAGTCTCCAGACCTGAACCCAATAGAAAATCTTTGGAGGGAGCTGAAAGTCCGTATTGCCCAGCGACAGCCCCGAAACCTGAAGGATCTGGAGAAGATCTGTAGGGAGGAGTGGGCCAAAATCCCTGCTGCAGTGTGTGCAAACCTAGTCAAGAACTACAGGAAACGTATGATCTCTGTAATTGCAAACAAAGGTTTCTGTACCAAATATTAACTTCTGCTTTTCTGATGTATCAAATACTTATGTCATGCAATAAAATGCAAATTAATTACTTAAAAATCATACAATGTGATTTTCTGGATTTTTGTTTTAGATTCCGTCTCTCATAGTTGAAGTGTACCTATGATAATAATTACAGACCTCTACATGCTTTGTAAGTAGGAAAACCTGCAAAATCGGCAGTGTATCAAATACTTGTTCTCCCCACTGTATATTGATGACTAACACAGAGATATACTGATGACTGACACAGAGATATATTGATGACTGACACAGAAATATATTGATGACTGACACAGAGATATATTGATGACTGACACAGAGATATATTGATGACTGACACAGAGATATATTGATGACTAACACAGAGATATATTGATGACTGACACAGAGATATATTGATGACTAACACAGAGAAACAAAACAAGGTGGTGACGGTGGAAACAAAAGTAGCGGAGATTATTTTCAAAAGTTTTAGTTGATTTATTTTTTCACCGCTACACTGACCATTCTAAAATAACAATCTCTAATGTAATCATTATGCAAAAGGTATCTTTCATTTAACCATATCGTCGTAGGCATGTGAGAAAACACTTTATGATAGTCTGTCAATGGAAATGTTGACAATACAAGTGTTCTATGACCATGGCATTCATTTACAGAGATTTTCCCTGTTCCCAATACGGTTATGGGAGCTTCATTTGAAGCCCAGTATTTTCTATCCTAACCTACTGTTACACCAAGATACCGCCCCCTTTATGAAATTCGGACAACCACCAATCCTGAAATTTGAGTAAATTAATATTTACATAGTTGTAAAGAGTGCGCCAATCATGCGCCACGGACGCAGATGGAGGCGGGACTGGGTTTGAGGTTTAGTCGAATTTATGTTGGCAGCACACGTTCAATAAAATGTTCGACGAAAGGAAAATGCTATTACCATACTACTACAGGAGTTCTGGCTTGTGCGAGAAACCTTCCTGGAACGTCTCAACTACTTGTTTTTGGAAATCTAATGGACTATAAGCCCTCAGATTCGAAAACATCAATATTTGTTCTTCTTCAGGAGAGTCGCACCTGCTTGATCCAACATGAGGTATTTGGATCAGAGTTTAGTTGACTACTATAGTACTATCAGAGAGAATAGCAGTTGGTAGGTTACTTGCCTCGCAGGGCAGGATAGGACCGTTATTTGCTGATGCGTAACTAAGGTCCAATCTTTCGAATACCGCCACAGACTGCACCCTTTCTGCAGCCCTGAACTGAAATGCCTTTAGACCTGTGATGTATATTAATTGGATGTAACCCTGTGCATCTCTTGGCGCATGATCCTCAACAGCCTGCCTATTCCCGGCGCGCGTGAATCTTTATAACGTGGTGAGGTGGTACGCTTTATTTAGCCAATCTCAACGGCTACACTGAGCAGTACTTTTGACTAAGTCACATTTGAATGAATTCAGCAGTAACAGTCCGGTTATTCTGGAAGCCGGACCACATACAGCCGACTGTCTCATTTCATCCTGTGAAGAGACTGATGATGACGGAGAACAGCGAGATGGAGACCGAGACGCAGCTCCAACGCTCGCCAAGCAACATGTCCATCACACCGGTGTCCAAGGCAAGTGGTATACTACACTCACATGTCTCACTGGCTGACAACTGTTTCGGACTTCCGTGAAACAACAACTATCCTTGCAAGATAACCAGCGGGAGAAATGTTATCCTCAGTCTACAGTGGTTTACGGTTTTACGCAGTCTGTTCTTTTGACTAGATAGTGGAGATTTTGAAATACGTTGTTTGAGTGGTTGTTCCAGGTGTTTTCACACGGTGAATATGTTTGATTTGTGTTAACACGTATAATATTTGGCCAGAAAGCCATGACACAACCACATACCAGTAGCTTGTATGACTTAGTTTAAGAAAGTTAAAAGTGCTTGTTGCTTTCACTATCACATTGATATCTTTCTTTTGTTTTACGATGCTGAGATGGAGTTACTGTTGACTTCATATCAGAAGAAAATCATAGTTAATTACTTCTTTATTACAGTATTGGAGTTAAAACATTTATTTTATAACATATAGATTTTTTTTCATAATTTGAACCATAATAAACCCAACTGTCTTGAACACAGTAGATTGCAGCCAGGTCAATCAATCAATCAATCAATCAACTGTATTTATAAAGCCCTTTTTACATCAGCCGATGTCACAAAGTGCTGTACAGAAACCCAAACAACCCAAACCCCAAACAGCCAGCAATGCAGATGTAGAAGCACGGGGGCTAGGAAAAACTCCCTAGAAAGGCAGGAACCTAGGAAGAAACCTAGAGAGGAACCAGGCTCTGAGGGGTGGCCAGTCCTCTTCTGGCTGTGCCGGGTGGAGATTATAACAGTACATGGCCAAGATGTTCAAACGCTCATAGATGACCAGCAGGGTCAAATAATAATAATCACAGTGGTTGTAGAGGGTGCAACAGGTCAGCACCTCAGGAGTAAATGTCAGTTGGCTTTTCATAGCCGAGCATTCAGAGTTAGAGACAGCAGGTGCGGTAGAGAGAGAGTCGAAAACAGCAGGTCTGGGACAAGGTAGAACGTCCGGTGAACAGGTCAAGGTTCCATAGCCGCAGGCAGAACAGTTGAAACTGGAGCAGCAGCATGATGAGGTGGACTGGGCACAGCAAGGAGTCATCAGGCCAGGTAGTCCTGAGGCATGGTGCTAGGGCCTAGGTCCTCTGAGTGAAGAGAAAGAGAGAGAGAGAATTAGTGGGAGCATACTTAAATTCACACAGGACACAGGATAAGACAGGAGAAATACTCCAGATATAACAGACTGACCCTAGCCCCCGACACACAAACTTTTGCATCATAATTACTGGAGGCTGAGACAGGGGGGGTGCATTTCAAACCGCATCATCAGTAAGTTGCGTCACTATGGGGAACTAAAATAACTCACGTCAGGTGACGTAAGGGGGACAAGATGATTGGAACGTTCTCTTTCTCTTACTGTGTGTGTGTGCATGTGTCTGCGCTTACGCGTACATGCTCAAAATGAAGAAGACTTTACAAAGGGACACGCAGGTTCCAGAATGTTTTAGAATAAATGTCCTGTCCAGGTTATCTTGCCATCAGGCCCATTAGGAAAGTTTGTTTAGTTTTGAATGTAAATTATTTGAACACTGCAGACACTCACAGCATTACTCTACTCACAAAATGGATTTTAATGGAAGAGATTTACAGAGTGCCAAGCAATTTCTCAATTGATGCAAACTAATTTACTGTCCAGAATTCAAGGCCCCTGCGGTCAGAAAATGATAGAAACAAGCTATTACATGTTGTCCCTTGATGTTCTGGCCATTTGACTGCCTTGCTGTGCATGTTTCTATCATTGTCTATCATGTGTCATTGAATGTGTTGGCAGCACTTTTCTACATATTTGCTGAGATTGAGGCTAATGCTGGGTTTAGATGGCACGAGGTAGACGGCAAACTGGATGTCATTGTTTTCAATGAGAGAACGACGGTAAATGCCTTGAGGCAAGCGGTGAATGCAGTCCGCCGCCACTGTAGATGGGTCTTGCCGCCAGAGTTAAACTATTTCAACTTTGTTTTCTACGTTGTTTTCTACCGGATGTTGATTTGCACTGTTTGTTTACCGAAATCACCATAGCAACGCATACACTCGTGCTGGCTTGCTTTTGCCATCACTCTCTCTTGCTTCTCTTTCTTGCTTTCTTGTCCTGCTATGCCGACTGGTATGAAGGTTTTTGCATGCAGCATTAGATAAGCGCACACAACATCCACCGATGTAGCCTACCTATGCTCAGCCTCAGTTGTTCAAATGAGGTTTGCGATTAGATAGAATGCTACCTGACTGTGAGACACCATTTTGAAAGGTACTTTAAAAAAAAAATGTCCTTGAAGTAGTAGATTATAGAATACACTGTAAAGAGTGTCGGGGTTTAAAGTGTTTTTTTCTTGAAGCGCCTTTTTAAACACACACACACACACACACACACACACACACACACACACACACACACACACACACACACACACACACACACACACACACACACACACACACACACACACACACACACACACACACACACACACACAGACAGACATCAACCACTTGCCACAACCATTTGCTTATGGTAGTCCATTGTATTCGATGATGACTTCCACGTCTGAGTTAACAGTGAATTCTTTGGGGACTGTAGAGTCCAATCCGAGATCCACTAACTTTATTGCAGGTGGGGCATATGCAGTCTGTGTTGGTAGGGGCAGGCATGGTTGTATGTCTCCTGAGCTATTTTTGCTGTCTCTTTGTGCTCCTCTCCTCTTCCCACCTCTGTACACCTCTCTGGCAGAGCTGCCACCAGGTGGAACGGTTGGCAGCAGCTCCTCCAGGTCTGTGGGTTTGATTAGTAGAAAGAGGAGGAAGGGAAGCGCTACTAAGGTACACTATAGTATATTTTGGTAGATAGAAGGTGCTCTTTGGTAAAAGGTGTAAATTGGTCATCAAAAAGAAAGGAGGACCAAGGCACTCTTCATATAATTAATTAAAATGCCTTTATTAGTATGGCATGTTCAATAGAAACAAAGTTGTTTAAAAACCGACGCGTTTCGGCTGCATGGCCTTCGTCAGGGAGTACGTGGGTTTGATGTTGCACTTCTTCGTCTACATTTTCAGCTGATCCTTGTAGCGTTTCATCTGCACCCTGCAGACCGCCGGCCAAGATGTAGCTGGCCACACAGGATCTTCCGCGGCAAGCGCTCCTGAGACATTCTAATGACATGCAGTTGGTCTTAGCAAGTATTTCTGTATGGGGCACATGGTCGCACCAGGTGATTCCCAGGATGCGCTGCAGGCATCTTATGTGGAATCGCTCAAGCTGCTTGTTGTGGCGACTGTAAGTGACCCAGGCTTCACAGCTGTAAAGAAGTGTGGTGATGCAGACAGCTTGAGCGACGCGACTTTGGTATGGAGGTGGAGATCCCTGTTTTGGAAGACCCTGCGTCTGAGTTTCCCGAATGCAGCTTATGCTTGCTTGATCCTATTTAGAATTTCAAGGCCGATGCTGCAGTCCTCCGAGAGAATGCTGCTCAGTGGAAGGACGGAACATTTGCCAGTGATTTGTGTTCGATGGTGAAGACAGGCATGGTGGGTGGAGGACTGCATCTCCATTGGCTGACCACCTCTGTCTTGGTGGTGTTGATAGACAGTCCTATCCTGCTGTAGACCCTCACAGCCGCTACAAGGGCGGAGTGCGGGCCACAAGAGCACAGTCATCAGCATACTACAGCTCAAGAACTCGCTCCGTATAGACCTTGGTGGTTGCTTGGAGCCTCCTGATGTTGAATATGTTTCCTTCCAGCCTGAAATCCACTGCAACACCGCTGCTGTCCTCAAGCTCCTTGTGGAGAAGTTGAGTGACACATAGAAGAACATGTTAAAGAGTATCGGTGAGAGCACACACCCCTGCCTCACACTGATACTTACTACAAAAGGCACTGACTCCTGCCCCCCTATGGCCACCCGAGCCATCATCCATCATGGAACTGGCAAAGGATGTTGCCAATTCTTTGTAGAATGCCCATAGTAGTTCCCTGCTCACAGTGTCGAAGGCCTTGGAGAGGTCGACAAAGGCCACGAAAAGGTCCTGTTGTTGTTCACTGCACTTCTCCTGGAGTTGCCGTGTCGTGAATATCATGTCGACCGTATTCCTGTTCTTTCTGAAGCCGCATTGTGACTCTGGCAGCAGTTCCTCTGTGATGTTGTTCACCAGCCTGTGTAGCATCACCTTGGCCAGGACCTTGATGGCCACTGCCAGAAGGGATATCCCCCGGCTGTTGCAGCAGATGGACTTGTCACCCTTTTTCTTATAGATGGTGACAATGTTTGCATCCCGCCACTGTTGGGGAACAATCTCCATGTCCCAAACCTCAGGGATGTACTGGTGGATCGTTCTGGTGCAGAAGTAATCTCCCTTCTTAAGTAGCTCTGCCGGGATGCTGTCAGCGCCAGGAGTCTTGTTGTTCTTGAGGGAACGGATAGCTGAAGGTTGGCGGATGGTTGAGGTCTTGAATGGGTGGACGGACAGGCAGTTCCTCCAGGATGGAGTGGTCTGTAGGAGAATGCTGATTGAGTAGTGCTTCAAAGTGGTCAGCCCACCTCATAGGATCTGGTTTTGGTCCTTCAAGAGAGTCAGACCATCAGCTGTTTTCATGGGGGTGATGGAGCGACTTCTTGGGCCATAGATAGCTTTAGTTGAGTTGTAGAAATTGTGCATGTCATTTTTGTCGGCATAAATTTGGATGTCCTATGCCTTATTCGTCCACCAATCGTTCTGCAGAGCACACAAGGTAGTTTGCACTTCCTTGCGTGATGCACGCCAATCCTTGTGAAGGGTAGCAGATGTGGGGCTGTTGAGAGTAGCTCTGTGTGCTTTGTGCATATTGTCCAGTAAGGCTGTGATGGTGGCAGAGTTCTCATCGAACCAGTCCTGCTGTTTCCTACCTCTGTAGCCAATGGAGTCGGCCGCTGCCTGATGGAGCACTGAGATAATAGATGCCAACTTCTGGTCCATGGGGTCCTCTGCGCTCAGAAGAGGCTCAGTCTCCCTCAGCCTTTCAGCTCAGAAGAGGCTCAGTCTCCCTCAGTCTTTCAGCTCAGAAGAGGCTCAGTCTCCCTCAGCCTTTCAGCTCAGTAGAGGCTCAGTCTCCCTCAGCCTTTCAGCTCAGAAGAGGCTCAGTGTCCCTCAGCCTTTCAGCTCAGAAGAGGCTCAGTGTCCCTCAGCCTTTCAGCTCAGAAGAGGCTCAGTCTCCCTCAGCCTTTCAGCTCAGAAGAGGCTCAGTCTCCCTCAGCCTTTCAGCTCAGAAGAGGCTCAGTGTCCCTCAGCCTTTCAGCTCAGAAGAGGCTCAGTCTCCCTCAGCCTTTCAGCTCAGAAGAGGCTCAGTCTCCCTCAGCCTTTCAGCTCAGAAGAGGCTCAGTCTCCCTCAGCCTTTCAGCTCAGAAGAGGCTCAGTGTCCCTCAGCCTTTCAGCTCAGAAGAGGCTCAGTGTCCCTCAGCCTTTCAGCTCAAAAGAGTCTCAGTCTCCCTCATCCTTTCAGCGAGAGAGCGACAGAACTCGTCCCTTACTGCAGCTGTCTCAATCCGGGTACAGTGCAGACGCCTCTTACTGGACTTCTGCAGGCGTTGGGGGGGACGTATTCTCACCTGGAGTTTAGCCAGTATCATACAGTGATCTATCCAGCATTCTGCACCCCTCATGGCACGTGTCAGCAGGACGTCATTAGTGTCAGAATGTCTCACTATGACGTAGTCAATCAGGTGACAGTGTTTGGAGCGTGGGTGCATCCATGATGTTTTATATTTGTTCTTCTGCTGGAACAAGGTGGTCGTGACAATGAGATCGTGCTCGGCACAGAGTTAACAGTCTCATGCCATTCTCATTGACCTGGCCAACACCATGCCTACCCAGCACTCCGCTTCATATCCTGTTGTTCTGTCCCACCCCAGCGTTGAAGTCACCCAGCAGAAAGATCTTATCATTCCTGGTGATGCGGTGAAGGGCTTCATCTAGTGACTGGTAGAAGCAGTCCTTTGCCTCATTTTCAGATGGTAACGTTGGTGCGTATGCACTGAGAAGAGTAGCATAACGCATCTTGGCTAGGGGGATATGGAGAGACATGAGTCTTTCACTTATGCCAACAGGTGTTTCGGTGAGGCTGGGTAGAATGTTGTTCTTAATTGTTAGTCCCACACCGTGCTGATGTTGTCCACCCGGAGGGTAACCTCTCCAGAAGAAGGTGTAACCTTCTCCCTCCTCTTTCAGGGAACCTTCATCCAGGAACCTGGTCTCCCTCAGGGCAGCAATGTCAATGTTGTAGCGCATTAGTTCTGCAGCAATGCAATCAAAGCTGTTCTCTGATGGGGTCTTTCGCTATTGTCGTCAGTGTCCAAGAGTTCTGAAGTTCCATGTCGCCAGTTTCAGGGGAATTATTTTCTTCAGCATTTTTCGACCGCTGAGTGGATCTCCCAATAGGTGCAGTAGCCTATCCAGGATGGAGTGATTTTGAGGCAATTTTTAGGCCACCTTTTCTAGGCCTCTCCCCAGCTGGGGTGAGCAGTATGGCTCCTAAATAGGGCTGCTCAGTCACACATGGGTCTGCCGAGAGCAGCTGCCACTCAAGTCCCAGCTGCTGGCGACCATAATAGCCTTGTGCCACTGGCGTGCAGGGGTCTGATTAAGCGCTCTCGGTGCATTCACTCCTGCCCCCGTCACCAGACACCCTTGCGCCGCCAGACTTTAGTCCGGGCTCCAGTTGATGGCTTCACCGAGGTCAGAAGTGGATACCTGCGCAAAGGAAGTTATTTAAAGTGCCGCTGAGGGTGCGCAATCCCCAACAGCACTACTTCACTGTAGGAAGGTGAAATTCCAGCGGCAAGGGGGGAAACCCAGGACGACCAGTATCTTCCACAGCTGCAGGAGGCTGCCTGAACCCCAGTCTGTCGGTGCCTACCACGCGCCGCCAGCACGCTGCTTTCCTCTCAGGGTGTGCTCCCCTAGCCGTTGTCATACCAGACTGGGCAGGATCAGTGGTTGATGGCTGCCAGGACGTGTCCACACAGATGTGGGCCTATACAGACACATCTCTGGGGCCCACTGCTGCTCTGAGATCCCTTGCCGGTTAGCCTGGAGTTTCAAGACAACCAGTCAACGTGTGCCTCCGCGAGGCAGCCAGACAGGAGTCTTGGTCATGGAGAGGCTTTGTACTGGCAAGGAGAGATTTGTGCATGAAGCTGCTCCCCAATTCACCACAAGGGCTAGCCGGCGGCAGCGAGGTGTAAGCGAGAGTATGCAAGCACGTGGTAAGCGGGCATGCAATTAAAGTCTACCTAGGCACTACTGCACTAGACGTGTCACATGCACCCTGCGGTTACACACACACACACACACACACACACACACACACACACACACACACACACACACACACACACACACACACACACACACACACACACACACACACCTCACTCACTCACTCACTCACTCACTCACTCACTCACTCTCTCACTCACTCTCCCTCTTTCTCCCGTTCTCTCTCTCTCTCTCTCTCTCTCTCTCTCTCTCTCTCTCTCTCTCTCTCTCTCTCTCTCTCTCTCTCTCTCTCTCTCTCTCTCTCTCTCTCTCTCTCTCTCTCACACACACACACACGCACACATGCACACCACACACTGTCTCACACAGACACTGAATCAGCTCACACATGCTTCACGTTTCTATTGTATTCCAGATTACTATGGTTTACTACATCACCCTGAAGAAGGTACAGTGATGCCGAAACCCTGGTGGTTTACTCAATAAATTACTGGGAGCTTGTATGTACAGTCTGCGACTCTCTTTATTTGTTTTTTCATAGCATACAACTTACTACGTCACTCTGACATTGCAATCAAAACATGTTCCTATCATGAATGTGAAAACACATTTACTCACGTAGCATGATTGCTCTCCTGTCTCCTGTCTTTGTTTTAAGCTCAGTGAGCATGTTCCTCATCAGACATGCAGAGAGGGACGTCTGTCTGTCTGTCTGTCTGTCTGTCTGTCTGTCTCAGTGAGCATGTTCCTCATCAGACATGCAGAGAGGGACGTCTGTCTGTCTGCCTGCCTGCCTGCCTGCCTGCCTGCCTGCCTGCCTGCCTGCCTGTCTGTCTGTCTGTCTGTCTGTCTGTCTGTCTGTCTGTCTGCCTGTCTGTCTCAGTGAGCATGTTCCTCATCAGACATGCAGAGAGGGACGTCTGTCTGTCTGTGTCTGTCTGTCTGTCTGTCTGTCTGTCTGTCTGTCTCAGTGAGCATGTTCCTCATCAGACATGCAGAGAGGGACGTCTGTCTGTCTGTCTGTCTGTCTGTCTGTCTCAGTGAGCATGTTCCTCATCAGACATGCAGAGAGGGACGTCTGTCTGTCTGTCTGTCTGTCTGTCTGTCTGCCTGTCTATCTCAGTGAGCATGTTCCTCATCAGACATGCAGAGAGGGACGTCTGTCTGTCTGTCTGTCTGTCTGTCTGTCTGTCTCAGTGAGCATGTTCCTCATCAGACATGCAGAGAGGGACGTCTGTCTGTCTGCCTGCCTGCCTGCCTGCCTGCCTGCCTGTCTGTCTGTCTGTCTGTCTGTCTGCCTGTCTGTCTCAGTGAGCATGTTCCTCATCAGACATGCAGAGAGGGACGTCTGTCTGTCTGTCTGTCTGTCTGTCTGTCTGTCTGTCTGTCTGTCTCAGTGAGCATGTTCCTCATCAGACATGCAGAGAGGGACGTCTGTCTGTCTGTCTGTCTGTCTGTCTGTCTGCCTGTCTATCTCAGTGAGCATGTTCCTCATCAGACATGCAGAGAGGGACGTCTGTCTGTCTGTCTGTCTGTCTGTCTGTCTGTCTCAGTGAGCATGTTCCTCATCAGACATGCAGAGAGGGACGTCTGTCTGTCTGCCTGCCTGCCTGCCTGCCTGCCTGCCTGCCTGTCTGTCTGTCTGTCTGTCTGTCTGTCTGTCTGTCTGTCTGTCTGCCTGTCTGTCTCAGTGAGCATGTTCCTCATCAGACATGCAGAGAGGGACGTCTGTCTGTCTGTGTCTGTCTGTCTGTCTGTCTGTCTGTCTGTCTCAGTGAGCATGTTCCTCATCAGACATGCAGAGAGGGACGTCTGTCTGTCTGTCTGTCTGTCTGTCTGTCTCAGTGAGCATGTTCCTCATCAGACATGCAGAGAGGGACGTCTGTCTGTCTGTCTGTCTGTCTGTCTGTCTGTCTGTCTGTCTGCCTGTCTGTCTCAGTGAGCATGTTCCTCA